>NC_134779.1:64100247-64335247 GCF_046742065.1 Oratosquilla oratoria
AGCCAATTTAGATAAGATGAGAAATTATCGAAGACATTTGGTCACTTACGAGACCGACCCAGGGGGCTGTGACGGGGTAAGATACACGGTCAGTCCGGACATCATTAGCGCAGTCAGGTGTCGGGTCACGGAGGGTAATATGCGTACCTTGGGTCAGGTCACTTACAAGCACGAGGTCAACAGCCCGGTCAGCGATTTGGATGAAATGTATAGTAACCTAACAGCTTTAATTCTAAATGCACAAAATAAGTTTATTCCTCTTAAATCAATATGGAAGAATAGTAATGATCCCAAATAGATGACGGACAGGCTGAAATATGAGATTTGAATGAAAAGAGGACTTTACGCAAGAATAAAAAACGGGGAAACACACCTTATACTCAAATATAACGACATGGCAAGACTGGTTATAAAGAATACGCGTACAGCGAAACGTAACTATGAAATTAAGGTTGCCTGACAAGCGAGATCCAACCCTAAGGGCTTCTTTCATCTCTACACTTAGCCTTTCGTCATTACCATTGCTACCAAATCAACTTGCGTCAACATTTCATTTATTTATCACCTATTTCTCATATGTTCTCTATCCTTTGTAAATACTGTGTAAATATATCCCACGCATGGATATTGAGAGTCCAGACTCAGTCCATGCATTGTAAATAGTAGATTAGGGAAACCATTTATCATTGTGGCAATAGCCTACTTGTTCCCGTGTAAATTAGAACCTGGCAACCCCTCAAGTATTCCATGGAGGTTACTCTTGTTTGTAAAACAGAGAAGACTGAGACATTAAGACGAATGGACTTGCTCCTAGTTTGCCTCACTACACATCAAATGTAGATCCTAATTACAAATCTACACACACACACACAAACACACACACACACACACACACACACACACACACACACACACACACACACACACACACACACACACACACACACACACACACACACACACACACACACTGACTTGCTGGCCTACTAATTAAGCGGTTCTGAATTCTGTCCCCAACCAAGGCAGAAAACCATCTCAGCACTGCAAGTTTGTGGTGTATGTAAGGCTACTGTATGACCCATATATCAGCCAGTATAAGAGCTCTGAGCTCTCATACGAGAATGTGGTAGCTGTCGATCATGAGTCCAGCAACTGATCTTAAACTATGTCGAATAACGCACACACACACATACACACAGACACAAATACGCACACGAAAAAAAAAATCACCCATAGTTAGACCAGTACAAGATGTTCCCGAAGATGGTATGGCGCGGTACCAGCTGTTACATGTACAAATTCGCTCAACTGGAACTATTTGTATGCATCAGCATGCGGCCAACCAGTCCTCACTTCCATATACATACATCAGATGTGTGATATATTGGTAGTGCGTGTGCATGTGCGTATATATATATATATATATATATATATATATATATATGTGTGTGTGTGTGTGTGTGTGTGTGTGTGTGTGTGTGTGTGTGATTCACCATTGTTTTCGATCACGTGTTGGACTCGTGATCGACAGCTATATCCCTCTTTAAGAGTTTAGAGCTCATATATGACCGATCTATGGGTAATGCTATGACCTTACATGCACACACACACCCAACTCCCCGCCCACGAGTTGGAGTAACGACTCGCAGCGCAGTGATCCTGAAATTATTTCAGCCCTGGACGGGATTCGAACCCGGACCGCCGTAGTGGCAAGCAGGAACTCTACCATTTCGCCATGAGTGTGTGTACTAAATTGTATTTAACTAATTTTGATATACAAGGTAAAAGCTATGCTTGTAGAATACCGTCTCTGATGTCTCGTAGTGCCTGTCTCTATGGAAAGATTTATTTTTCAATGTCCCTTAAGGGGCATTTAGACGGCCAAACGGTTTGACAAACCCGGTTTGTCAAACAAGTGTTTGAAGTGATGTCTGACCGTATGAATAGGGTATTTGGTTGTCAAACACGTTCGACAAACGTGTTTCACAACCAAATATTCCATTCACACGGTCAAACATCACTTCAAACACTTGTCTGACAAACCGGGTTTGTCAAACTGTTTGAATGTGTAAATGGCCCTTTACAATCCTTGTTTTTTTTTTTTTTTTTTTTTTTTTATCTTATACGACGGAGTGTTTCTCTATCAATCGCAGTCATTCCACTTATTGATCTGAACACTGTTATCCAATCACTTTTCTCTCGTTTTTTCTAATATTGGCCGTTCGAATTTATTCAGCCTATCTTCGTATGTTCTGTCAGCTAGACTGAGAACTATTTAACCATTTTGATTGTTTTTTTGTTTTTTTTGAGGCACACTACTAGAGCATGTTCCTATCTAGCTAACTGTAGACGATTTCATTGAATTTAATGGAATCTCTGTACCACAGTGGAAGTTATTTTCACAATACAAATACATTGATTTTGTATTAGATTTTAATGTATTTCTATACGAAGTAAAATACTTTCTAATTTCAATGTAACAACTGTATCAAAAAACATGAAATAGCAACCAACATTGTGTTTGCATTGTGTAATTAATGGGAAGGTGCAAGTTTTTTGTATCCATAAAGTCGTTTACTGCATAGGTTTACATGTCGATTTGAATCTTATGCTCATGCATGTCTGTATATATGGCTCTCCTACGTACCTCCTAACGCATTCGTTATTATTGTATAGAAGAACCACAGAGATAGAAAAAATTGCCTGACGGCTGCAGAAATTGAAGGATAAAGTATCACCATGTACAGAAGGGTTTTTTATCGAGAGACTACAACCTGTTCGTTACTAAGGTGTCATGTGGGTGAATTAAATCACCTGACGACATAGAATAAAAGGAGAAAAGGCACAGCTCCCACAACCGACCTGCCCTGGGCGAATACATACACGGTGACGGCGATTCACGATGTGGGAGGACGTGGGAGAGGCGACGAGGTGAGGTCAGTGTTTAAAAGGAAATAGCAGGGGAATGGGAGTCACGCTTATGGTGGTGGAAGTAGTGGTGGTAGTAGTGGTAGTGGTGGTGGTGATGGAGGTGGTAGCGGTGGGAGTAACAGTGTTGGTGGAGGTGGTGTTCATTGTGGTGATGGTGGAAGACCGGGAGATAGTGGTGTTATCAAAAGTGACAGAATAAAGATAATGGTGATGGTGATCATTTGGGTGACAATTGGAATGGTGAGAAAGTGTTGGAGAAACAAGATGGTGTTTGTCATACTGGGCACGCAGCGGTCGAATTGGTGGTGGGCGGCCATAGGGCGTCGGCGAACGGTGGAGCTGCTATAGATGAGGGACCCGATACTCACTGGACCACGTGTGTGTGATTCACCTTGGTCTTTCACCTTGGTCTTTGGATCACGTGTTGGACTCGTGATCGACAGCTATTTCCCTCCCGGAAGAGAGCTCAGAGCTCGTATGACCGATCTATGGGTAATGCTATGACCTTACACACACACACACACACCCAACTCCCCGCCCACGAGAGTCAGAGTAACGACCCGAAGCGCAGTGATACTGAAATAATTTCAGCCCTAGGCAGGATTTGAACCAGTTACCACCGGCACCACCGTACTGGCAGTCTAGTACTCTACCAACCGCGCCACCGAGTCGTGTGTGTGTGTGATTTACAATGGTCTTGGATCATGTGTTGGACTCGTGATCGACAACTATTTCCCTCCCGGAAAAGAGCTCAGAGCTCATATATGACCAATCTATGGGTAATGCTGTGTGTGTGTGTGTGTGTGTGTATTTACCTAGTTGTATTTACCTAGTTGTATTTTACGGGAAGGGGAGCTATGCTCGTGGGGTCCCGTCTTCATATCTCATTTTATCTAAACTATTTTTAAATTCATGTATTGTTTTTGCACACACCACTTTCTCATCTAACTTGTTCCAACTGTCTATTGCTCTGTGAGGAAAGCTGTTCTTTTTCAAATCTCTTCTATAGCTGTCTTTTTTTATTTTCTTTCCGTGTCCTCTTGTATTTCTGTCATCCCATTTTATCAGATTCTCTCTATCAGTAATTTCTATGCCTTTCATGATTCTGTAAATAGCTATCAAATCTCCTCTCTCTCTTCTTTGCTCTAGTGTCTGTAGTTTAAGTTTTTGTAGTCTCTCTTCATATGATAGTTTTGAGAGTGTTGGTGCCAGTTTTGTAATTGCTCTTTGTATTCTTTCAAGTTTTTTTATACATTTTTTTGTACTTGGTGACCATATCGTTGCTGCATATTCCAATCTTGGTCTTATCAGGGTGATTAGGATTTTCCTCACCATTTCTTCATCCAGGTATGTAAATGCCACTTTGATTGTTCTTATTAAATTATAAGTTTCTCCAAAAATCTTATTTATATGTTTCTCAGGTGACATATTATTCATAACAATGACTCCCAGGTCCTTCTCATTTTCTACTTTTTTTATTCCTTCTTTTCCCAAATTATATGATCCTGTTATTCTGTTTTTGCTTTTTCCAAATTCCATTATACTACACTTTTTTGTATTGAACTCCATCTCCCACTTCCTACTCCATTCTTGTACTTTATTTAGATCTCTCTGTAGTGATTCACAATCTTCTTCAGTTTTCACTCTTTTCAGTAATTTTGCATCATCTGCAAAGAAGCTCATATAGCTTTCAATTCCTTCATCCATATCATTAATATATATAGCAAACATTATTGGGGCCAGAACTGTTCCCTGCGGGACACCGCTTATTACTTCATTCCATTTTGAGTGCTGATCTCTTATCACTACTCTCATTTTTCTTTCTTGCAAAAAGTCTTCCATCCAATTTAGCAATTTACCTTGTATTCCTCCTTCATATTCTAATTTCTTAAGCAACTTCTTATGTGGTACTTTGTCAAAAGCTTTTTTTAGGTCTAGAAATGCACAATCAGCCCATCCATCTCTTTCTTGTATTATATCTATTAGCCTTGAATAGAAACATATTAAATTGGTGACGCATGATCGTCCTTGTCTGAATCCAAATTGCCTTGGATTTAGTACGTTGTTTTTTTCCAAGTATTTTACCCATCTACTTTTGATAATTCTTTCACATATTTTTGCTATTGTACTTGTTAGAGAGACTGGTCTATAGTTGGTAGGTTCTTCTTTATTTCCTCCTTTATATATAGGTACTATATTTGCTTTTTTCCAATCTTCTGGAACTTTTCCTTCTTTTAAGGAACTGCTTATTATGCTATGTATTTTGTCTGCCAGTTCATTCCTGCATTCTTTCAGAATCCAGTTTGCTATTTCATCTGGCCCATGCGATTTTCTGACATCAAAATTACCCAAGTGTGTCAATATTTCATTCTTTGTTACTTCTATTTCTTCCATAGGGGGGACTTTTTCCTTCCACTCAATCTCTTCAGGTTGTATATTTTCCCTTGTAAACACTGATTTAAAATGTTTGTTCATCATTTCTGCCATTTCCATTTCCTCAGTGTATTCAACTCCTCCTTGTCTTAATTTCTCTAAGTCTTGTTTGTTTTTCAGTTTATTGTTTACAAATCTGTAGAATAGTTTTGGTTGATCTTTACACTTTTCTATAACATCTTTTTCATATTTTCTTTTTTCCTCTCTGCACTTTTGTACATATTCATTTCTATAACCAGTATATATTTTCCATTTTTCAGGTCTTCTGTCTTTTTTCCATCTGGTCCAGGCTTTGTCTCTTTTGTCCTTTAACTCCCTACAACTTTTGTTGTACCAGCATTTTACATATTCTTTTTCTTGTTTTTGTCTTGGGACATACTTTTCCACTCCTTTTTTGTAAATTTTTGTCAAAATATTCCATTTCTCTTCCACTGTTGTTTCTTCTTTGTATATTTCTTCCCAGTTTTCTTGTTGGAAGAATTCTCTTATTTTATCAAAGTTTGTTTTTTCATACATCATTCTTCCTTTTCTATATTGTTCATTTCTTTTCATATATTTTTCTTCATTAAGTTCCAGTTCAATCAATATGTGGTCACTTTTACCTATTGGTGTTTTATATTCAATCTTGTCCACTATTCTAGGTTCAGATGTAATTATTAAGTCTAGCCTCGATGGTTCTTCTTCATTTCTATACCTAGTGTTCTCTTGTATCCATTGTGTCATTGAATGGTCAGTAATCATCTCAAGTAGAGCATTTCCCCATGAGTCATCACCACTCTTTACTGTCATTTCTTCCCAGCAGATTTCTTTGCAATTAAAGTCGCCCATCATAACTATTCTTCCTCCGTCTTCCATTATTTTAGTTAATGCTATCTTTGTGTCCTCTAACATACTTTTATGTTCACTCTCCTCCCATGAGGCTGTTTTCGGAGGCACATAATTGATCACAAATTTTCTGCTCTTCTTATCTCGGTCTTCCACTTCTATCATAATCATCTCTACTGTATTCTTTCCATATATGACACCTTTCACGTTTATATCCTTCTTAGTCAGGAACATAACTCCACCCCCTTGTTTTTTCTCTCTGTTTCTAATCCAATAATTGTATGTATCATGTCCTACACTGTTGGGTGGTAGTGGGCCTTTTAATTTTGTTTCTACAATTCCCATTATGTCCGGTTCTTTTTCTTTCAAATAATCATTCAGTTCATTCAATCCTGTTATCAATCCATCTATATTTGTGTAAGACACTCTTAGTTTTCTGCCACTTCCATTGTATTCTCTGTTTCCCTTATGTTTTTCTTTAGTATGTCGAACTGCTTTATTTTCATGTTCACTACTCTCCAATAGAATCTCTCTTTCTCTGACTCCGTTCTTTCCTCGTTTTTTGCCTTAGCTTCAATTCTTTTCTGCTTTTCTGCCTCTCTTTCCTCCTTATTCATTTCTCTTTTTATCCATACCTTTTTATATTGATCATTTGTTGCTAGTTTCCCTGTCTTGGATAGAATTTTCTCTGCTGTTGTTTGTGACCTGAATTTAATCTTAATTGGTCTGGTCTTATCTGTACTATATTTTCCGAGTCTGAATTTTTCCTCAATTTCCTTTATAATTTCTGGTTCATCTTCCTGGACTAATTTTAATAAACTGCTTACTCTTTCATTTTCCTCCTTGATTCTTGCGGTTCTATCTGGGTTATGTTTCTCTTCCATTCCTAATATAATTATACATTTCTTTTTGTCAGCTAATTCTCTTACTATATTCTCCTTCTGTCTCATCACTTTAATAACTGAGTCTTCATTATGTTCTTTTAATTGCTGTTTGACTATGTCAGTGAATGAAACCTTATTCCCTTCTTGAGTTATTCTCCAATTTTTAGCTTCTGTAGCTATTTTCTCTCTGTTTTCATTACTATTCTTCTTCAATTTCTCATTCTCCTCCTTTACATTTCCTAACTGTCTTTTTAGGTCCTCTATTTCTTCAGTTAAGTTTCTGTTAGCCTTCTCTAGTTGTTCCAACCTTTCAATTCTTTGGAAAATGGAGTCTACGTTACCTAACTTACGCTCCAAGTCCTCGATCACCTTATCAACTCTCTCCTCTAGTCTTATCAGTCGGGGGGGGGGGTTGTGTCCCCCCCACCCTCTTTAAATCCCTGGAACATATTCTCGTCACTGTCTTCTGTATTGCTCCTCTCTATACTTCTAATCTTTACATTTTTATTAGACATTTGATCCTCGCTAAGTCTTTTGTTTACCTTCCGCTTGTCTGGCTGGGCAAAGTCTACTCCCTCCTCATTTCCTTCCATTTCCCTCAGTAATCCCTCCCCTTTTCCTCTTTCCCTACGTTCCCACTACTCCACGAGCAATTTCCCCCCCACCCTGCAAAAACACTAGGCACTTCTCTTTGCGTTGGGATCCACAGACTTCACTTTTCTTCAGAACGTCTTCTAAGCCGTCCATTCGTTGAAGTGTGTGTGTGTGTGTGTGTGTGTGTGTGTGTGTGTGTGTGTGTGCGTGTGTGTGTGTGTGTGTGTATGTGTGTGTACGTGTGTGTATGTGTGTGTACGTGTGTGTGTGTGCGCGTGTGTGTGTGTGTGACGTCCGACTAGTGTCATAGGGAAGGAACCAGAAGACGGGCAAAATAGATACAGTGCTTCAGTATTTTTACTCGCTCTTTAATGTATTCGATTCTTTTTTACGTTACATGTATGCATCTATATATGCATGTATGTATGTATGTATGTATGGATGTATGGATGTATATATGCATGTATGTATGTATGTATGTATGTATGTATGTATGTATGTATGTAGGTATGTACGGATGTATGTCAAGAACTGGGCTCCAGAGTCACCTCCACTAGCATCAGTGCCAAAGTTCTCAGCATCACCACCACCCAGACTCACTCACCTCGTTACACTTCACCGGAGCACTGTCGTCGTCTATCACCGATGGACCACCATAAGCAAGTAATGTATGTATGATGTATGTATGTGTATATATGTATGTTGTTGTTGGCTGTTAACTCGTGGTCTTAGCAATCCTGTCCCAGTAAATCCTCACATTATATAACGTCACAGGATGTTTGTGTTGCATGTGACTGGCGTACCCAATTCTGGCTTGAAAGTTTCTGTTGCGCAGTTGACAATGAATGGATGGTGGTGGTCGAGGTTGTAGAAGGCTCCTTTCTTGTCGTTTTCCTTCGTCATGGGTTATACGGTTTGTCTCAAGATGATTCACAGTGGTACGGGTAGTGGCGCGTCAGCCTGCTTCGTCATAATGTAGTACAAGGGGTCCTCGACCTACAGTACATCGTTATCGACGTACGTCGTTTCGACTTTTCGCTGGTACAGTTTTATCTATCATTTTGGGGATTGTTCTTATTTTCATCATGATTTTTTCTTTTAGTTTTTCTCTACTATGATTATGTTCTCATTTTCATTTCCCTGTGGCCTAGTTTTGTTCCTTGATATATATCTGTGTCTTTACGGTGTTTTAGTTTAAGTGACTTAGGCTATGGTAATTCCGACTTGCGTCGACAATCGCCTTATGTTAGTCCGTATGAACATATCTTCGATATAACTCGAGGACTTCCTGTATAGGAGTTTCCCAAGTCATGAGTTCAATGTTTTCTTGTCTGAAGGTTGACTTTAATTGGTCTTTGAAGCTTTGAAGGGATGATCCTTGTTGAGGTCTTTTCCCAGACGATAATGGACCGTATCAGAGGTTTTTGGGAATCGAACGTTTTCTATTTGACGAACATAGTTAGTTCATCGTAGACGATGAAAGGGAATGGTTGCCTCCGTGCTCTACATGTATATATATATATGTATATATATATATATATATATATATATATATATATATATATATATATATATATATATATATATATATATATATGTGTGTGTGTGTGTGTGTGTGTGTGTGTGTGTGTGTGTGTGTGTGTGTGTGTGTGTGTGTGTGTACGTATGTATGCATGTACTGTATGTATCTATGTATGCACTAGTGTGTATGTATGTATGCATACATATATGCCTGTATGCACGTATGTTTGCATGTATATATATTTCCAACCCTGCATACAAGCAGCGTACGAGCCTCGTCCTTTCTTTCCTAGTTGGGCAAGTTGGTGAGAAACAGGTCGAACAACTTCGGAATCCCGGGTTCGATTCCTAGACACGTAACACAGAACTGGTTATTGGCTATATAAGAGGGATGATTTATAATTCACACTAGCACATGCACGCACACATACTATATGGATGAGATGAATATATATACACACATATATATATATATATGTATATATATATGTATATATACATATATATCAAAACCTTGATCCGTCCAAGACTGGAATATGCGTCAGTGGTATGGTCCCCACACGGAGTGAAGGATATAAGCGAGAGTGAGAGAATACAAAGGTCCCCAGCCTGGCAGATAAGCTATATGAGGAAAGACTAAAAGCACTGGGCCTGCCAACTATGAAAGATCGAAGAGAAAGAGATGACATGATCACAATATTCAGATCACTAAAACGGAAAGATTACATTGACAGAAGAGATCTCTTGATAGCGAACAAGACTTTAAAAGATCACGAGAACAAATTAAAGAAGACTACATGTCTAAAGGGTGTGAAGAAATACAGTTTTTCATTCAAATGCATAAATACTTGGAATGGGTTAGGAGGTATAACCGAAGCTGGAATAATACATGAATTAGAAAATGAATATGACACTTGGAAATTAAGTATATAGATTAAGTTGGAACTGTACATGAATTTGAGGCTAGCTAGGATAAACCAGAGAGTAAGAGACGGGACCCAACGAGCGTTACTCCTTTCCTGTATACTACAATTAGGTGAATACACAATAGTTGCAGAGTGTGTTTCGTGTAATATATATATATATATATATATATATATATATATATATATATATATATATATATATATATATATATTATATAATGGTCGCAAGACTAATTGCATTATTCGCTCTACAGTGGATCAGTAACCCCTTTGGACGGTGAGATGGAGGGGGGTCAGAGGTCACTTCACTTCAGATGAATAAAATCACCTGGAGACAGCATGAATAAGGGCATAAGACGCCACTTCTAAATGTGTTAATCCTTAATATGTCAGTTTGACTTTTATTTGTTCATTTACTCATTTATTTATTCATTCATTTCTTCGTTTATCTATTCATTTATCTATTCATTTGATTATTCAATATTCTCTTATTTATTTATTTGGTCATTTATTTACTTATTCATTTATTCATGAAATAATTTCGCCAATAGCTAAGTCGATGAATGGATTAAACATGATTAAACTTCCCGCCGAGACAGTTGAATGTGGGTTTTAAAACTCAGATAAACACTTAAACAAAAATTCCACAATGTCTACAAATTGATTATTTGGTTTTGCTTATTTCATTTAGCCGATTGCGTTAATTCTTGTTTTGTTTTCTTCATCTGATCTCATTGTAACTAATTGTTTCTCTACCGATAACTCCCCATTGATACAAGTTTATGCATAAGTGAATAATCATATAAATCAATAAATACAAATATAATAACCATATACATAAAATTTTATTACGCCAGGATGCGCTTTCTTACGGCTGAAACTGTCATGTATACACTACGTGTTTAGTAGATTGACAGGGCAGCGGAATCACCTCGTTGATTCCGCATTACTTCGTCTATGGCGGTCACGAGTAAAAGTTTTGTGCCACGCTACATTTTTCAAAACGTCAACAAGATTCTTCTCTTTTTCAGCTTACAGATAGCTAATTTTCTAAAGTAGGCCTATATAAAAAAAAATTCTCGGACAAAGAATTTATATTTTGCACAATAAAAATTCGAACATGTATTCGTGTAAAAAGGTTTTAATTTGCACATAATTGAAAATTTCTGGTCCTGATATTCCTGGAAACAAAAAATAAACACAATATTTATCTTTGCGACGAAATACTTTATATTTATCTGTTATACCAGATACAACTACACACTAGTTATTCATCCTTAAAAGAAAAAAAAAAAAAAACAGGAACTACCTTAGCCGCAAAACAATTGCATTTATAATGCATTCTCAGAAAAAGTGGCAGAGAATTCTACAATACTGCGATCGATTCTTATTTCTGGGGAGGGAGGCAATAACCTAGAGGCGGAGTATAATATCTAAAGTCTGAAAACACTGAAAAGATAAGGCCCCCATATATTCAAAATGTAAACAATAGTAAACCTCCTTAACATTATATCAGTATGATTAGTATAATTTCCTTATTATTGATTATATATCTTATGTGGGGCACCTTTTTGTATGCCCTGGATCTGCTGCAACATTTGCATCACGAATTCATGATTCATTGTAAACCCGGCATTGGAAATATGGCTACTACTCTTTCCGGCATGCTGAATTTGCTTAACCTACTTCAAGCCACATCAAATCATCCAACTCTGCATGTATCCATTTTTTTCATGAACTTAGAATTTACTACACACGAAAGTTACCTGAATGGTTGGTAATATTCTTACAGAAGATAAACTTTGTTCCACTTCCAACTTTATCCCTGTGCATTTCCAATTCGTTTAGATATTCACCAACAAGCGTATGAAAAACAATGGGCGCTCAAGTAGGAATTGGACTTGATAATATAGAAATAGAAACTACATTTCAATATCCAACAATTTCATAAAAAATTGAACTCAAGAATATTCAGATAGAAACTACATTTCAATGTCCGACAATTTCATAAAAATAAAATATTATAATATTATGAACCAAAACATGGAATTTGTAATCAACGTACCTTCATAAATTATCTTCAAAAGTGTTCACTTACGGAACTAATTACTGCGCCATATTACTTTCAAAATATTAATAAATAAACGCATCGCCGTATACGGCACTATACATTCTATGCCGCAAATATATTGTAATTATCTAACGCTTTCAATACCATCGAACAGTGAATATTTCCTGCAACTTCATCCAATTTAATTTGCCAGTAGGGCGCTCCACTTTCCGCATGGCGTTGCGATCGATTAAGGGACCCGTAAAAATGCGATAGGTCGAAGCCCACCCATCTTCATTGAATTAAGATACTGAAGATGATTGCTAAATAAAAGCATAACATTCAGGCTATCGTGTAGAATGCGTATGTAATATGCAAAATGCTTTCAAGCCAATATCTAACTTAATTTAGAATGAGTTGTGAATTTGATAATGGACTTGTCAATGCACACGTGCGAAGAAGGCGACTTCCCGCTTGGTTGTGGACGATGTACCCCAGAGATTAAGAAATCGCGTAGAGCAATCAGAATAAAAGAAAAAATGCCACCCAGTACAGAAGGGGTAGCTGAGACAGGCTATAAACTCGTCTTAACCAAGAGGATGTTACGGAGAATAATATAATAGTCTGTCGACATCCTTAATAAAAGCAAAAGTGTCACCCGGTACGATAGGGTTCAAAGCGAAGTAAAAAAATATATCATCATAATTTTCACATTCTCGTCGTCTTAAAAATCTAGAACTTGATTTACGTGGCAATCACTTAGTCCACCTTATTAGAAGCGCCCATTTTCTCAGACCTAAGCTAATTTCATTAAACACAAACGTTCGTCAAGACAGAATCGTCGCGGTTGTGGATGGTCCGTTGAATATTTCGAAATTAAAGTTACAATATAAAACATCCAAACTTCTAGTAGTAATATTGCTACTATTTGCTTACAATTTCTAGAATAATTTGTGACTTGAATGGCAAATAGAATGATGAAATCCAATTCATGGTTTTCAGTCCATTAGGTTACGTAAAGTACAGCTCGAAGGCAGTTGCCATTAGGCCGATTCCGACCAAGAACAGGACAAGATTGTGGGTATACAGCATATTTTTTGTCCCAAGGGGAGGGGAGTGGGAGGAGATTCATTCGGCAATCTCACAGACTGCTATGCTCAAAATAAGAATACAGGAAAATGTTTCCTTTGGGACGCCTTATTGGATATGTACTGAGGATCAGGCGCGGATACAAGGGGTGGGGGGGGGGGGCAACGCCCCGAGTATGAAGAACAATGGTAATGGTCCATTACCATTGTTCACTCATCTCGAGTTTGATTCTCCTTGGATAAACACTTTTTAGTGCGAATTTATGATTTGAATTATATTCGTGAATTATGTATGACTTTACATACAATTACGAGCAAAACAGACTTATGGTTCTGGAACAATCACCAAGCCAACAGCATTATTCTTGGGGTTAAAATATCGGCGTGTTTCAAGTATCGGTTATCGGTTCGCCCCCCCCCCCCCAATAACATTCCTGGATCCGCGCCTGCTGAGGATCTATCATATTTACATGCGTACTAAGAAGGTCCCATAGGTTAGGGATCGATACGTCGACCTACTTCGTCCTCGACAAGTCGACGTGCGTATTTAGACTTGACGGCGGTGCAGAATGTAGTTTTGTCATTTTGGGGATTGCTCTTTTTTCATTTTTCTGTACTATGTGATCTTTTTATTTTTGTATGGTCTAGTCCTGTTTCTTAATATAATTGTACGTATGACTCTGAGGGCGTTTTAGGTTAGGAGTGACTTATGCAATGATAATTCAGACTTATGTCGAAAATCGTCTTACGTTGGTCCGTGGGAACGGATCTCCGACGTAACTCGAGGACCCTGTGTTTGAAAGCAGCCTAGGAGGAAGAAGTTGTGTATGACCTTGCTTCAAGGCAGGGTCTTTTTCATTTGAGAAAAAGAGGCATAGACGTTGGTGAATTCAGATCGGATTTGTCTTTTCTGTTCATACTGGATGTCTGTTTTATTGCAGCTGGCTTGGAGGCTTATTGGGAGTGATATGAAAGAATGATGTTCCAATTATCATGAGAGTTGGAATAAGACAAAATTCCTTAGAGTTTGTGAGGGCATACGAATTACATGGGAAATTTTAGTCTTTTCCTAATTTAGGGAAAGGGATGATGACGATTTTTCTCCAGCTGGTTGGGAGGAGACCTGCATGTCCATATTAGGTTGAAAAGGTTTAGAATAAAGAGTGTCACAGCTAAATGGAAGTGTTGTATCATATTATTGTGTATATTGTCTTGACCTGAAGTAGTTGTTTTACAGCTGAACAAAGTTGTGATATTCTGTTTCTGGGAAGGATTGGTTGTAGTCTTAGATGGAGTGTGGTATAGTCCGGCAGTGGTTGAGACTCAAGGGTCATATTTCAGGATGTGAATTTGGGTCTGTGGTCTGTATGCTTTTAATGGTTATTACATACTGATAACTCACCTAATGGGATCATTGTGATCCCACCTTTTCACTGTGAAGCTTCCATACCAGATGAACATTATATTTCTGTTCCATTTGATGTACATATGGTTGGCAGGTAATTTAGATTCATTATTATAACCAGGGGATTCTTGCAACAACACAGATTTACAGGATGAGGTATATGCTATAATTAACCAGACCTCAAATTAAGGAGTGAAATTAAACCAGTAAAATTATCTTTCATTCAAATTTATACAATATGCACCTATGAAATATACTTTAAGCAATAAATGTGCTGTTTACCATCCAAGGGAGAGACTGGACAAATATCTTGAAACAAAGCTTTGTAACCAAAACACTTCCCACACTGTATCATATATTTGCAATTGGAAGCCTCAGCTGCAAGAAAAAAAGCACCTGTAAATAGCCTCATTGCAACTATTTTCACCATATTTGGGATTCATCTGTATGACATACACACACACAAACAAATCTGTTCTCTTGCATACCCACTTTACAGGTAATGCTCTTTGGACAAAAGGAAAAACAAATAGAGTCCACCTTGAGCTATCACAACTGGTGAAGCACTGGCCTAACACTGGGGAGTCTATACAGTACATCAATTAATCTGAAATTTATTTGGTGTTACATGGAGAATACTTCACACTTTGCCACTGCTGTCTGAAAGGCAGAGACCTCCTGAAAACAAAACATGTTTTTTCAACCCTAGAGATGAAGTTCTCTCAGCTGGTGCATTTGGTCCCTGAACTAAGTCTCAAGATTTTAAGAGATCTGTTGGTAGCTAGTGGTTGTCTAAAGTCCTGCAGTTCCAATAATGAGGACCCTAAGGCTACTATCAGAAAATTGTAACCAATATCATACGCCAATACAATACACTTCTTTAACCCAAAAATTCCTGCCAATGCCAGGATCCATCATTATATCACCAACCTGACCTTGTGATGGCCAATAGCTATTCAAATTATTGTTATGAATGATATCAGACTAGCAAATGGTTTAACACCTGGACTACTAGTTATGGTAAGCACTTTGAACATTTTCTTTTATTATGCATATCCTATAGGTCCTTTCACCCTCATAAAAGTAGTGGCCTGTTCAAGACATCCACCCATATTTCATAGAAATTAAAACCCATCTAATGCACCTCTTATCTCAGCACTTCATGGATGATGGGTCATTCCCAACCTCCCCCACACTGCTCAAAGCAAAGGCAATGAAGAGAGATTATGAACTTCCAGAGCAAGGTCCAGAGCCACACCTGGGTTATGCTTTTTATACAAAATTTCAAATTGATTCAGCCCAGGACTGTATGGAACAAATGCTTACAGGTGTGTAATGTACACTGAGAAGAATAGTACTTCTAACTCCAAAAGTTGGTAAGCTTATGTTTTGTATTCAAATGAATTCTAAAGATGCCCCCAACCACTATGGTGCAAACAATGTAGACCTGCCTGCAGGATGCTTAATCCTGATGCCAGAGCTTCAGATCTACATCTACACAATCAAAAATTGCATACGGCAAAATCATTTAGGTACCCATTCCTCATTTATTTTTAGCTATCTATATACCAAGGACTAAGACAATTCTTGATGCCCTTTTTTTCTGTTTGGGGATCCTGCATGAACTTGTGTCATGTCAAAGACGTTATCATTTTCAAGTCCACCACTGAGCAAAGACTTCTATCAACCTCTTGTATGAGTCACAATGATGTGTGTTAAGACATTTGAAATTAAAGCACCATCCAATAAGTCACTCTTACCAAATATCCATCAACACAGCAGTTTTAAAGTGGTTTCTGGAATTATTGTCTCATAAGAAGCATTCCTAAGTTTTATGTGTACTTTTCAACATCAAAATAACCTCACAAGAACAACACAAAAACAACTATGACACAATTACATTTATCACAACAGCATCAAACTAAATTATGAGTTATAACATCAAACTTGGGTATTCAGCATCATACACAGTTCTATCATAAAATACTGATATGAAAGTGTATTTAGAAAGCTTTCATACCAATTTCCCTAATTTAACAGGGTTTCTTCACTTTAAAATTATTAATATATTCCCAAAGTTAAGAGAGGACCTTAAGGAGAAACATCTGGCGGAGGAGCAGGTGATGGACTAGCGAGGAACAGCGACCCCATATGAAAATGGGAAACGTCAACAGGAAAAGAAAAAGAATATATTCCCAAAGTTGTCAGCAATTCAAGATGAACTAAACAAAGCCATTTTCATACATTCATTTACTTTATGCTATAATGAAGAAATGCTTGTACTTACCAAGCATCTTTGTGTTTTAACATCCAAAATTGCTACATTTTTCATTTATACATACAGACTTCAAATCCATATAAAATAAACCTTCCCCTGAAGCACTTGACCACCCCTCTTACACATGGGAAAGGGCTCTTAGTATTTATATGTAGATTAGATTCACAAGCAGCTAAGATAGAAGGAAAAACAAATGGATATGTGATGGATGGAGGGTGGGTGCATGTTTTGGCTGGCTACCTCCTTTATAATGGGAAAGATGCCTTTTGGTATGGAGATAGAGTAAGCAGCACTAGTTTATGATATGCAAGATGGGAAGAGTATTTCAGGGAGATGTTGAATGTAGAGGAGGATCAGGAGGCTCTGATTGTTGAAATGTTGCCTGTAAAATGACTGATGGGAGAGGAGAATGATAAGGGTATAGGAAAAGAGGAGATACAAAGAGCAGTGAGAGGTGAAAGCTGGTAAGGCACCTATGTTAAATGATTGTCATAGGGAATGTCTGATGAGGGGCATAGTTACAGAGGAATGGCTTGGGAGAATGAATGTGTGCTTACAGGAAGGAAATGAGCAAGTGGATTGGAGGAGTGCATATTATATAGTTCTATTACACAAGGAAAAAAGGGACTAGTACATAGTAATTTCAGAGGGATCAGTTTGTTAAGTGTAGTTGAAAAGGTGTATGGGAGTAATAAGGGGATTGGGAGGAGAACACTGGGAATAATTGAGGAAGAGCTGTGTGGGTTTACATTGCATCTATACTAAACAAATAAATTCTATTTAATTCAGAATTATTCAAGTCTTTCTGAATCAGCACCATTCCCAGTGACAGAGACAAATTGTCAGAATCGACAGGCAGTAGCAAATAGGCTGACTTTGATGAGTATGGACGTAGACACTCATTGAAATGGTGGCATTACTGTGGCCGAGGCAGTACAGGCATAATCAAACCAGAATATGGGTGCATGTAATTAATGCTAGAAAGCCTGAATTTGGCAGTTTTGTACACTTATTCCCAGATTTGGTAAAAAAATCCAGAGAAATTTTATTTCTTTAGGACGACCACGGCACAATTTAAAATGCTGGAGGAGATGACTGCAGTCTCTATGAGAAAGCAACTGTAATCATTACTGATGTACAATTGGAGCTGAAGAAAATATGGCCATTTTTATAAAGTAAGAAGTGGATTATTGACAAAAAATTCCAATTGTGTATTCAGTACAAATGTAAAATGTACTTCTAGTTTAGGGCTAGCTCTCAGAGGTAAGGATACTCAGAATTATTGTTGCTAGCAAATAGTGATCGTATAGGTCTGTCCTGTAACCATACTGGGTGTTGGTGTAACTGAACAGCTTCTTTTAAAAGGCTTCATGTATTTCTGTCTTTATATCAATATTGTCAGCTGGCATCAGTTATTTCATTTGAAATAGAGGACTTACTGGGAATTGACAATCTGGGTAATTATCATTTTTAGAAGCTACTTGTTCTTGCAGCTTCTGTTGCTCTACCTACAATTTACATAGCTACTTCATTTGCATAGTCACAGCAAGATCTTTTGATAGTGTAGAGTTTCTTTGGTGTAGAAGCCAGCCAGTCATTAGCAGGTCTGCTACATTGCTTGTTTCTTGAAAACATCCATCACCAGGTATACCTGTGATGGCAGAAGTTGAGGAATCATCTCGTGCAACATTTACTTCTTAACTTTTGTTCTTATCAGGTGGTGTTGGTACATTGGAAGAGGTTACCCATGATGTCACACAAGAAATGAGAAATTCCATAGCATCTTTAAATTCCCATTTCTTTGTTTTGATGTTAGCTGATCTCAATGGTTTCGAAGTAATTTTTCTCTTTTCTCACATGAAGTTGTTCCTTAACTGATACCACTTTTCCTTGCATTTAGTTTCTTTCTATCTATATACTTCTTCTCCTTTACGAGGGAGGTAGCCAGCCAAGCCATGCACCCACCCTGACCCATCTCATTCCTATCTATCACCCGTTTGTTTCCCTTTTATCTTAACTCCTCATGAATAGTCATCCTTGTCTCCTGTCCACTGGCTTCTATGAAAGAATTGATGATACATACATATACCATGGGCTTTTTCCCCCTTACAAGAGAGGTAGCCAAAATCAATGGCCTAAATCCACTCACACCTATTTCATCCCCTCCTATCACTCGCATTTAACACTCCTCCCTCTCTTTTTTTTATAGCTTCTCCTGAATGACAGGTCCTTCCATCTCACCCATTGCCCTGGGTCAGATAATTTTGATAAATTGAGAAAGTTAAATCCTTTTTCTAACATTTTATCCCGATATTTACTAGAGAATCCTTTACTTCCCTTGGATTCCAATTTCACACATGGAAGACTACAATGCACAAGATTGTTAAAGAAATAAGCAAAGCCAAATGGGAAATAATGCAGCCACATTATATGCCAATACCTGATAATTAACACTGGAGAGATAGCAAGAACATTTTTCAAGAAATACAATGTTCCAAACTGTTCTGACAGTATTAATGGCAAGCAGTCATGTGAAATGCTCCTTTGGTGCAGCCTCACTTTTCTACAAAGGGTATTGCAATTTTACTACAGGCTTTTGTTGTTGCCAAGTGTTGTTTTACTCTGACTGATGTTGGGTTATAATATGAGCAAAACAGTGATAGTATTTTCAGTTACATATAGGTAATTTTTCTCAAGACATTTAGGTATTCCACAGCCTAGTAAAATACCAGATACTCAAATCAAAATATCATTCTATCTCATAGGACACAAAGTTTTTTTTTAACCTTTTTAATACGAGTCCAATTCTCGCACGCAGCATCGGATACCTGAGGCACAATGATTGATGCATCACAATACTAGCAAAATAAAATATAAATTCACTACTGTATTACTCATTCTCTTTCACTGAGTAATAATAAACACTGAAAACATGATCAAACCAATTCACAGAATTCAAGGGTCACTCAGCTACAATTACAAAATAAATATATTCATATCACCTAAGTAGGCATCATTGTATGGAAGAGGTTAAAGCCCAATATAATGAGGCCTTACCTTCAACAGGACATAGATTACTCTTGGAAGGTATTCAACTATAGCATGAGCAGAGCTTGGACAGTAGAATGTGCTTTTGAAATGTTAGCTTACAAATTTTATATACAAAACAACAATAGAGACAAACATTGAAGTATCTCAAGTAATAATCAAAAGTATCTGTGCACTTCATAATTTCATTCATCATGGAAACTTATATAAATGTTCTTGGTAATAATGATGATACAATTGATCAACACTAACAAAACATAAGAAGCCTGTCATCAACAAGAAGTACGAGGCCTAGAGTAGTAGCCACATCAGTTTGGGATTGAAACTTTACTTTTGTCTCACCAGGTACCGGGTAGTTGTTGAGTGGCAGGACAGAACAAGCCAGTAATAGGCTACATAATCACCACAGAAGTAATGGTCACACCTGTTAATACCACATGACAGCTGGTCTTTATTAAGATTGTGAATTATATTAAGGATTTTTGTTAATTTATTCTATTTTCTTTGATGATGTAAAAGCTATGGTTATGTGCTGCTGAAGAACATAGCAGAGGGCTATTTAGAGAGAAAAAGAATCAATTTGGATCACAAGGGTTGCCAAAGTAACATGCAATACCACCCTCTGGAGTTTATATGATTATAACTCAAATATTGCTACAGTGAGTCCTCTTTATATGGTAATTCTTTATCCAGTAAATTCACAGTTACGGTATTTGGTAATTACTACCCTCAATTCTATTTACGGTAAGAAAAATTCACAGATATGGTATCCGCTAGATATTTTGAAGAGGAAAGAGCAGGGAAAAGGTATATCTGCCATATCCTATTATTACATGTTATAATGGGTTCGGTATACGGTAATTTCAATTTGCGGTAAGGTTTTCAGGAATGCATATGTACCATATAACGAGGCCTTACTGTATATGTTATTATTAGAAATATGTCATATTACCTTTTGCTTTTGAAAGAGTATTTATTCGACTTGGCATGCTATCAGTGAATGATACCAGAGACCACCCACACTGCTTAGCACCTGGCAGAGGGCTAGTTTACTAATGTTATTGCCTGTATTTCAAGCATATGCAGCCATTTCTTCTATATTTATTATTATCTATTTACATATATATATATATATTATATATATACACATGCATATACCAAGTGCTCTCTCCTCCTTACAAGGGAGGTAGCCAAAGTCAAAAGGCATCATTTTACTATGGGTCATCCCTGCATCTCGCCCATCACCCTGGGTCAGAAGCAATCCTGCAAGACAGCACATCCACATCAAGGCTGCTTCATTTAATCAGAAACCCCCCTCTCTATCACCTCATGCAGAAACATTGAAGGACAAAAATCCCTTCAGGCTGCATCAAAATATCATTCATACATAACCATTCCCTAACCCACTCCCTTCCATTCATCACAGTATCATCCATACACAACCATTCTCCACTCACCCCTATCTTCTACCTTCTCCCTTCCTTCCTCAACAGACATCCCCCTCTTGCTCAATGCCCCTTTCACCCTATCCATCCATTTCATCCTTGGTCACCCCCTCATGTTCACTCCATCCACCTTAGCCTTCCACATTTCTTTTACTAATCTTTCCTCATTTATTCTTTTCACAAGTCCAAACCATCCCAATACTCTTTCATCAACCCCATCTCCCATCTCCTTTTCCATCCCCACTCTACTCCTCACCTCCTTGTTTCTCACTCTATCCAACCTCGTAAACCCTATCATACTTCTCAGACATTTCATCTCAAGTACAAACTCTTCCTCTCTTATGTTTCATATCTGCCCCATACAGTGCTGTCGACACAATCACCCCTTCATATAATCTCCTCTTGGCATCCATTCCCAAAGTCTATTTCTTGTTACACTTTTTAACCCCCCAAGGCACTTACTTGTTTCTCTCAATCTACAATCTACTTCCACCTCCAATCCTTTCCTGTCACATGTGACCCCAAATACTTATAGCTATCCATTTTCTCCAGCCTTTCTCCTTAAGAATCACTTTCAAATTACTGCCATCCTCTCTCCTTGTACACCTTATACCCATATTTACCTTCAAATCTCTTCTCTCACATACCTTTCCAGAATGTCACAAACTACCTTAATCCCCCCTCTGATCCTGTCACAAGTGCAGTGTCATCAGCAAACAACTGGTTTACCTCCCACTTTCCTCCATTTTCTTTAACCATCTCCAGTCCTATGTCTATTATCTTCGCATTTACCTCCCACACCACCCCATCCATGTATATATTGAACATCCATGGTGACATGATGCATCCCTGGTGCAGTCCCACCTTTACCTCAAACCCCTCACTGTTTCTAATTCTAACACAAGCTCTACTGCTCTGTCCACCTTCATAAGCCTTTTCCAAATCCATAAAGGCCCAAAGAACATTCTTACTCTTTGCTAAAGCTTTCTCACATATCTGTCTTACCACAAAAAATTTATCCTCACAACTCTTTTCCTAAACTCATACTGTTCCTTAGTAATTATTCCTTCTGTTTCTCTCCTAATCCTCTCAATCAAAACACTCCCAATTACACCCAACAAACTGATCCCTCTGAAACTACTACACTCACATTTGTTCCATATTCCGTTGTAAAGAAGAACTATAGTCACTCTTCCAGTCCTCCGACACTCTACCCTCCCTTAGACACACATTAAATTACCTCACCAACCAGTCAACCATCACCATACCTCCTCTCTTCAGACACTCTGCATGACACCCATTTCTTCTATTCAGTAAATTACTGTAGTACATAAAAAGCTAACTCACCTGTGCATTTCATTTCAGCATCAATATCCTTCCATAAAGTAGCTATGGCATCCCAATTTCAGTGCATAGGACCACAAGCACATCACTCTTCTATTAAATCAATCAAGATGTCCAGCAACATGATACTCCTCAACAAACTCACCTTAACTTGTGAAAAAATATGCCAATACAAATACATGTTGCACCATAATTTGAATTAACTTGATTCACATGGCATGAAAAGTTCCGTAGGAATTAATGTACCAAATCAAGAAGAATTTTGAATTGGGACAATTCTTCATGAACTGAATTGAATTAAATAAATTTGCTTGGTGTAAATGTAGCCTAAGAGGCTGGAGGAAGTGGAAAACTTTGAGGTCTCATGTAACACGAAGAATGGAGGCAGTGGTAAGCAAGTAAATGTCTCATGGGAATGAAGTCATGAGAAATTAGTAACTTGGGATGAAAACACGAACATTGTACATGGGAGTCTGTGTCCAGAGTACTGTATGGAGCAAATATTTGGAATCTGAAGGAAGTTGAAAGGAAGAAGTTACATGTGTTTGAGATGAATTTTTTAAGAAGTATGGTAGGAGTTTGAGGATAGGGAGAGTGAGAGATATGAAGGTGGGGCAGAGATTTGGAGTAAAAAAAGAGAGCTTGCAGATAGGGTTGATCAAAGAATACCAAAATGGCTTGGATATATGAAAAGAATGAGTAAAGAAAGACTAGCAAAAAAGTTAGTTCCTTGAGGAAGAAGGGTCATACCAATCTCCTGCCTACTGCCCTGGGTCAGAGGCAATGCAGCAAGATACAGTACAAGGAGTTAAGATGCGAGAGAGGTAAGGGTGGTGGATGGGAGTGGAATGAATGAAACTAGATATGTGCCTTTTGACTTGGCTACCTCCCTTTGTATAGGGGAGAAACCCTTTGGTATACAGATAGATCAAGTAGAGTGTGGACAGCTGTTAATCACTCAATTACCGTATTTTTCGGACCATAAGGCGCTTCGTACCATAAGGCGCACCCGTAATTTGCTATTCCCTGTCCTTACATAAGGCGCACCTGGTCTCATCATCGGATAATCATGCATATGTGAGTGCATTCAGAACAACATTTTCGTTGTTGAATGAGAACAATCGGTTGGGATTTAGCAAAATTACAAAAATATATTATAAATATTTTTATTTTGGTCAGTGAAATCAGACCACCCCCATGGACAGTCTGCCCTACACTCCTAAAAAACAACAAACACGTTACGGGAATTGTGGGGAATAAAACCAACATTAGCAGTTTTATTCCTGGAATTCTCTATTCACAAGATTACAAATGAAGGTAAATTTTTAGTTTCGACCATGGGCGCAATATAGCAATAAAAAATTCATTATTAATTTTGTAAATTATAATGTATCAACGTAATATGCAATTTTGTGAGCGGAAATAAAAAACAAAACATGTGCTGAAACAGATTTCGTAAGTAACGAAGTTGTGTCGGACGAATGGCACACCATGTTTATGATAGATGCCGACGTCGAAGATATGAAAGGGTGATAAATTCATCTAACCTAACCTAACCTGTGTTTAATAAATCATTACCTGCAAATTAAATGTTATCCGGCTCGTCCTCTTTGTCGTCGTCATGAGAGACGTTGGCGTCCCGATCCTATGCTACCGACTTCGTTCATTAGGATATTTGCTTGTAGCAAGGTATTTTTTATTTTCATTTCCGCCCACAAAATTGCATATTACGTTAATACATTTTAATCTACAAAATTAATAATTAATTTTATATTGCTATATTGCGCCCATGATCGAAACTAAAAAAATACCCAAATGACTACAGTCTGAGTGGAGCGAGACTATACCAATGCAAAATGGCTGTCTGTGTTGTGGACGCTATCATGTCATAGCCATGATAGCGTGAATGAATGCTGTGGCATGGACCCGAAAACTGTCGAAGTTTTCACAATTTTCTTGTCAAGATACATGCATCTTGGTTATAACTTGGTTGTAACTTTTGCTAGGCCTGTCATGCACTGTCACCGTTGGCAGGCTAGCTACGAAACGTGTCAAAATAGTACGTCACTATCCGAGGCATTTTTTTGCACTGAAGCCACACATAAGGCGCACCGCACGATAAGGCGCACCACCCGATTTTGGCTGATTTTAAGGATTTTTCCCGCGCCTTATGGTCCGAAAAATACGGTAGTCCATTGCCCCTGGTTTCTCTTGCAGAAGACTAGCATCTTTCAGGTAACCAGCAACAGCTCCTGGGTAGGAACATAGGTCATTCAGGGAAGAATTGTGGAAACTGTGGAAGGTAGAAATGCATGGAGTGAACTTCATAGTCAGGGAAGCCCAGTAGAGTTTAATTACAATTTTGGGAATGAAAGGTCTGATGCTGTAAGTTTGTAGTCATGTAAGAGAGAATAAAAAATAAATAAAATAGAATAAAATAATTTCTTGAGCACAACATTCCTGGTGTTTAGAAGGGGCAGCACCAAAAGACACCCCCAAAAAGGGCCATCATATACACTTCTGGGAACAAGACTGAAATTTGAACTGATCATCCTAAATGTACTTCCGAGTGAAATTATGCAATATAAGAACACACTGGTCTTGAGTTTTTCAGTTAAGAAGGGCTCTTTTGGGGAGTCAGTAAAGGGTTCCATTTACACTTTTGAGAACGAAGCTGAAATTTGTTCTGGTGAATGCCATAACCAAGGTTGGCTAAATTACATAAAAAAGAATTTCCCCCCCTGGCAATGCTGCCGAAGAAGTGTTATGAAGGGCTGGGAAGGGTTCAAAACCCTCCAAATTTACACATTGGGGAACAATGCTGGGTTTAACCACTGCAGTACGACTCAAATTCTCACACGCAGCACCAGCTGCCATTTGTAATTTGCATCACAATATTCATATTATAGAATATAAAGTCACTGCTGCATTACTCATTCTCTTTTACTCCGAGTAATAATAAACACAGAAAACATGATCAAACCAGTTCACAGAATCCGGGGCTAACTCATGTAAACTACAAAAAAATATATAATCAAGACGCCAACGCCAGCATACTCAAGTAACCACTCGTACTTCATGATGCCTATGTAAGCATCATTATATTGAAGTGGTTAACATCCTCCTTTCTTCTTGAATTGGTGAAATTATCCAACTTAAGAAAGAAATATTTCAGATTTTCAGGTTTGCCAATATCTTTGCCATATTGGTGGGAGAGGGGGGGTTCACTTTTCTCCCTTCAACCCAATGTTGTATTTTTCCTCTAGTGAAAACAGACTGTGTGTGTTTGTACATAACTTCAACTATTTCAGTATCCTCTGTATATTCTGTGTTCCCTTGGCAGTTTCACTACTTCCTGTTTGCTTTTTAGTTCATTTAATCCTGAGATCAGTCCATCTATGTTAGTATATGCTAATTTCAATTGTCTACACCCTCCATCCCATTCTCAGAACCTTTTTTTTTTCTTGAGTATATCATTATTTCAGCCTCAAGTCTAGCACTCTCCAAGAGAATTGCATTATCTGTCTCTGTTCTCTTCTAGTTTTTTTCTTTAGCTTCAATTCTTAATGTCCTAATTCTCTTTCCTCGTCATTCATGTCTCTTTTTATCCATATATTTTTATAATGTCCTCTTCTTGCTAATTTTCCTGTTCTTGATAAGATTTCTTCCACTGCCACTTGTGACCTTAATTTGATCTTTAGTGGTCGACTTTTTCTTTCTCCTTCTACATACTTACCCATTCTGTGCACTTCCTCTATTTATTTCTTGCTCATTATCCTGTACTACTTTTAGAACATTTTTTGCTAATTCTTTGTTCTCTTTTTCTCTCATGAACCAATTTTGGTTGTTTTTTTCCTTTAGACTATAAATTACTATACTTTTTTTTTTTTTTTTTGTCTACTGTATACAGACGCTCCTCTACTTACGTTCATTCATTTTACGTTTGAACTGACTGTAAAAAAAAAATGTAAAAAAAAAAAAAAAAAATGAGTGAATTTTTTAGTTTAGCACACTCTCCGTAGTTCAAACGATACTTACGCATGACGCTGCGTCCATTGTTTACATTGCACAAATGACAGACTGAAAGTGCCTTGCCTCCTCCTCCACCATCTCAATTTATGTTGCTTGAATTTAATTTATTTGAAATTAATGTTATTATTTTACAATGTTATGTGTATAATTAATGATTTAGGGGTGTTTTGTAAGATACAGTAATAGAATTTACGGATGTATAGTACAGTAACAACTTACGTTCATTTTCAACTTACGTTCGGCTGTTTGGAACGTAACTAAAACGTAAGTTGAGGAGCGTCTGTATCTTACTAGGTTTTCTTTTTAATTACCTTGATGACTGTATCTTCTGCCTTCTCTTGCATCTGTTGATGAACTATTTCTTTGAAAATTACCTTGTCTCCTTCCTTGTCTTCTTTCCAATCATTCCCTAGTTGCTGTAATTTGTTTTCTCCTATGCTTTTTCCAGCTTCCATGGTCATTGCTTTAATCTTTTCATCTACCTCTTTCCTTATGGCCTCATTATTTGTTTTCATTATTTTTCAACTTTTCATTTTCACCTTTCAACTTGGCCAGCTCTTATTTTTAGTACACTTCTCTTTTTATTTCATTGTTTACTTTTTTTAAATCAGTCACTTCCTTGTTTAAGTCTTTATTCATCTTCCATAGATTGTTTTTTTGTTTTTTTTGCTTCCATGAATCGTTCATATTTCTCATATCCCTCTCTATGTCTATAATTCTACTAGAGTCTTCTTTCATACCCACTGAATCCAGAAAAACTACTTTCATCGCCATTGTTAAATAGAAACCTTTTGGTACCTCTTGGCGATCTAAAACCTAGATTTATATTTTGCTTCGCTCTTGCACCGGTAGCCTCTGTGTATTTGGGCCCCTCCAATCTGTCAACAGTTTTCTCCCTTTTACTTCAATTTCACACTTTTTATGTTATGATTTAACCATTTCAGGTATCCACAAGCACTCCCCCTCCCATATGTTACACTCTAGGTATTCTATAACTGTAGCACTGTTGTGACATTCCATAATAAATGTATTTCACAGGAACACCAATTTATGTATGTTGTCATTACGATGAACAACTGACCCAAACAGTGTGCTGAGGGATAAGGATGACCTTTCATCCACAAGGTGCTATGATGGGAGGAGCAATGAATGTGTTTGTGGATGGGTATGGGATGGGTGTAGAGTGGACATGTGCTCTGACTTGACCAACCCCCAACCCTTATAAGGATAGAAAGCCTATTATCAAAATGTATTTATGGACAAGAGACAGAAAAAAGACAAAAAATTCCAATTATTATCATTATTATCACAATTTTTTATTATATCTTTCTTCCCATACTAACAAGCATTTCAATAAAATGTGACATTTCACATCAATATAAAAATGGCAATGGTCATCCAAGGGGAGGAAGGCACTTCTTCATTTCCCCAACTTGAACCACTTTGGTACTTCTTTATTACTTGTCTTCCCTGGAACACACTGCCTTTTGGGCTGCTGGGTCTCCTCCTTTGAGGTGGAAGAGGAAGAGGAGGAGGAGGATGAAGGCATGCTGGCAGTCGAGGAGCTACCCCTCAATGTACCTGATACAGACATCAAACCAGAGCTACTAAGTGTTGTAAATGTGGGGGTTTCTTTGGGTGGTCTGTAAATTAATTTGAGGTCAAAAGAGTTAGTATAAATACATAATATAAAATTTAAATTTCAAACAATGCATTATAATGATGAATCAATAAGAAAAAAATCTTCAACATCCACCTGGTTGTTTTGTTTCAGATTATAATTTACCAAATGAATGAGATGCCCTGCAATACAATCTATTTTGCTTAATTTCTCTCCCAGTAAAACAAATGATGCACTCTTACTTCTTCTTTTGAACAGCATGACAAGCAGCTCTGAAGGAGGACTTTTTAGCCAATGTGTCAGCCTTAAGGTAAACTTCATGCACTGCTGCTGGAACAAAATCTACCCTAGCATTGGGTATCAATTCGCTTTCAACCAATGAGTTGTCTGGATTCAGCAAATTCCTTGGGAATGTTGTATCTATGAGGAAGAAAAAAGAAAAACATTTGAATCAAGCACTTACACTAGAAAATCTGTATAAGCTATCTATATACCAAAGGTTTCTTTCCCTTTATAAGGGAGGTACCCAGCCATCACCCATACTTTTCAAAATATACAAAATTAAAATCTTGACATGTTACTATAAGATGACCAGACATCCCACCAGTCTCTCCACTTAATTCATTCATATACAGAACTTTTCCAATCACCATCTTGGACACCAACACATAATCCATTAATGCTCTCTTGACTAACCTCCTACTAAACACCCTGACCCATGTCTACTTCTTCATATACATCTTATTGTTTTTGCCATCATCAGTTCATCCCTGACACAACGTATTTCCCTGTTATTTCACTTGTTCACCTCCTAGTGTAGCACATAGATCCCCAAATGCCGCCTTCACATTCCTTCCTAAACTCCCTACACTCACTAAAACCCTACAATAACATGCAGCCAATACCCCTGATGGGTATTCATTCTTGTGACCAACAGAATTTGAGGAATATATATCTAAATATATTTCAAAATACAAATACTTACATAAACTGAAGTCCATGTTGGAATCCACCAAAAACTGTTTCACGAATTCCATGACATCTGACACTGTATTCTGTGGCTTGAAAGTGCTCTGTATCACCATGTTATCAGGGAAACGGATTCGTAGCTGAGTTTTGGGGAACTGGTTTATAGCTCTCAGAAGTCTGGCTTCCTTCTCCATCTCCCTCATTTGTTTCGTCTGAAGGGGAGTTTCTTCCATCTCTTGCCTAGAATAAATAGGAAACATGACTTTGAGTTATGTGAATCATTATCAAAACTTACTACTTCACAAACAATAGATATCAAAGTTTTTTCCCCTTTATGAGGTGGTGACTCAATCAATGCATACACCCACTCTACACCCATACAAAACACATTCATTGATCCTCCCATCTTACCACCTCATGAATGAAAGATCATCCCTGTTATATCCCACACTTCAGGTCAAAGGTAATGTAGCACGACACATTTCCTATGATGTATATAGAAAATAAAAATACAAAGTCTCATTAGATGAGAGTATCTTTTAAAGTGGTGAGTTAGCTAAAGATTTCTCCATTTGTTATAATGATATATATCCTACATATTCAATTCTACATATTTAATATCTACCCCATCTAGGATATTGGCTGCATGTTAATGTGGCTAAGTAGCATGCAGCTGATACTTTAGGGTTTATATGGGGCACCCCTATGGACCAGAGCCACACATCATTTTGTCTGTGATGGAGGAAATCTCTGTTCATAGAGATATGATGACACTTTATTGTACTGCAACTGTCCCTCAATTTTGCTGTCCACCCACCCCTTGTTACTGTCCTGTACCATTTCTCTGAGTATTTAGTTTCCTTTCTATGCCTAACCCTGTGGTGGGGGAAAAAAATACTGCCACCAAGTCTTCCCACTTGAGTTGTATGAGGCAACAAAAAATGGGGACATTCCTAAAAAGAAGTAAAGGCATAAGAGGGTCCAGGAGGAGTTTTCCAACTAGTACCCTAAGGTTTGGGTCTTTTAATGTGCATGGATGTGGTACAGATGAGAGAAAAAGTTAAGAGATAGGCAGTATGTTTGTGAGAAAATGGATGTGTTGGTATTGGGTGAAACTTCGTTAAATGGGAGGGGCAAGCATGAGTTTGGGAGTGTAGTTGGGAGGTTTCCAGGAGTGAAGAGAGGACGAGGGAGAGGAGTGGCTATACTAGTAAGTTAAGAGATTGGTAAATGTGTGGTGGAGTGGAAGGAGGTTTCTTCAAGGTTAATGTGGATGAAGGTGACACTGGGAAAGGAGATGTGTTTTTTTTGTATGTGCATATGGGCCTGGTAATGAGAAGTGTAGAGGAAAGGGAGGCTTTTTGGATGGATTTAAGTGAGTGTATAGAGGGATTAGGGAGAAATGTCAATGTAGTGGTATTGGAAGATCTTAATGCTATGGTAGGAAAGGAACCAATAGATGGAGTGGTTAGGAAGTGTGGAGTTCCAGGAAAATATTGTAGTGGAGAGTTGATGGTGGAGATGTATCTAGAGAGTTGATGATAGCAAATACAATGTTTAGGAAGAAAGTCATGCATAAGTACACTTGGAAGAGGATGGTGGATGGAAGGGTGGTAGTTAGAGCGTTAATGGACTATATAGTGGTAACCAGGAGAATAATAGGAATAGTTAAGGATGTACGTGTTCTAAGGGGAGAGAGTGGGGGAATATCAGATCATTTTTAGGTGGAAGGTAAGTTGAGAGTGGAGGATAAATGGAGAAAGAGGAAAAGGACACAAGGTAGGGAGGTGCTCAGAGTGAACTGCTTAAATGAGAAAGAAAAGGAGTACAAGAAGAAACTGAGGAGTGGAAGCGAATGAAAGATAGAGTAGGAGTGAAGTAATGGGGATGGTTCAAGGAGGGAGTCATAAGGTGTGCAAAGATGGGGTGTTGAACAAGGAGGATGGGAGGAAATAGAAAGGTAGTGAGTAGTGGGTTGAGGAAGCAAAGAAGGGTGTAGAAGAGAAGAAGCGAGCTTTCACAGATTGGTTACAAAATAGGACAAGAGATTCATATCAGAGGTACAAGGATAAGAGAAGTAAAGCATAAGATAAAGGAGGCAAAGAGGAGAGCAGATGTGAAATGGGGAAAGAGTATGACTAGAAAATTTTGAAAGAAATAAAAAGATGTTTTGGAAGGAAATCAAGAGAGGAAGAGGAGGCAAATCAAGTAGAGAAGAAAAGGTAAAAGGTGCAGATGGTGAGGTGATAATGGAAGAGAAGGCAGTAAGAGGAACATGGGCAGAGTATTTTTGGGAGTTGCTATATGTGAAGGAGAATTGGGAAGGAAAGGTAGTAGCAGTGGGAAACACTAAGAAAATGACCATGATGGAAGAGAAATAAAAAAAGATGAAGTGATGGCAGTTAAGATGATGAGAGCAGGCAAGGCACCTGGGTTGGATGGATGTCATGCAGAATGTCTGAAAAGGAAGGTAAAGTGATGGTGGCCTGGCTGGTGAGGTTATTTAATGTTTTTTTTAAGAGAGGATAGAGTGCCAGAGGACTGGAGAGGTGCCTGTATAGTTCCACTTTACAAGGGAAAAAGGAAGAAGTGTGAGTGTAATAGTTTCAGAGGGATCAGCTTGTTAAGTGTAGTAGGGAAGCCTAAAGGGAGGGTCTTGATTGAGAGAATTAGGAGAGGGAGGGACTAATTGGTGAGGAACAGTGTGGGTTTATGACAGGTAGGGGTTGTGTACATCAGATTTTTGTGGTAAGACATATGTGAGAAAGCTTTAGGAAAAGGTAATGGTGTTATTTGGGCCTTTATGGATTTGGAAAAGGGTTATGACAAGGTAGACAGTAAGGCACTGTGGGAGGTATTGTAGATATATGGGAGAGGAAGAAAGCTTTTAAGAGCAGTCAAGAGTCTTGGCTACCCCCGTGTAAGGGGAAAAAAGCCTTTGATATATGTATGTATGTAAGAGTTTTTCTAGAGTAGTAGAGTTTGTGTTAGGATTAGAAATGGAGAGAGTGAGTGGTTTGAGGTAAATGTGGGACTTTGCCAGGGATGTGATATATCACCTTGGGTGTTCAATTTATACATGGATAGGGTGGTGCGAGAGGTAAATGCAAGGGTAGTGGGTCAGGGATTGCAGATGGTTAAAGAAAATGGAGAAAAGTGGGAGATAAGCCAGTTGTTTGCTGACGACATTGCACTTGTAGCAGGATCAGAGGAGGGATTGAGGAAGTTAGTGACAGAGTTTGAGAAGGTGTGTGAAAGAAGGAAGTTGAAGATAAATGTGGGTAAAAGTGAAGTGATGAGATTTACAAGGGGAGAAAGTGGCAGCAGACTGGAACTGAGTATTAAGGGAGTGACTGGATGAAGTGGATAGTTTTAGATACTTGGGTGCAAATGTGGCAGGAAAGGGAGGAGTGGGGGTGGAGGTAGAATGTAGATTGAGAGAAGCAAGTAAATTCCTTGGGGGGTTAAAAAGTGCAATAGAAATAGACATTTGGGAATGGATGATAAGAGGAGATTGTTTGAAGGAGTGATTGTGCCAACAGCACTGTATGGGGCAGAAACATGGAACATAAAAGAGGAACAAAGGAGTTTGAATGTGTTTGAGATGAGGTACTTGAGAAGTATGATAGGGGTTACTAGGCTGGATAGTCAGAAATGAGGTGAGGAGGAGAATGGGGGGTGGAAAGGGAGTTGGGAGATAAGGTTGATGAAAGAGTATTAGGATGGTTTGGACACATAGAAAGAATGAGTTAATAAAGATTAGTAAAGAGGTGTGGAAGACAGAGTTGGAAGGAGTGAACATGAGGGGGCAACCTAGGTTGAGAAGGATAGATGGGGTAAAAGGGGCTTTGGGAAATAGGGGAATATCTGTTGAGGAAGGACTGGAGATGACAGAAGATAGGGGTGAATGAAGAATGGTTGTGTATGGATGATGCTGTGATGCATGAGGGGAAGTGGGTCAGGGGTGAGGGAGTATGTGTGAAAAATAAATTGATGCAGCCCAAAGGGATTTCTCTCCTTCTTCTCTTTTTCTGCAAGAGGGGATGGAGAGGGGGGTCACTGATTTTAATGAAGGGGCTTTGCTGTGGATGTGCTGTGTCTTGTGACACTGCTTCTGACCCAGGGCAGTGGGTGAGATGCAGAAATGACCCATTATCCAGGAAGTACCAAAATAAGAGGGAGGGAAGAGGGTGGATGGGAATGGAGTATGTTGGGGATGGAATGGGTGAGTGTGTTTTTTATGCCTTTATTTTTTGGCTACCTCCCTTGTAAGGGGGAAAAAGCATTTGGTATATGTATGTATTTAACTCTGGATGACTATGGGTACCTGCTTGTGGTGGTCCTGTAAAATTGACAGTAGACCCATTTTTCATCATCCTATCAACCTGTCAATACCCTAACTGTCACATGGAGGTTCAGCCTTAAGGTGTTGACACTTAGTCTTTGGACCAGCTGTATCTCTTCAACCTTTTCACCTGAGAAGAGCTGAGACCTAATAACTGCTTCCCTCCTACTACTGTATGCCAGAGACATAGGTGAGGCAAAGAACAGGGTTATAAAGAGAGATATTTGTTGCTCTAGATCAAAGAGTGCCGAGGTGGTATAAGGCATATGAAAATAATGTGTAAGTTATGACTAGCACAAAAGAGGGTGGATAACAATAGTGGATGGAGTGAACCCAAGATAAAAATTAATAATAAGGGGGATTGGACTGGGTAAATAGGGACACTGGATGCAAGCTGAACATCTGTTGAGCAAGGAGGAGTGATAAAATAGAAATGAAAGGAGAGAAGCTGTAAATGGACGAAGACATTATGCACTAAGAATGCATGTTCTTTCTGTCTAATCTGTTAATTTTTTGTGCAAACGTGGGTGGGGTGGGGTGCCAGTTTGCCATACAATGAAATGGAGGTACACTAATGATCCCAAGAAGAAAGATCCATAAAAGTTAAACACTGGCAATGGTTTAAGATGAAGTTTCATAGAACATAAAGCAGAGAGTAGATGCAATCCATCAATGAGTGCATTAATAACCCACAATGAAACAGATGACCTCCATCCTTATGTGAAGATTCTATAGTAATGAAGTTTATATAGAATGGAGGTTCCTCCCATCTAACTAAAGTTGTTTTAGCATTAGTAAAATAACACTTCTCAGTGGGTTAACACAAATCTTAATAATATAGAAGAAAAAAGTATGAAAAAAATTAAAACAGCATGAAATGGGATGCTTCTTGGAAAGGAGGTAAAGATTGGAGATGGTACAAAGCTTCCTTTAGGACAGGTAAGAGCATCCATTAAATTCCCTAATTCAATGAATCCTCTTTAACGTCTTCGATACAAGTCAAATTCTCACAGGCAGCATCAGCCACCTGATGTGCAATGATGCATCACAAAACTTGCATAATATAGTTATAGCTGTATTACTCATTCTCTTTCACTCTGAATATCAATAACCATAGAAAATATGATCAAGCCAGTTCACAAAATATAAGGGTCACTCAGCTACAACTACAAAATATAATCAAGATGCCAACGCTGGCATATTCATATCCCCACTCATGCCTCGTAACGTCTATGTAGGAGTTATCAAATGGAAGGGGATAAGATGACCTCATCCTAGCATTCTTGGGGAGTTCGTAACATTAAACCAAGTAAAACCAATCAACAATTGGGATAGGCAGCACACAAAATGCAGTCAAGTATGACTGGACATCCACCTGTTGTGGTTTTGCATATTATTCAACAATGATCCCACAGCCCTTTCATTCTTTGTTCAGGTTTTGGCTTCACTCGTTACTTATTGCTACATGAACCAAATGCATCAAAATTAGTGATGGAAATGCCTTTTCAATTAGAAAAGGACTACATATGACAAGAACATGCCTAACAATACTCACAGTGCAGTCTTATATTCGTTGTACATTCTCTTCACATCTGTAATATTATGTTCAAAGAAATCATCGCTGGGTTCGAACACCTTTGTAGGGGGTGCATCATCCAAGCTGAACAATATGGCACTATGATCACCAATCTGGAAAACAACAACAGTAAAGAACAATAACATTCCTGCCAATGAACCTTACTTTCTTTCCTAATGACAATAATTTCCAAACACTGTACATTAACTTCTGATTTTTTCTAACATGTGTATTTTCCTGATTTTATTCACCTAACTGTAGTATACATGAAAAGAGCAATGCTTGTTGGGTCCCATCTCCTGTTCTCTAATTTTCTAACATAACTAGACTCAAATTCATGTACAGTTCCAACTTAATGTACATCTTTGATTTCCAATTACTGTATTTAGATTTGAACTCAGGTATTGTTTGAGCTTGGGCTATATCAGCTTCTAACCTATTCCACATGTTTATACATCTATATAGAAAACTATTTCTTCACATCCTTTTGACATGTGGTCTTTGGTCCCATGACCTCTTAAAATCCTCCCATCTTTAATCACAAGATCTCTTCTATCAATGTCATCTATCCCCTTTAGTGACCTAGATACTGTAATCACATCATCTCTTTCTCTTCAATCTTTCAAAGTTGGTAGACCCAGTACTTTTAGTCTTTCCTCATATAGTTTATCTACCATGCTGGGGACCAGTTTGGTTGCTGCCATTTGTATTCTCTCAATTTTGCATATATCCTTCACTCTGTGTGGGAACCATACTACTGATGTATATTCCAGTCTTGGATGTATCAGGGCTTCAATGAGTTTTGAAACCCTTTGTGGGTGTACTTACCTAGTTGTATTATACGGCAAGGGAGCTATGCTCATAGTGACCCGTCTTAGTATCTTTCAGCATCAAGTTTGTTCTTAAATTCTTGAATAGTATTTGCACACACTTGCCTCATCTAATTCATTCCAGATATCCATCACTCTGTGTGGGAAGCTATTCTTTTTCAGATCTCTTCTATAATTACCCTTTTTGAGTTTCTTTTCATGTCCTCTTGTTTTTCTTTTATCCCCACTTTAATAAATCATCTTAATCTCGGGCTTCCATTCCTTTCACAATTCTGAAAATAGTCAGTAGATCTCCTCTTTCTCTTCTTTGTTCCAGAGGTGGTAGTTCCAATTTGGATAATCTTTGTTTGTAAGTCAATTTGGAGGGTGTTGGTGCCATCTTTGTCATTGCTCTTTGTATTCTTTCTAAATTTTCTATATTCTTTTTAGTACTGAGTGTCCATAGTGTCGCAGCATACTCCAATCTTGGTCTTATCAGTGCAACTAATATTTTCTTTACCATTTCCTCATCCAAATAGTTAAAAGCCACTTTCATAGACCTTAGTAAGTTGAAGGTTTCTCCGACTATTTTGTTGATATTGTAGTGTTCTGTAGCCAACACGTGTAATTACCCCTTCAGGACCCGTGATCGCAGAGTACGGAATAAACAATAGTCACCCCTTAGAACATGCGTTCGACTAAACATGATTTCAACTAAATTTAATTAATATAAATAACAATGTTCACTGTAACAACTTAATTTATTTTGTAAATAAAATAAAACATATCCCTCTGCATCCTGTAAAAAGCATATTTATGTATTATAAAAAGATTTTGAATAATTGCATATGTAACACAAAGAATCCAGAATTTCGCCACAATTTTTGTAAATACCGTCATCGCCATTTCCAATAAACAGATCAGTCATGGGATTGACTATAAATATCCTAGCTTCTTTAAGGAAGAGTACCAAGCTGTTTGCACCGAACACGGCAGTGTTCATCTCAAGGGTGCATAAAGGTAAATAAACCGCGGTGATCATTTCGATCTTACGGGTGCCTTCCGATAAGAACATACCTGCCATCGGCGCAGAGTGTGGAAACATTCATTCCAAATGTGCCCAAGGGAACCATACAACGTCAAACTAAATGGTGTGTTCTGACTCCCCACTATGAAAAACTTCCCATACCTTGTCCCTACGACTCGTTTCAGGCTGACCGCTTCTAACTAGGACGATTGTAGTAACCACTACAATATGCTTGTCTGGTGACATGTCTTTGCTGATAATTACTCCTATGTCCCTTTCTGAGCTCACTTTTTGACTTCTTCACCAATTTTGTATTTCTTCAATATTCTATTTATACTTTTTCCAAACTCCAATATACTACATTTCTTGATGTTGAAGTTCACTTCCCACTTTTGACTCCATTTCCAGACTTTATCCAGGTCTTTCGGTAGTGATTCACAATCTTCCTCTGTACTTACTTTCTTTAGTATTTTTGCATCATCTGCAAATAAGTTCATACAACACTCCACTCCTTCATCCATATCATTTATATATATGGCAAACATGCTTGGAGCCAATACCGAACCTTGTGGGACACCACTATTCATTACTTCCCAGGTCGAATATTTGCCTCTAATTACTACCCTCATTTTTCTCCCAGTCAAGAAGTCTTCCATCCATTCCAATTATTTTCCTTTAACACCACCTATTGATTCAATTTTTCTTAATAGCTTTTTGTGTGGTACTTTATCAAATGCTTTTGGTAGATCTAGAAAAGCACAATCTGCCCATACATCCCTTTCTATGAGTTTCAAGTAGTAGCAAATCAAGTTTGACACAAGATCTTCCTTGTCTAAATCTAAATTGTGTTGGATTTAGTATATATATATATATATATATATATATATATATATATATATATATATATATATATATATATATATATATATATATATATACACACACACATACATATCCCAACAGCTTTTTCTCCCTTACAAGGGAGGCAGCCAAAGTTGAGGGTAGAAATTCACTCCCATCCATTTCATCTCCACATACTCCACTCCCATTCACCACCCTATCTCTTTTCTTGGATCCTCCTGGATGATGGGTCATCCCTGCATCTTGCCCACTGCCCTGGTTCAAAAGCAATGCAGCAAGACACAACACATACACAGAAAAGCTGCTTCATTTAATCGGTGACCACTCCCTCTCTGTCCCCTCATACAGAAAAGGAGAAGACAGGGAAAAATCCTTTCGGGCTGCATCAAAATATCATTCACACGTATTCACTTGACCCCATCCCCAACCCACTCCCTTTCATGTATTACAGCATCATCCATAGACAACCATTTTCCACTCACCACTATCTTCACTTTCTCCTGTCCTTCCTTAATAGACATTCCTCTCTTTCCCAATGCCCCTTTTATCCCATCCAACCATCCACCTCATCCTTGGTCGCCCCCTCATGTTCACTCCTTCCACACCTCTTTTAATAATCTTTCTTTACTCATTCTTTTAATGTCCAAACCATCCCAATATTCTTTCATCAACCCTATCTCCTAACTCCCTTTCCATCCCCTTTCCTCCTCATCTCATTTCTCACTCTATCCAGCCTAGTAACCCCTACCATACTTCTCAGAAATTTAATTTCAAACACATTTGAAATCTTCCTCTCTCATGTTCCATGTGTCTTCACTCCTGACACCCTCCAACTATACTCCCAAACTCAAACTTGCCCCTCCCTTTTAACCCCTTCCATACGGTGCCGCACACGTAGGCGTCATGGACTTAGATCTCGGTGGCAGCAGCCAATGCCAGCTGTACGACGTGTCGTAATAATACTCGCATCATAAAATATAGTCACCGCTTATATCGATCGTTCTCTCTTCACCCGTGAATTTTGATAACCATAGAAAATGCGATTACAAAAGAATTAGAAAGAATGTCATTATGGAGGGGTGACTACAATAAATATAATCAAGACGCCGATATGGCAGCCTCGCGAATACACTCGCTCCCCATGACGCCTACGTGTGCGGCACCGTATGGAAGGGGTTAACTTCATTTCAGTCAGCACCAACACATCCATCTTTCTTCTCACAACATACTATATTTTCATTTTTACTCTCATCTGTACCACTTTTTTTTTTAGGATGCCTAGTCCTAACCCAGTGGCAGTATTCTTCTCCCCTACCACAGGGTTTGGCTAAAATGGAAATGAATATTCAGAGAAGTGGAACTGGACAGTATCAAGAGTTGGGGGACAGCATAACAGAGGGATAATTGCAGTATGATAAAGTAGCATCATGAATAGAGATTTCCTCTATCACAGAGAAAATGATGTGTGGCTCTGGTCCAAAGGGGTGCCCCATTTAGAGTATTAGCAGCATGCTACTGAGCAGCTCTTACCTCCACAATAACATACAGTCAATACCTGAGATGGGGTTTTATATATATATATATATATATATATATATATATATATATATATATATATATATAAATATATATGTATGTATGTATATAACTTATATATAATATATATATATATATATATATATATATATTAATACACACACATATTCCATACCTCTGTTTCACCACCCATTCTTCCTCTTTCCCTTTCTCATTCAATTTGTTTACTTTCAACACCTCTCTACATCCCTCATTTCCTTTTCCACTTTTCATCCACTTTCAATATTCTTTCCATCATATTATGATCATTCCCATACTTTTTCCACAAAACATATTCACATCTAAACCCTTTCAGTCTTCCTTTTCATCACTACTACATAATATATTAATGCTCAAAAACCTTCCTACTAACAACCCTGGGTTACATATGATTACGTATAGTGGCATCAGATTGTAAAAGAAAGTGTAGGATAGCTGTTGTATTAGGCATAGTGTAGAAACATGTTGCCCAGCCATGTGCTCATATAAACAAAGCAAGGTCATCACAACAAACCCTCTAGCCAATCAGAGAACCTTCATGGGTTTTGATTAGTTCAAAAATATGACCTTGAGCTTCAATAGGGTCTTGGGTGATTAAGAATTCATTTTGGCTGGGAGCTGCCTCTTTGCTGTACTGTAAGATGATTTGCAATTTGTCTTGAAAAAAAAAAATATAAAAATACAAAGTACAAGGTAGTGCAATGTAGTTCAGTTCGAAGCTTTAAGAATCATTTAGATAAATACCTAAGTAAGATGCTGTAATGATTATAATTTATGTTATATTATTTGTTTTTGTTTTGTTATAATTTGTTTGTCTGATTTTCATTTATTATTAGTTATATGTCAATTTATTATCATTTACTATTTACCTGTTTGTTTGTTATTCAACTATACCTATGCATTTATTTATGTATTTTATTTGTTATTTACATTATTATAGTTTTTATTTATTATTAATATGATTTTTTTTTTTTTTTTTTTTTTGCATCCGACCTAGATATGGATCAAAAGGTCTCCTGTCGGCATGCTCCGCCTTTGTAATCCTTTGTAATCACTATAGTGAAGGGGTCTCTCACAACTTCTGGCACTATCACATGAAAAGATGTAACAAGGAGTTCACACTAGGAGACAGCTGCAGCCCTAAGCCATTACCTTAGCTCTATGTGAACAGAATGCCAGTTGCTTGTACCTTTTAGATTTTATCCTGGGCCTGGATTACATAAAAAAGTATTGGAGCAAATCTACCCATAGCACACTAGATCAGTTAATGCTGTTATGAGCCATGCATTTAATCCTTAAAAGTTAAATTGCTGAGTTCACAAATTCATAACCACAAATCCTTACTAAAATGACTTCTTCATGTGGTTCTTCTTCCTCCTGTTCATTCTCAACCTCCATAGGCTCTTCTCTTACAGCTTCATAACTTGATTGCAGTCCCACACTCCCAGTTTCTGAAATTGAATATCACACAATCAATGAATCAGTCCATCAATCCAGGTCTCTCTTGCAGGGAATCGTTAATATAGTGCACCCATCATGTATTCATTACTTCCTTATGAAATATTGAATAAAATCTGTTTAGTTACATATCAAAAGGACTTATTCTTCCTTATACCCATTGGTATTGGCTGCATGCTACTGTAGGGTTAAAAATCTCCTCAGTAGCATGCAGCTGATACTCTAGGGTCCATATGGGGTGGCCCTACAGACCAGATCCACTCATCATTTTGGCTGTGATAGAAGAAATTTCTATTCATTGAGAAATGATGCTACATTATTGTACTACAACTGTCCCTCAGTTATGCTGTCCCCCAACTATTAATACTGTCCTGTTCCATTTCTCTAAATATTCATTTCCTCTTTTGCCAAACCCTGTGGTAGGGGAGGAAGAATACTGCCACTGAGTGTTGCTGCTTGATTCATAATAGGCAACGAAAATGGGATGGGAATAGGACTAGGCATCCTACCCTCTGTAGCCCCAAAGGGAATAGAGGAAGAAAAAAAAAAAAAAAAAAAAAAAAAACATAAGAGGGTTCTTTTCATGTGTGTGGATGTGGTACAGATGAGAGTAAAAGGGAAGAGATAGGCAGTATGTTTGTGAGAAGAGAGATGGATGTGTTGGTGCAGACTGAAATTAAGTTGAAAGGGAGGAGCAAGTTTGAGTTTGGGAGTGTAGTTGGGAGGGTGTCAAGAATGAAGAGAGGACATGGGAGAAAATGGGTGGCTATATGTACGTGAAGAGATAGGTAAGTGTGTGGTGGAGTGGAGGGAGATTTTTTTTTTCAAATTTAATGTGTATGAAGGTGAAACTAGGGAGATATGGGTCTTTGTAAGTGTATATGGCCCTGGTAGTGACAAGAGTGTAGAGGAAAAGGTGTCTTTTTGGATAGATTTAAACAGGTGTATAGAGGGTTTAAGGAGAAATGTCAATGTAATGGTATTGGGAGATCTCAATGCTAGGGTAGGAGATGAACCAATAGATGGAGTGGTTGGGAAGTGTGGCATTCCAGGAAAAAATAGTCATGGAGAGTCGATGATAGCAAATACAGTGTTTAGGATGAAAGTCAAGCATAAGTATAAATGGGTGAGGGTGGTGAATGGAAGGGTGGTAGATAGGGCTTAAATGGACTATATAGTGATAACCAGAAGAGTAGGAAGACTTTTGGATGTATATAATCTTAAGGGGAGAGAGTAGGGGAATATCAGATCATTTTTTGGTGGAGGTAAGTTGAGAGTGGAGGAGAGATGGAGAAGGAAAAGGAGAGAAGGTAGGGAGGTGCTTATAGTAAACTGCTTAAATGAGAAAGAAAAGGAGGAGTACAAGAAGAAGCTGGGTGAAAAGTGGGAGGGAATGAAGGATAAAGCAGAACTGAGAGTGGAGGAAGAATGGGGATGTTTCAAGGAGGGAGTTGCAAGATGTGTAAAGATGGTGTGTGGAACAAGGAGGACAGGAAGAAATATAAGGAAGGGTAATGAGTGGCGGGATGAGGAAGCAAAGAAGGTTTTAGAAGTGAAGAAACGAGTATTCATAGAATGGTTGCAAAACAGGATGAAAGAATCATACGAGGTAATGAAAAAATAAAAATATATTTTTGAAGGAAATTAAAAGAGGAAGGGGTGGTGAATCAAGTAGAGAAGAATAGATCAAAAGTGCAGATGAAGAGATGATAATGGAAGAGATGGTAGTAAGAGGAAGATGAGCAAAGTATTTTAGGGAGTTGCTAAATGTGAAGGACAGGGAGGGAGAGGTAGTTGCAGTGGGAAGTGCTAAGAAAATGACAGTGATAAATGAGGAAAATGGAGGAGAAATAAGAAAAGATGAGGTGAAAGCAGTTACTAAAATTATGAGATCAGGTAAGGCACCTGGGTTTGATGGGTGTCATACAAAATGTTTAAAAAAAGGGAGGTACAGTGATGGTGGATTGGTTGGTGAGGTTGTTTAATGTTTGTCTAAAAGATGGTAGAGTGCTGGAGGACTGGAGGGGTGCCTGTATAGTTCTGCTTTACAAAGGAAAAGGGAACAAGTGTGAGTGTAGTAGTTTCAGAGGGATCAGTTTATTAAGTGTAGTTGTGAAGGCTAGGAGGGTTTTGATTGAGCGGATCAGGAGAGGAACAGGGGGAATAATTGTTGAGGAACATTGTGGGTTTAAGATAGGTAGGGGTTGTGTGGATCATATATTTGTGGTAAGGCTGATATGTGAGTAAGCTTAATGAAAAGGTGAGAATGTTTTTTTGGCATTTATGGATTTGGAAAAGGCTTGTTACAGGGTAGTAGGCACTGTGGGAGATGCTGCAGATGTATGGGATAGGAGAAAAGCTGTTAAGAGTAGTCAAGAGTTTTTAAAATAGTAGAACCTGTGTTAGAATCAGAAATGCAAAAAGTGAGTGGTTTGAAGTAAAGGTGGGACTTCACCAGGGATGTGTCATGTCACCTTGGCTATTCAATTTATACATGGCTGGGGTAGTGTGAAAGGTAAATGGAAGGATAATGGGTCGGTGATTGGAAATGATTAAAGAAAATGGAGAAAAATGGGAGATAAGCCAGTTGTTGTTTGCCGAAGATACTGTGTTTGTAGCAGGATCAAAGGAGGGATTACAGAAGTTAATGACAGAGTTTGGAAAGGTGCGTAAAAGAAAGAAGTTGAAGATAAATGTAGATAAAAGTAAAGTGATGAGATATACAAGGGGAGAGGATGGCAGCAAATTGGAAGTGAGTATTAATGGAGAGAGACTGGAGGAAGTGGATAATTTTAGACACTTGGGTGCAAATGTGGCTGGTAAGGGAGTGGAGGTGGAGGCTGAGTGTAGACAGAGAGAAGCAAATAAATACTTTGGGGGATTAAAAAGTGTAATGAGAAATTGACATTTGGGAATGGATACTAAGAGGAGATTGTATGAAGGGGTAATTGTGCTGACACCACTGTATGGGGCAGAAATGTGGAGCATAAGAGAGGAAGAGTTTTAATGTGTTTGAGATGATATGCCTGAGAAGTATTGTAGGGGAGAAACGAGGTGAGAAGGAGAGCAGGGGTGGAAAGGGAGTTTGGATATAGGGTTGATGAAAGAGTATTGGGATGGTTTGGACACATGGAAAGAATGAGTGAAGAAAGATTAGTAAAAGAGGTGTGGAAGGTAGAGGTGGAGGGAGTGAACATGAGGGGGTAACCAAGGATGAGATGGATGGAGTACAAATAGAACTGGGAAAAAGGAAGGACAGGAAAAGATAGAGGTGAGTGGAGAATGGTTGTGTATGGATGGATAATGCTGTGATGCATGAAAGGGAATGGATGGGGGGTGAGGGAGTATGTGTGAATTATATTTTGATGCTGCCTGAAGGGATTTCTCCCCATCTCTTTTTCTTCACAAGGCACAAGGGGATGGAGAGGGGGGTCACTGATTAAATGAAATGGCATTACTGTGGATGTGCTGTGTCTTGCTGAATTGCTTCTGACCAAGGGCAGTGGGCAAGAGGTAGGGATGACCTATTATCCAAGTGAAGCCAAGAAAAGAGGGAGGGAGGGGTGGTAAATGGGAGTGGAGTGTGGGGATAGGGTGGGTGGGAGTGGCTTTATACCTTTAACTTTGGCTATCTGCCTTGTAAGGGGAAAAAGCCTTTGGTATATGTATGTATAAGGAATAAAAACCTTTCTCAGTGTGAGGGCTCAAAGGCCTATTGGAAATATACAGTATTAAGCCATTACTATTCATGAACCACAAATATAAATATATATACAGTATATATATATATATATATATATATATATATATATATATATATATATATATTATATATATACATATATATATATATATATAAAGAATAAGTGAAGAAAGATTAATAAAAGGGGTGCAGAAGGCAGAGGTGGATTGAGTGAACATTAGCCTATGTAGGCATCATGAGGCATGAGCGAGTATAAGAGGATGCAGGCATTGACATACTGATTATATTTATTTTGTAGTTGTAGCTGGGTGACCCCTGAATTCTGTGTTTATTATTACTCAGAGTGAAAGAGAATGAGTAAAACAGCAGTGACTTAATATTTCATAATGTGAATAGGGTGATGCATCATACATTAGGCATCCAATGCTGCACACAAGAATTTGACTCATATTTAACAAAAATAAAGATTACCTGTGTTTCCCCTTTCACTTGCCAAGCCTTCCTGAGATGTGCTATTCATAGGTAGATCTTGCTCACAAACAGGAGTTTCAGATGTAGCTGCAGCACTGAAGGGAGCAGTGGGCTGTGTAATGGTGGAGCAGGCACTGAATGAGGTAGAAGGAGAACTAGAGGACGACTTTGCAGGTTCTGAAACTGGCCCTGATGTGCCATTGGATAAATAATGATTGATTACAATAATACTTTTAAATGAAGTTGTGCAAGATCATAAAACTAGAATAATGACAAATGACAAAATGTTATGAATTCCTGTTTGGAAAATAAAATGTATCAATTATTCATTATGATGTTTAAAGTTTACACTTGCTTTACCAAATTTCTGTTATACACCCAATGACTAGACTCTCCGTTGGTTTGAAAATAAATCATTTGTTGGAAAAACTCTACCATCACTGTATTTCTTTTACCAAACTAGACACATACCAAGTATGCTCACTATAATATAGAACAAACACATTTGGTTTGTTAAGTTTCATAATTCTCATTTCATAACAACAATACCATATAAAGTTGTATGAAAAATTATATAAATCCAATCCCTTCTATCATTCTATAAGTTTCAATTTTCAACAATTAAAAAATGTTCTGAGACAGTTTATGATTTAATCATACCTTTGGCTTTGATCAACTCAACAGACTTGAGCCCAAATCTATACTATGAGACTAAGAGCTAAAAAAATTCTTTCAAAATATTTTAGAAATTTCATTGTTTTTCCTTACTCAATTAACAAGAATACTTTCATAAAATTCTTAGACCGTACCCTAAAATACAATCATCTGGTGTCTACCACCTCATTTATATTGTTATAAAGTTAAAACATAACATTCAGCAGGTGGCAAGATGATAAGCTGTATTTACATGCTTTCTAAGAATTGAAGGCTATATTACAAAGCTAATACATGGCAATTTTCTTACAAGCCTATGAAACAAGTGAAGGTGTCAGCTTAGATAGATCAAAGATAGATCACTTAACATACAAAAGTTAAGGATAGTCTACATTAGCTACAGATCTAAAGCCTGTTCTTTTTATTATTCAATTATCTAACCTTGTTCACCAAAATGCATGTTAAGGAACCAATTCAAATTTATAATATCTAATCTTTTTTCCCTCTTATCTATTTCAAATCAAATTGTACTGTATGAGTACCAAGTGAGTGCACAGATTTCAATATTCTAAGGGCTGTGTTAAAAACAGGAGTAGCCTTGGTATTTGCAGTTGATCTTTGCTTTGTACAAGGGTTTGGCAGAGATTCCCAAGTGATCCTCTGCTGACTCCCCAGCTTGCATGGGATAACTTTAGATCATAGGTTCAGTGGCATGATCCTTTTAGATGCTGAAGGTGGAGGGTCTTTAAGTGAAGAAAATGTCGAGGATAAAACCCAGAAATAATTTGTTTCTATGATTCATTGTTTGGGGTAGGCAATGTAACTTATGGTCCCAATTTGAGATAAAGTATCCTCATTAATTTCATTGTAGAATTGGAATTTTCAGTACTTCTACTATAGGATCAGGAGCATTAATATTTAAGTTGATTGGATACAATTGTTGGTATAGGTTCTATCATTTGGGGTTCATGGAGGAGGGGTAGGTCACTGTCAGCTGGAGTTCTTCAATATATATATAGGGATTGTCAGGTTGTTTTGGGGAGAGGTATTTCTGATAACAAAAGTGGGAATGTGGTATTTTGCAAAGGGAGAGAGCATACGTTAAGGGGAATGTCCTGGTTTATTTTTTGGAGGTGTGGTGTTTTTTTATATGTGGAGAAGGGATATTTGGAGAGTAAGGGATGGGATGGATTCTGGAGAAAGATTCAAGTTTAATCAATAACCATTCTTTCCAGATGGGTCTTGGGCCACTAGGAGGTCTAGGGAACTTGGGTACGTTTTTATTTTTGTGGACCCTGGGATAAGGAACTGGTGCTGTTGTGGGGTGTGTTTCAGCTGGGACTTTATGTTTTGAGATAGTGCAAGCTCCAATGGGTAGGCAGGGTATGGAAGATTTCCTTTGTGTTTTTGGAGAAGAGATACTTTGGCAGTGTTTTTGAAGCAGGAAGGTTACTGGCATGGCAGTTTTAATGTATTCTGACACTTGTTCTAATATTCTTGCAGGAAAGTTGGGTCTTTTCTTTGGGTAAGAGTGAGACTGGGGGTGATGGGGTGGGAGGGAATGAAGGAGGTGGTTCCGTAGTGGACAAATGTGGTAGACAGAAGGGAGTAGAAGGCTGTGTCGGGGATTCCTCTATTATGTTTGTGATTTTTCTTTAAGTTGTTTGGATTGGAAAGTCCCATGGTAGATTACAGTGCATTGCATTTATAGTTTTAGGTTCAACCATCAGTGATCTTGCTCTCTCTCAGGCTTCTTGGAAGCTAGAATGTTCGTCTCAAAAACAGATGATTTCTTGTTCAAAGCAATGTACTGTGCTTTACAGAGGAGAAAATGTCCTACAGCATATATTTTCCCTGGTTGTATACAGAGAGCAGGCTACATTTGTGGGATTCTGTCTCTTAATCTCTAATTATCATTCCTCCCTTGAAATTCATACATGGCTCCAACTTGGGTTATTTCCCCCTAGGCTATTTCAGATGTTTACACATTTTTAATTTGTAATCATGACCTCATGATACCCTATTATCCCCAATCAAAAGACCTTTTCCACCATCTTTAATGCTCTGAACACTGTAATCAGGTTCTATTCTCTTTGATCCTTATTACTGGCACATCTAATGTTCCCAGCCTATCCTCACATAATTTACCTCCAAGGATGGGAACTATCTTGACTGCTGCTCTTTGATCTCGCTCTTATTTATATCTTGTACTTTGAGTGGAACCATACCACTGCTGTATATTCCAGTCTTAGATGGCTTAAGGTCTGATTTTATTCTTTTCATCCACATAGTGAAAAGCCATCTTTATGTTTCTCAGCAGACTATATGTCTACCCTACAATCTTACCTCCAGATCTTTCTCTTCACTTGCCTGGGTAATATCCTCATTTCCTACTGAGTACTTTAATGCTCTCTTTGAGCTGATATTAATTTCCAATTATCTTGCACTGATGTTCACTTTCCCCTCGACTCGGAGTCTTTTTGCAACATCCTACAATCCTTCTCACCTCTTACCCATCTAATGATCTTTGTGGCACCTGCAAACACATTAACATTGCTGTTATACCTTCCACCATGTCAGTGACATGGATATGGAACAATACAGGCACTCCACTTGTTACTACCTTCCATACTGATATATTACCCTTCACCACTGTCCCAATGTATCTCTCCTTGAGGAAGCTTTTCACCTATTCAAGAAGTTCACCTCATAATCCTCTAATATTATTCAATTTCCACTATAGTTAAGTGTGAGGAACTCTGTTGAAGACTTCCTCAAGATCCAGGTAAATACAATCCACCCAGCTCTCTCTCTTGCAGTACATCAATCATTCTCAAGATGCTTAAAAGGTTTGACATACATGATCTTCCAGATATGAAGCCTGTTCATCTCTTCAAGGTACTTCACCCAATGGACTCACAATTTTCTCCCACAATTTGACAATCATGCTGGTCAAGGACACTAGTCCATAATTCAGTATGTATGTATAAATGCATGCATAAATGTACGTCTTTATATATACATGTGTGGATATGAACAAGGTGGGCAATGAGCTGTCACTGTGGATTGTTCCTGGGCTTGTAGGGTAGCCTCTTCATTTTATTTATGAGGTATGGAGCAGGGCAAGAATGAAGTAGAGAGGCTTTGATTTTGGCAGGGCTGTTCCTCCATTATTATTGCTATAGTTGTTCATTTCTTTTTCATCATTATTTCAAACACAGTTAAAGTGACCTTGCTGGGAGCAGCTCTCCAGGTAGGTTTGGGTAAAGAGGCCTTTGTTTAGGGGACCTTTTCTTGCCTCCTCCTCAAATGGGGTGAGCAAAGTGGACCCTGAACAGGGTTGGTCAATCATGCAGTCTGCTGCCAGACTATACTACCCCCTTGGTCCTAGTACATGGAGTGTGACTAGGGTTTCTCTGAGATCACCATCTCCTGCCCTTCCCCCCCCACATCACTGAAGGAATTTTGGATGTTAATAGGAAGAATGAAGTTATTGTTAGATAGTTGAAGGAAGCTTTAGACAGTGACTAACTATACTGACAGTTTTAGTAGCTGCCTCACACTCAGCTTCAACACCTTAGTAGGAGTTGAACCCAGAGTGCACCAAAAGAGGTGGTGAGGCAGCAACTGGTCTTCCAACTAATGTCCCATCACCAATTCCTGTCCTGACATCTTATCCCATTCCTAGACAGAAGATGAAGCAAAGAAAGTTGCAAAATCTCAAAACAAGATTCAAAAGAGGTACAACAAACCTTGTCTCCCCCAATATTCAGAACAAAAATGCTTTTCAGAAATGTACCAGGACATCAGAATCTGCATTTGGTATCTGCAATTTTCTGGATTTTGGAACTTTTCATTCCAAATACTGGAGGCCTCCTACTTTTTGAGATTCTAAATAGAGAGAACTACCTGGAGTGCCATTCGGAAACTTTGAAGGAGAATTTCAAGATGTTCATAGTTGAATAAACATACTAAAAAACCTGGTCTTGTGTCTTCTTCACCAGTTTAGGAATCACACCTTTATGTAGCAACAGACAAAGAACCTTCTTGGCACTCTCTAAACCAAAGGTTCTCATTCTTTTGGCTGCCCTTTGCACTCCTACTGTAGTTGCTCTCTTGGCACTCTCCATTCCTTGGGCTGTCAGCACTCGGGCACTCTCCACTCCCTTGGCAGTCATAAGCTTCACACTCTCAAAACCTATGGCTGTCATTTCCTTGGCACTTTTCAGTCCTCTGGTAGTCACTATCTTCAACTTCTCTTCACCTATGATACTGTCTCCTAATGATAATGAAAATGAGAACAAAAAATTTAGCTTAACCCCTTCAGCATGCTGACAACCTTCAGAGGTTTTATTTGTTATTTCTGGCCAGAAAATGAGTCTGGAACAAGGATGACCCTTTGTCCTAAAGAGGTAATATGAAAGGGGGCAACAAATAGGTGTTCATGGGCATGAGATATGTGAAAGGTGGATGTATGCTTTGACTGGGCCACCTTCCTTATATGGGGGGAAAGGGCCTCTTTTTTGTATATAATGTAAGCTTTATTCAGTTGGAGGGAAGTCATCTTGATTCACTGCAAATTTTTATTCTGGCTTGCACAAGATTATTTTATCCTCAAAGGTGTCTGCATACCAAAGGGGTTAATACTGAGAACTAACCATTTGAATATGATGGTAATAGCACACAATCTGAGGGAAGAATTTTGTCTCACCTGAAGTCAAAATAAACTATTTGTTGCTTCGCCTGATGTAATACCAAATGATTTTGATTCATTCATATATATATATATATATATATATATATATATACATATATATATATATATATATATATATATATATATACATATATATATATATACACACACACACACACACACAGTGCTCAACAAAAGTACTGTCTACCCAAGGTGAGACAGACATTACTTTTGTCGAATCTAGAGAGACCCACATGAGTGGCATGGTTTCACACAAAAAATTCTGTCTGCATACAGCACACATGGAAGAGGCAGATATCATCAACAAGCCAAGAATTAGTCACATCAGTCATTGTCTTGTTGGTGACGAGGTAGGTTGTCTGCCATGACCCCTCCATCCAAGTCCCCCTCTCAAATCTGACCACAACATCTGAGCCACCTTGTGTTGCCAATATAAGCAATACTAAGGATCTGAGTGCATAAACCATAACTCAGATAGTTGCCCTCAAGAAATCTAGCCAGCAAACAAAGGAAATTGCTGAAAAGGCTGGTGTGTGTGCTCGTACCATCTGCTGCTGGGTTACCAGATTTACCTACAAGGGAGGCAGCCACACTTCTTCTATTGTTAGGAGATCTGGGAGGCTTAAAAAGATTGGTGATTGGACTAAAACTAAAGTCTGGGCCATGTGTGACAGCCAGACAAAAGACAAAGAACCCAAAACACTTCAGCTAGTGTTCAGAGAGACTTCTCAACTACTGTATTGCCAACTTGGGAGTATACGAGTTACCACCTGGTGAAGAAGCCTCTTCTGAACCTTAATTAGAGGAAATTTCCTTCGTTTGCTGGCCAGATTTCTTGAGGGCAACTGTCTGGGTTATGGTTTCTGCACTCAGATCCTTAGTATTGCTCATATTGGTAACACAAGGTGGCTCAGAAGATATCGAGGTCAGGTTCAAGAGGAAGCCCTGGATAGAGGGGTTGTAGTACATAGCCTCCCTCCTCACCAACAAGACAATGACAGACATGATTAACATGATTAATTCTTGGCTCATTGATATGCTCTGCCCCTTCCCAGCTTGCTGTAGGTAGACAGAATATTTGGTGCAAAACCATGCCACTCATACGAGTCTTTCCAGATCTGACATAAGTACTGTCCACCCCACCCCCAGGTGGACAGTACTTTTGTCAAGCAGTGCATTTACAAACTCTTACTAGCAACCATTTTTTTTTTCATTGACAGATCAGATCAATCACATCTGTCACAGGCACAGCTACCGATAAATATTGGATGGTGAAGGGAACACTCCTTGGCATATGCCCTGAATCCTTAGTGATGTATTTAAGTCATACAACAGGATAAACACTAGTTCCACTAGTTTCATCATTCAACCTTTATAGAAGCCTAGTGAGAAAAAAAATACTGCTACAACTGCTACTACTTAATATTAATTACAATTTGGTTTAACATCATGGACACTTTCCAAGAGAGCTCAGATGGTGTCTCCTTATGGAGAACATTTTGAAGGAGTGTTGTATGCCCTTACTACAAACTTACTTGCTGCCAGGCAGATTTCATTTGCCTTGACTTTGACCTCTGCCCCATGTAGGAGTGCTCTAACCTGCTTGGCCAGCAAGTATCCCTAATACTAATTATAGCAAAATCAATCATAACCAATGAACAACGATACTCAAGGAAGAGGCAAATAAACAAGGAATTTATTACAATCATAGTATATAATTGTTACCTCAAGTTTCACAGACCAGAAACCCACAGCCCCACAGTAGTCATTAACAGTCCTGAGTCATGTTGTCTGTGATGTTTTAGTATGGATATAGTTTCCATGTGGGACCAAAAGCTACATGCAAATGGTGGTTGTTGTTGTCATTCCCTAGACTGTCTGTCCGAGCAGTCCCGTCTCCCCAAGGAATGCCACAGCCGAAACTGGGTTTTCCCACAAATCCTTTATAAAGTGTATGTTGTGTAAGGCACACATTGAAAATTCTCACCAGCCACCCACCCTTTGTCTGACATTACACATGACACTCATCCAATCCAAATGGCTTTCTAGATTTTATTTTTTCATTGATGGGCTGCTGAGGAAAAAATTCTGATATCCAACTACAGGGTCTAACAGATAAATCCGTACAACTTCTTATCACATGTTTTAAGATTAATATCTCGGGTTATAATAAACAGAGAGTTATGAAATTTTCAGTATATTTAGAAAAGGCAATAAGAACAATGATTTCATTCAATGTAACCACCTTCAGCTGTTATGACGCTTTCAACGCGTTTACGAAACTTGGATACAGCGTTGATGATCTCAGACTTTGATAATGAACCCACAGCCTTCTTGATGTCTGTCTTCAGGGTTGTTATACTTCTGTGTGGTTTGTCACATGCCTTGGCCTCAATTCGCGCCCAAAAATAATAATCTAAAGGGTTTAGGTCTGGCGAATTTGAGGTCCACAACTCTTTGTTCCAGAACTGCACATTTGACCCTTCGAGAAGGTTAGTGGTCCTCTTCGCTGTGTGGGCTGGAGCCGAGTCTTGTTGGAAGACAAACTGGTTGCCACTAGCCTTATCTTTCATCCAGGGTATTATTTTCTCTTCTAGAACTTTGCAATAGACAACGGCATTGACTTTCTCCTTGTTGTTGAAGAAGTGAGTGAAGACGTCCCCCTCAGTTGACACCACACAGAGCACCATGACACTTGCTGGTTTCTTCGTCGTTGTCTTGTGTTGAACCTCTGAGGATGAGGAGGCTATCCAGCGATCATTCCGCTTATTGAAAGTCGCATCAACCGTGAAAATCTTCTCGTTGGAAAAAAACTTGATGACTGAGCCATTCGACTTCATCCAGTTCAACAGCTTTTGGCACCTGGTCAAGCGGATTTCTTTCATTTTTCGTGCCAAAAGATGTCTTTTTCTTTGTGAGAATGAGGTTAATCCCAATTTCTTTAATGCTCTGTGAATTGTCATTGTGCTGACACCTCTCTTCTTTGCCAATGTCGATAATGGTAAGGCTGGATTTGCATTGACACTTCTCTTGAGACCAGCTAAAAAGCGAGGTGTTAGAATTCTGCCCCTTCTGGGCTTGTGAGCAGCTCGTTGGTCTTCGCCGGTCTCATCAAAACGTTTACAAACATCGTAAACAGTTTGTCTGGAGTATTTTAGCATCCTTATTATGGCACTAGGAGTGTGACCCGCGCGACGAAGTTCGCATATGGCTGAACGTTTGGCTTGTTCCATTGCTTAATGTTTATTGCACCGGTGCTAGTATACAACTGGCTAAATTATTAGACAAATGGCCATATGTTACTTTTTAAGTGCTTAAAACCTTTTCAAAGTTTGTACGGATTTATCTGTTAGACCCTGTAGAAGAACCACCATTTGCAGTTCTTCTAGTTGGATATCAGAATTTTTTCCTCAGCAGCCCATCAATGAAAAAAATAAAATCTAGAAAGCCATTTGGATTGGATGAGCGTCATGTGTAATGTCAGACAAAGGGTGGAGTAATCACAATGGAGTGGCTGGTGAGAATTTTCAATGTATGCCTTAGGAAAGGAAATGTTCAGGTGGATTGGAGGAGTGCTCGCATAGTTCTGCTTTCCCATGAGAAAAAAGACAAGTATGAATCTCACAGCTTTATAGGGATCAATGTATTAAGTGTGGTTGGTGAGGTCATGGGTGTTAACTGAGATTAGGAAGGTAACAAAAGGAATGGTAGAAGAGCAATTCAAATTTAGGAGAGGAAAAGGGCGCACAAATAAAATTTTTGTGGCATGGCAGGTATCTGAAAACTATGTAACAAAGGGTAAGAATATTTTTTAGGTTTCCATGGACTTAAGGAAGACATATATGGTCAACAGAGAAACTTTACTATTCATGTTACTATCTAAATATGAATAGGCTTCTTCCCCCATATATGGGAGGTTGCCACCCAAGGTATGCACCCAGCCCCACCAAACCTACTCCCATCCATCAATCATTTTCCTTTCATCTTAACTCCCTGTGGATGAAGGGAGATCTCTGTCCCCTGCCCAGATCAGAAGCAATGCTGCAAGACACAGCATGTTACAAATATACAAACCTGAGAGAAGTCTGTTAAAGGCCGACAAAAGTTTCAAACAGGTAGAGGGGCATGGCCTGGTTCACAAAGCACTCAAACCATAGATATTGTGTTGTTGTCTGGGTAGGGTGACAGTAGGGCAATGAAGAATGAGGTGTTCTGTGTCTCCTGTGTGGTGAATGCATATGGAGCAAGTCAAATCTGTGGATAGAGCTATTCCATGTTGATTTTATTTCAGTACTACGTGATAGCCCAAATGTAGTTGAGTACATGTGGTTGCTGTTTATCAAGGGAGAGATTTCTTGGTTGGGCCAGTGTCTGGGGAAGTCTGGTGAAGAACCGAGTCTGAGGGTCAGTCTTGGTCAGCCAATGACCCAGAAACACCCACACTGATAAGACACAAACAACTGTCAAACATTTCTTTCCAGAAAGATCTATTGTTGGGTTCAGGGACCACTGTCAGCTACTGTCAGCCTGCATATCTCATATCTATCAACCAATATACCAAGGGCTTCCCCCTTATGAGGGAGGTAGCCAGTCAAGGCACACACCCAATCCTATCCACCACCCTTGTTTCCCTCTCATCTTAGCTCCTCATGGATGAAGGGTCATCCCTGTCTCCTGCCTAATGCCTGGGTCAGAAGCAATGCAGCAAGGCACAGTGCATCCACAGCAGGGTCATTTCACTTACATGGCAACCCTCCTTCATTGTCTCCTCATGTAGAAAATAGAGATGGGAAGAAATCCCTTCAAGCTTCATCAAAATAATATCCATACACAACCATTCTCCATTCACACTTATCCCCTGCCTTCTTCCTTCAGGTTTCCCATCAATGATATTAATGGTATCTGTTATAATTTCCTGGCTTTTACCAGATATTTTCCCTATCTTTGGGGGAACTACCCACCCATTAAATGGTTAAACTTATCTCATTCTATTTTCAAGAGGCAGTATTTTTTCTGGATCTAAACAATTTCATTCAGCTCCAAGGCCATTCTCTACAAGTTAAAGAATTAAGTTTCTCTCATAATATACCTACGTCTCTATACACATTCTACCAGGCTGCTTCTAAACCTCTAAATATGCACTCTAATGTTCTTTCAAAATCTTGTGATATATTTGCTCACCACAGCAAGATCATAGAAATACAACTACAGCAAACAGAGCCAAACAATCAACTTACTATGAAAGCTTGAACTTGGCTTATTCCAATCTTCCTCCTCTGCTTTTTCTTGTGTTTTCTTCGGCCTTGATAAAGCCTCACCTACATGAGCTTGGCCTGTGGTAGTACTGGACTGTTGGAGGCACCTGTTAATTAAACACATTCAGTTTGTGTGAACATTGTGACAAATGTGGATAGGAGGTAAAGGGAACACGGGATGAGGGAAATATTTTTATTCCTGACTAGTTTTGCCTGGGTGGCTTCATCAGAGGAATCATTCCTCTGAAGAAGCCACTTAGGCAAAACTAGTCAGGAATAAAAGTATTTCCCTCAGCCTGTGTTCCCTTTATCTCCTATCTACACACATCCAGTTTCTAATACAACTAGTTAACCATGTCAACAACCTATACACCACTCTATTCCACTAGCCTTTCTTGGGTACTGTCACTATGCTAATGCCATCTAAAGGCAAAATATATATACATATGCCAAAGGCTCTTTCCTCCCTAAAAAACAAAGGTAAAAAATCCACTCCCATCCATTCAATCCCCATATACTCCACTCCCTCCCTTTTATCTTGGCTCCTCCTGGATGACAGGTCATCCCTGCATCTCGCCCACTGCCCTGGGTTAGAGCAGTGTCACAAGACACAGCACATCCACAGCAAGGCCACTTCATTTAATTGGAGAACCCTCTCTCCATCCCCTCATGCAGAAAAAGAGAAGACAGGGAGAAATCCTTTTGGGCTGCGTCAAATTAATTTTTTACACATACTCCCTCACCCCCCATCCACCACCCGCTCCCTCTCATGCATCACGGCATTATCCATGCACAACTATTCTCCATCATCCCCTATCTTCTCCCATCCTTCCTCAACTGACATTCCCCACTTTCCCAATGTACCTTTTACCCCATCCATCCATCTCATCCTTGGTCACCCCCGCATGTTCACTCCTTCTGCCTCTGCCTTCCACACCTCTTCTAATCTTTATTCACTCATTCTTTCCAGGTGTCCAAACCATCCCAATACTCTTTCATCAACCTTATCTCCCAACTCTCTTTCCACTCCCGTTTTCCTCCTTACCTCCTCGTTTCTCACCCTATCCAGCCTAGTAACCCCTATCATATTTCTCAGGCTCTATCTACCACCCTTCCATCCACCACCCTCTCCCATGTATACTTATGCTTGACTTTTTTCCTAAACACTGTATTCGCTATCATCAACTCTCTAGACACATCTCCACCATCAACTCTCCACTACAATTTTTTCCTGGAACTCCACACTTTCCAACCACTCCATCTATTGGTTACTTTCCTACACTAGCATTAAGGTCTCCCAATACCACTACATTGACATTTTGCCCTAATCCCTCTATACACTCATTTAAATCCATTCAAAAAGCCTCCTTTACCTCTACACTCTTCTCACAATTGGGCCCATATGCATTTACAAAAACCCACACCTCTCTTCCCAGTTCCACCTTCATCCACATCAACCTTGAAGAAACCTCCTTCCACTCCACATGCTTACCTATCTCTTCACTTACTGGTATAGCCACCCCTTTCTCTATCTTATCCTCTCTTCACTTCTGAGAACCTCCCAACTACACTCCCAAACTCAAACTTGCCCCTCCTTTTCAACTTTGTTTCACTCAACACCAACACATCCATTTTTCTTCTCACAAACATAATGCCTATCTCTCTTCCCTTTTACTCTCATCTGTATTACAACCATGGACATTAAATGACCCAAAACCTTAGGGTGCTGGTTAGAAAACTCCTCCCAGACCCTCTTATGCCTTTGCTTTTTTTGGGAATGTCCCCTTTGAGGCTACAGGGAGAAGGATGCCTAGTCCTATCCCTGTCCCATTTTGGTCAACGTTTATGACTCAAGTGGAAATAACTTGGTTGTAGTATTCTTTTGCCCTACCACAGGGTTCGGCAAAATTAGAAATGAATATTCAGAGAAGTGGTACAGGACAGTAACAAGAGTGGGAGGGACAGCATAAAGGAGGGAGAGTTGCAGTAAAATAAAGTATCATCATTTTTCTAAGAATAGCGGTTTCTTCTACCACAGACAAAATGATGTGTGGCTCTAGTCCCTAAAGTATCAGCTGCATGCTACTGAGCAGCTTTCAACCCGACAATAACATGCAGCCAATATCCTAGATGGGGGATAAGGCAAAATATAATATATATAATTTCTTTGTTCTCACCAGTTAAGCAATTTTGAGAAATAACGGAATATGGAACTTTTACATTGCAAACATACCTTAGCATACATTTTCCGCTCACAACACCAAGGTCCTTAAGTGTGGTTGAGGTTAACTGGTTCCCACGAACCTGCCTCATGGCATAAACAACAACAGCTTCCACGCCACTGTCTGGTTGAGGAAGGAGGCCTTTCGCACCAGCTTTTTCATGAGTTTCCAAAATTTCCTGAAGTGAGCCTTAAAGAAAATTTATAAATAATATATCAATACAGCAATTAAAAAATTGTAAGCAAATGTCACCTCATATGTACATCAATCAACCCATTTTGTCTGGATGGCAGTTAATCTGGCTATCAAAGCTTTCATTCATCAACGAAAGCAGAATAAAGCTAATGGGATTCATTTCTATCATTACTAATTCATATAAATACCAAAAGTAAAGTGTTTACTATCATTAATAAAAAATAATGACATCACCATCCAAAATAAAGATCATGTTATCTTCCAGTGCCACACACTTGCTCACTCTAAACAGTGCTACAAGACTTTTCTGTGTAACACATGGTCTATGGGTCTTCAGCATGCAATTTCAAACAACAGGTTGTTTGACTGAATAGAAAATTACCTATCACAAATTTACAAATGAAAATTACAAAATAAATAAAATCTTACATTTTGAAGAAAATTCCCTTTCAAGCCGTTCACCAGAACTTGTCACTAAAACTACATCAACATTAGAAGATTTTCTTGGGGTTGCAGCTTCGACCAAATCCAATTTGCAATTGTTGGGAAGGTTGGAGAACCTTACTGTGCTACTTGGATCTACTGTATTGCGACCACGTCTAAAAGGAAATGCATATGATGTCCAATATAAATAAAATGTGAAAATGATAAAAATCAGTATGTCACAGCCAAATTATATGTACATAAGGAATGTGGTGAGCAAAAATGGATTAAGTGAACTTCAAGGGTATACTAAGAATGATGTGTATGGACAGTAAGAGCTTTTGATGCAAGTGGAATATCTGTCAAGAGGTTGGGACACAGCTCTCCTATAACAGGGCCTGACAGCAACACCTGGTTTACCCCACTGTTTCATTATATAGCTAACTCCTCTTTAATCCACTCAATATAATTTACAAAGTTGATGAGAATATCCCTTTGGGCTTCATTACCTTTTCATCCATTCACTATATTTTGCAATATTCGTTGCTCAATAGCTATTCCACATGTATCTACTTTATTTTTCATCTTCCTCCATCCACTTTTACCTTCCAAATCCTTTTTTGCTGCTCTCATCTCCTATATGGTCAAACCACCTAATCATATACTCTTTAAATATGAGAACATGATTACACCTTCAACAAATAATATATTACTCACTTCAGCTCATACAAATCTGGGTCTAACTTCAGTTTCTTACATGCTTCTTCTAGAATCTGGAAAATAAAATTATCTATGATTTACCACACTATATACAGAATCAAATGCAAAAGTGAGGAAAACATGTGGTCAAAGAACTTGAAATCATCACCAAAGCAAAATTTTCTCAGAGTTCTGAGGTACCACTACACCACTAACATAAGTATTTGTGAATAAATATGGTTATAAACTGCTTGCTGAGCAGAAATCTATCCATATACCAAAGGCTTTTTTTTCCCCCTTACAAAAGGCATATTTCCACTTCCATCCACAACCCTTCCCTCCCTCTCATCTCAGCTCCTCATGGATGACAGGTCCTCCCTGTATCCCACCCACTGCCCTGGGTCAGAAGCAATGCCGCAAGACTGCGGAAATTATTTGACGATGATTTGGTAGTCACTAACTCCCCACTATTGAGAGGCTAGGATGGTGCCCTTACCATGGACTTTGTAGTGTGGAATTTTTATACAAAAATGTTAAAGAAATACAAAGGTGATAGAGCAAGATCTTTAACCCAATACAGAGACTGAGTGTTAGCCCCTTAGGACTGCACTTACCGATGAAGATAAGGGCATTGATAGGTTCTGAAGACAAGTGTCAGTGAGATAATTTTGACATCAATTTCACAGGACCACCTCTTGCAGGTAACCATCATTAGGCCCATGGAGGAAATACACAATACAAATGTATCCTGGCATATCCTAGATGCAAAATATCAAAGAATGAATATACAAAAATTACAAAAGAAGATGCCTATGGCACTGTATGGGGGCAGAGACTTGGAGTGTAAGGGAAGTAGAAACGAGAGATTTAAATGTATTTGTGAAGTGCTTGAGAAGTATGGTGGGGGTTACAAGGTTGGATAGAGTGAGAAATTAGGTGAGAAAAACAGGGGTGGAAAGAAAATTAGCAGTTCAAGTTGACGAAAGAATAATGGGATGGCATGGTGCAAGTGTGAATGTAGTAGTTTCAGAGGGATTAGCTTGTTAAGTGTAGTTGGGAAGGCTTATGGGAGGATCTTGATTGAGAGGATTAGGAGAGGAACAGAGGGAGTAATTGGTGAGGAACAGTGTGGATTTAGGACGGGTAGAGGTTGTGTAGATCAGATTTTTGTAGTAAGACAGATATGTGAGAAAGCTATAGGAAAGGGGAAGGATGTTTTTTGGGCTTTTATGGATCTGGAAAAGGCTTATGATAGGGTAGACAGAAAGGCACTGTGGGAGGTTTTGTGGATATATGGGATAGGAGGAAAGCTTCTAGGAGCTGTCAAGAGTTTTTATGAGAGTAGTAGAGCTTGTGTCAGGATTAGAAATGGAGAGAGTGAGTGGTTCGAGGTAAAGGTGGGACTTCATCAGGGATGCGTTATGTCGCCCTGGCTGTTCAACTTATACATGGATGGGGTTGTGCAAGAGGTAAATGCAAGGATAGTGGGTCAGGGATTGGAGATGGTTAAAGAAAATGGAGAAAAGTGGGAGGTGAGCCAGCTGTTGTTTGCGGACGACACTGCGCTTGTGGCAGGATCGGAGGAGGGATTGAGGAAGTTGGTGACAGAGTTTGGGAGAGTGTGTGATAGAAGAAAGCTAAAGATAAATGTGGGTAAAAGTAAGGTGATGAGATGTACAAGGGGTGAAAGTGGCAGTAGACTGGAAGTGAGCATTAAGGGAGAGCGACTGGAGGCAGTGGATAGTTTTAGATACTTGGGTGCAAATGTGGCAGGAAAAGGTGGAGTGAAGGTGGAGGTAGAATGTAGATTGAGAGAAGCGAGTAAATGCCTTGGTGGATTAAAAAGTGTAATGAGGAATAGACATTTGGGAATGGATGCTAAGAGGAGACTATGAAGGAGTGATTGTGCCAACAGCACTGTATGGAGCAGAAACATGGAACATAAGAGAGGAAGAGAGAAGGAGTTTGAATGTGTTTGAGATGATGAGGTGTCTGAGAAATATGATGGGGGTTACTAGGCTAGAGTGAGAAATGAGGAGGTGAGGAGGAGAACAGTGGTGGAAAGGGAGTTGGGAGATAGGGTTGATGAAAGAGTATTAGGATGGTTTGGACACATGGAAAGAATGAGGGAAGAAAGACTAGTAAAAGAGGTATGGAAGGCAGATGTGGAGGGAGTGAACATGAAGAGACGTCCTAGGATGAGGTAGATGGATGGGGTGAAGGGGGCTTTAACCACTTCACTACGGGACTTAAATCTCGCGGGCAGCAGCCAATGCCAGCCATACGTGTCGTAATAATACTCGCATCATAAAATATAGTCACGGCTTATATCGATCGTTCTCTCTTTCACCCGTGAATTTTGAAAACCACAGAGAATGGGATTAAGAGCAGATTAGGGAGAATGTAAAAACACAGGGGCGACTACAATAAATATAATCAAGACGCCGATATGGCAGCGTCGCGAATCCACTTGCTCCTCATGATGCCTACGTGTGCGGCACCATATGGAAGGGGTTAAGGAAGAGGGGAATGTCTGTTGAGGAAGGACAGGAGAGGACAGAAGACAGGGGTGAATGGAGAATGGTTGTATATGGATGATGTTGTGATGCATGAGGTGGAATGGGGGGTGAGGTAGTATGTGTGAGCAAATTTTGACGCAGTTCGAAGAGATTTCTCCCCGTCTTCTCCTTCTATGCATGGGGCGACGGAGAGGGGGGGGAGTCACTGATTTAATGAAGCGGCCTTGCTGTGGATGTGCTGTGTCTTGCGACACTGCTTCTGACCCAGGGAAGTGGACAAGGTGCAGGGATGACCCGTCATCCAGGAGGTGCTAAGATAAGAGAGAGGGAGGAGAGGTGTGGAGTGTATTCAGGGATGGAATGGGTGGGAATGATTTTATGCCTTTTCCTTTTTGGCTACCTCCCTTGTAAGGGGGAAAAAGCCTTGGTATATGTATGGTGCATAAGGAAAGACTAGCAAAGAGTATGGAAGACAGGTGGATGGAGTGAATTTGTGGGAAAAACTGAGAATAAGATGGATGGATGGGATGAAGGGGGCCTTTAGTAAAAGGAAAATATTTGTTAAACAATAATGGAAAAATGCAAGAGATAGGTGTGGAGAAATGGAACATGGTTGAGAATGGGCAATAAGTTGATGCAGCTAGAAGGAATTTTCCCTTGTCTTTTTTATTTTTGCATGAAGGGATGAGCAGGAAGGGTCACCATGTAAATGACGTGGTCGGAGTACACCAACTTGGGCTACCAGACACTGCTATAGATATGCTGTCTTGATGTATCTTGCTGCATTGCTTCTGACACAGGCCGGGGGTGGGGGTGGGGTGGCTTTGTCCACACAGAACTATGTTAGGAGGGAAACAACTGGGTGATGGTTGAAAGTAGAATGGGTAGGGATGGAAGCATGCCTTGGGTGGCAATCTCCCTAACAATGGGAAAGAAGTATGTACAGATAATAGATGGTTATGTTTGGACAGAAACCATGATGAAAAGTGAAAAGGAATCTGGGTATTTTTCTTAGAAGTGCACACTCACTCAATATAGCATTAGAAAATTATCATTTTTGTAAATTATAATACATCAATGTGCTGTGTCTTGCGACACTGCTTCTGACCCAGGGCAGTGGACAAGGTGCAGGGATGACCCGTCATCCAGGAGGTGCTCAGATAAGAGGGAGGGTGGAGGGGTGTGGAGTGTATTCAGGGATGGAATGGGTGGAAATGATTTTATGCCTTTCCCTTTTTGACTACCTCCCTTGTAAAGGGGAAAAAGCCTTGGTATATGTATGTATGTATAATACATCAATGTAATATACATTTTTCTTGGCAGAAATCAATAAAAAAAAAAAAAAATTGCTGAAAGCAAACATACTACCAAATAAAGCTGCAGACATAGCATCGAGATGCCATGTTGTCATTTGTCCAGTCCTATCAATGTCAGTTAGATGATGGTTGTCACATTGTGCACTGGGTTTTCTCCAACTCCAGGTGATGTTAATAAGCACTGTTACAAAGACAATGGGATTCCTTCAAGCTATGCTACAATTCTATTCCCCGCAGTCCAATTGAGTACTTAATCAGACTGTCAGCATCTGTGACTGATGATGACCCAGATGATCTTTAGAATTACATGTACTGCATTACTAACTACAGCTTAGGCTAGATTAGAATAGACAAATTTATTATCCTTTCATTTCTTCAACCTTGGCATATATCAAAACAAACATGGTGTATCATTCACCCGCCACAACTTTGTTCGTTAGTAAATCAGCTTTAACAACTTTTTTGTTATTAATTTTCACCAAGAAAAAAACATATTACGTTGATGTATTATAATTAACAAAATTATTTTCTATTGCTATATCGCATAGCTGTGCACTTCTAAAAATTTACCAGAATCGGTTCTTTCTCTCCTTAGTTTCATGATGGCACTATTTAGCTAATTGGGTCCTGTCATCTGAGATTTGGTTGAGAGGTAATGATGTCATAAGGTTCAGAGCATTACCAACTTGAAAAATAATGCATCATTTGTCTAATTGCAGATAACCCACAGGTAATCATTCACTTTTCTGGATGCAAGACAAGTAAATACCATAAGACTGTGGTGAGGATCCTGCACCTGGTGCATAGCTACAGCTAATAATAATGATGATGATATAGTTTAACGTCACAAACTCCCCCATATCAGAAGGCTAGGACGATATCCCTCACAGAGGGCTTTGTAGTGTGGAATTCAATGAACCATGCCCTTGGTTCAACTTTGCTGGTGACAGGATTCAAACCGCCATCCCCTCGACCTTCGTCACAAGTAACGACGCCCCAACCCGTTTAGCCAGCAAGCTTCTTAAATGATAATGATATTAAGTTTATTTGGCATTGAATCAATATACATAAAGTGCAGATAATGAAAGGAACACATAGTTCGAAATATCAATTACAATTGCTGAGGATAACACAAAAAAGCATGTAAGCTTATTTCCATTGCCTTATGCACTAGGACTGTTGGGTCAGGTAACAGTCACTACTTGGAACTGGAGAGGAGTGTGGAATTCAATTCCACAACTAAGCCAATGGTGAATAGGAGACCAAAACACTTCTTAATATACCACCAGAATAAATATTATAAATTACTACAAAATCACAAATTAGTGAAATTCCATGTTTAGCAATATTATGTATCTATGAGACAGGCGCATGCAGAGGGGGGGTGCTAGGGGTGCCTAAGCACCTGCCCCTTTGCCCTGTGCCCCAAAAGTGCCCTTCACAAAAATATATAAAAATGAATGAAAAAATTTTCTCCCAGGCTTTTTCTATTTTCTTACAATTCAGAAATTATAATGTGGAAAATGGTGTTGCACCCTACCGGATAGATGCCAAATCCGAATCATAAGAAAGAGTGAAGTGCCCAATTTCCTGCTCCTTGCAATGTCTGTGCACATTACTGCTATGAGATTACTATAATTTTTGCAAGTCCTTTCTGATGCACTGGTAAGAATGACCTATTCACCCACCATTCAAGCTCCATTCTGCCCTTCGTATCAACATTTCTTATTTTGCTATAAATAATGGAGCTATTTAGTTTTACCAATTATTGTTTGTGGTGATTTCCTATCATCAGAAAACTGAAGGGTAGTGCCAAAACATTTACCAAACTCTAAATACATTACAGCTGTTGTCAGTGCCGAAGAAACAACTTTACCATGACTTAGTCTTAGTAAGTTAGTTACTAGTTAGTCTAGTAGTAAGTAGAGAACATGGCATGTAGTGATATGATTGATGAAGGATAATGCTTAACTCCAAATATCATATTACACAACTACACTCTAATACATAATCATATGCTTCATAAATGACAAGAACAAACTCAGCCGGTAATATAACTCACAAGAGGAACTCTTTAACTGAAAATGCATAACTACAAACTGTACCTGTAATATGCTGGTGTTTGGAGTTACTTTGACAGTAGCTCTTCTTCCATTAAGGCCTTGAACTATGACAGACATCTTCTTGAAATGCTATGCTATCTAATCTGTTCCAAAATAGAAATACATGTATTTTAACATTCGATTTTCAACTTACTGCTGACTCACATTCAGTGTTTATCTAAAAGTGGTCATAGTCATCCTTCAATTGCGGACAGTTTATTGGGTATGAATGCCATGAAATTGTTTAAATACACTTACCACTCGGTTAATAATGCTGATTCAAGACCCAGGACTTGAGATTCTATTATATCAATCCAGAATACTGAGTGTAATAACTACATAGTAACCTAAAACCACACAAGCAGACATACGCTTCTTTATGTTTACGTGCACCTACGAACGACAATGATCATATACATATGCAGAAGATGCATCTCTGGTTATTTAAATAGCGCTGAGAAAATAAGTGTATGAAATACGCATTCGAATATGAACAATAGACAAAATATCATAGAATCTTATTAATCTAACTAAATTCGAGAAAGGTTGCTGTGACTTCAGTGATTCAATCGTTTAGCACACTACAGAACAAAATATTTAAACGACTACCAAAACATTTGATAACACTAGATAACGCCATTCGTGAATAAACTGAGCTACATTAAACATTTTAAGAAGCAAAAGGTTGTAACTGTCAAAATAAACAATTCACTTTCATGCATGACTGTATTTATGGTCTGTATAGCAACTTCGTATAGACAGTCCTGGACAGGCGTCGTACGAGATTTTACTTTTCATGTACTGATCCATTTAGTCAAGGGTGTTTACAGTTTGGATAGGAGCCCTTGCTACTGTAGGAAGTTGAAGAGGGAATATTAAGGTTTTGGTGTTTAATCGCCGATAACTTGGCTTAGTGTTATTATTGTTTATGAGCAAATGAGAGTAATTGGTTGGGCCGAAGTCCGACGGCGACGTCTGCGTCGTTCTGGCCAAGATCTAAGAATATAAGGTCTAACCACTTCCGACCGAATTTCGAGGGAGTTGGCGCAGCGAGCCCGTGAACGTCACTTGGCTGTTCAAAGTGGGGTTAGCGGGTCCTATAGCTGTCAGTTGAAGTTGGTCCGTCGTTCGAAAATGACGTCGCCTTCGCTCGCACCGCTCCACTCAATTATTTATATTCTGACAAATATTATATAATATATATATATATAATATATATAAAATATTATAGTTCCTGTCTATATATATGAATATATAATATATATGATATATAATATATATATAATATATAAAATATTATAGTTCCTGTCTTCCTTGGCGTTTCACAGTTTTCTTCAATGTATCACAAAGAGAAAATGGACGCATCTAAATGACGTCAGAAGCTGCGCAGAACTACTCCAGCGATTAGACCTGTTTACTTAGACCTTGGTTCTGGCGCCACACCGAAGCGTGTGCGACTGCGTCTTGACTGAGCCACGCCACAGAGTCGCCCATGTGTATGGGTAGAGCGACACCATTGTGTCCCGTCACAGCTTCAGTTCCAGCATGGATTCTGAGGACGAAGCAGTTGCATTACTTCTGCTTCTTCGGCGCCGCCGTCGTCGTCGTGAAAGACAGAGAGCAATGTGGATGCATCCATTAACTTCAACAAGACTGACTCATGGACAGTTTTACACAATAATGGGTGATTTGAGAGCTGACAGTGAAAAATTCTTCAACTACTTTAGGATGTCTCAAGATAGTTTTAATGAGCTCCTTAGTTTACTTGGTCCCTACATACAAAAAGCCAATACAAATATGAGGCGGAGCATTCCAGCTGAGGAGAGACTTGCCATAACATTAAGGTAAATGATCAATAGCAGACGTTTATATTCTTAAACATCCAAGTGCTTTTTTGTTTTACGTTTTTACTACAGATGATTCACTAGGATTTCCTTCTTAATATATATATATATATATATATATATATATATATATATATATTTTGTATATATATAATATATATATATAGATATAATTTATATATATATATATCTATATCTATATATATATATATATCTGTGTGTGGGTGTGTGTACAACATTAAATGGGTCCCAGTGATTAGAGATACATTTTAACAACCACAATGCACTTTAATTCTAAGCCATCCAAGGCCAGCATGCTGAAATTGAAATGTGGTACTGCCTACTACCACATTTCAATTTCAGCATGCTGGCCTTGAATGGCTTAGAATTAAAGTGCATTGTGGTTGTTAATATATATATATATATATATATAATATTAGTTAATGTGCTGTTACAAATATGGTAATAGAATAATGTCATGCAAACTTCAAGTTTTTATTAGGTATATCACTAATGCCTGAGTTTTCTGACCATGGGGACAGTCACAAGTGACAATGCCTGTGAAGTTGTAGATCATGCAGGTGAAGTTCTATTCCAGTATCATACACATTTTTCATGGTACAGATTAATCCTAACCTTCAAGACTGGAGAGAAATGGCTGAAGACAGGCCAGTCTGGAGAGGCACAGTGAAAGTGGTGATGGGACTGCGGTCCTGATACCCAATAGAGTGTAGTATAGTATAGTTATTTTTTCCATTTGCAACATCTATTTTTTCTGTATAATGGATAGGTTAGGTTATATTAGGTTAGGAGCTATTGGGCAACATAAGTTTCATGTTGAATATATGTGTTTGCATGATTCTGGAATTTCACTGTAGGTGATGGTGTGGGAAGTGGTCTTGGTTGGCTTTGTCTTGCTATTGACTGTGAAAGTAGGGGAGAAACTGTGTGGTGCCCTGGGTCAGAAACAATGCAGTAATACATCCACAGGAGGGGGCCTTGCCATGGATGTACCATGTCTTGCTGCATTGCTTCTGACCCAGGGCAGTGGGTGGGAGACAGGGATCATCCTTCATCCACAAGGAGATAAGATGAAAGGGTTGTGGATGGGAGTGGGTATGTGCCTTGTGACTTGACTACCTCCCTTATATGGGGGGAAAAAGCCCTTGGTATTTAGATAGTATGACTCACTGATGAATATGGATCTGGGAAGAAATGATGTGGTGGAAAGAAATATTGCTGATTAGTAAATGTTGGATGCAGTTTATTCCTCTTAAGGATATTTATGACTTCAAGCTTAATATCTAGCTTTTCACTCTTAGGGATGCTTTTGAAGTTGGGAATCACACTAAACAGGAATTATTTCTCAGAATCATCTGGCACATTTACTTTCTTTGCCACAGTTGAGAAAAGAACTTGCTCATCTGAAGGTAGTGTTTTCTTTCTCTTCTTTTGATGAGTGCAATGATCCAGTGACTGAGACTCTTCTGTATTTCTCCCCTCAGTTGCATCCTCTACAGCTTCATTTTCTTGTAGCCTTGTCTTGCAAATTGGAAGAAAAAAGAAAGTGGTTTCAAGTACAGTATTTACACTCCTTTCTTTGCTTCTGACCCATGGCAGTGGGCAAGATGGAGGGATAACCCTTCATCCAGGAGGAGCTAAGATGAAAGGGTGATGGATGGGAGTAGGTGCTTACCTTTTGACTTGACTACCTCTCTTTTAAAAGGAAAACAATAGGGTTGCCATATATCCGGATTTTCCTGGACATGTCCTGCATTTATGTGTCAGAATCTTTGTCCAGGAGGAATTTTGAAAATTCTTCAAGATTGGAATTTTAGCTTCCATAAAAAAATAATATGTTATTAAACTTTGTAGTTAGTCTGTAATGATGAGAGTCTCTCTGTACAGTTCTTGTTCAGTTTTTGTCAGCTGGTAAATGTTGCCAACTTGGCCTGTTTAGCATTCATAGTTAACTAAAATGTCCTGCCTTTTTTCCTTGTTCTACCACATGCCATTTTTCAAAATTCGTGCTATTGTAGCCATAAAGTAAATGGTAATTACATAGTTATTCACTTTGTAGTATTTGTTATTCTTATCTTGCATATAATTATGGCATTTTAGCATTTTTCAATCATAATCCTCTTTCGCTTTATTACATGTATTGACAACTGTTATGGTCGCCCACTCCGGGTCAGTCTGCCAGTCTTGAACCAGCTGTGACGGTGTTACAGACTTACGGTTTGCCTGTGTGTGGGCTTGACGCCACAACTGCGATTTGAAATTTGTTGGCTTTCCAAATCATAAAAGTGCCTGACAAAATGCCCAAACGGAAATGTAAATTCACTGCAGAGATGCAGAACAAACTCCCGTGCTTTAAAAGAGGCAGGGATGAGTGGGAAGCCGAGTGTTTGGTGTGTAAATCAGGAACATACGTCTCTGTGGCATATAAAGGTATTAGTGATTTACAAACACATGTGAACTCTGAGAAACACCAGAAGCAGTGCAAGGAGAGGCCTCATCAACGAAATTGACAGATTATTTTGTCAAACCAGGAAGTAAAACTGAAGATGCTGTCACTGCTGCAGAAGGTACTTACACATTTCACACTGTTAAACATCACAGTAGTTTCTCATCCATGGATTGTTAATCTGTTTTGTGTAAAAAGACGTTCTTTGATTCTGAGGTGGCAAAGAAGTTTTCTAGTGCTCAAAGACAGAAGCAATAGTTAAATTTGTGCTTGCACCGCATTCTGTTGATGTTGCCTTGAAAAGTCTTGAAGAAAATGAGATAGCATACTGTGGAATAGCTACAGACAGAAGTAATCACAATGCAGTAAAGCTGTTTCCTGTAATTATTCAGTATTTTGACTGGAGAAATTGTGGTATACAGTTCAAACTGATTGAATTTAAGAACACACAGCAGATACAATTGCTAATTATGTAAAAGAAACATTAGAGAAAAATTGTCTCTCTGAAAAGTGTGTGGTATTCACAGGTGACAACTGCAACACAATGTTTGGAGGACTCAGGTGTAATGAAGAAGGGAATATTGTAGTTTGCAAATTTGAAGAACATGTTGGAAAAAAGATAATTAATTGGAGTGGGATGCCTGGCACATATTTTGAAGAACTGTGTCCATCATGGAACAGAAAGATTGGATATTGATATTGAAAATATAATCTGTAAAATTTACCAGTATTTTCATGTCTATACAGTTTGAATTGAACATTTAAAGGAGTACTGTGAGTTTGCTGAGGTTGAGTACAGAAGGCTCCTCTCCCATAGTAAGACTAGCTGGCTGTCACTATTTCCTGGCATCACAAGGCTGATACAGATGTTTCTTGCTCTTAAGTTGTTCTTTTTATCATAAGACCAACCTCCCACAGTAATTAAAATTTTCTTTGAGAATGATATGAGTGAGATTTATCTCTGGCACTTGCACTCATTAATGACTATTTCATACACACATTCAAGCAATTGAAAGGGAAAACAATTCTGTTGTAGAAGTGCTAACAAATTTGGAGTCTGTTCATAGTGTTTGTAGAATCAGAATTCCATGTCTTTCAAAGTTAAAGGACTGGTTGCTCAGAAATGCACAGAATATGAAGAAAAGTGCAACAGGTATTGTGCTGAAGTAATTAATCTGTACAACAGATGTTTAGAGTATTTGGGTAAGTGGATGAAACCAATGGAAGAGTTTTCTTGTTTCAAGTGGATAACCTTGAGTGAAATACCAAATTGGACTGATGTGGAGCCTTGTGTCAAATACTTGATAGATAAGGGGGTAGAAGTTGATGATGTGAAGTACTTTGATCAAGTTAGTAACTTGAAGTTTGTAGAAAATTACAAGAATTACAAAGAATTCAATAAATTGCCGGACCAAATACTTTGAAAAATCAAAGAATATTGAATATCACTCAGAATTGCTGAGAATTGCACAATTTTTCTTTGCTGTAGCATTGCACAATGCAAATGTAGAGGCATTACTGGCAAAGATCAGGTCTACAGGAAAATATGCATGGGCACTTCAAGGCACAAACACAGTGGTGGAGGAAGAAAACTGCAACTAAGCCAACAAAAGGAATGGGTAAGTTTTCTGCATTTTTCTGACTTATTATATTCTGTGCTTGTTTTATGTTATAATTATATTGTAAAAATTTAAAGTTTGTGGTACAGAGGAGCAGCAGTATAATATATATATATATAAATATATATAAAATGTCAAGATTAGTGTGTACTCTCCATGACTTGAGTGATTTCCACAGCAAAAAGAATTATTCCAGCATTCACACTATTCACAACCAAAGAGAACAATGAACAGTCAGGCAACAAACACTACTGATTTCTCATGATCACGTGCATTCTTTCATAAGGATCCACTCATACAGTTAGATTATGCCAAAGGCCCAAAGTGCATGTTGGGTGGGGCTGCAGGGATCATGCGTCCTGGATTTTGCGTGTTTGGATATGGCAACCCTAGAAAATAACCCATAGTATATAATTATATCTATTACATTATCATTGTCATTATTATTATTATTTTGTTATCACTATTATTATTATTATTAAAAGCAGTAGGCCTAATCAAAATAATGTGTATTTTTCCAAGTACATGTGGCCATAATGTAGCAAAGTTTGAAATTAAATGTATTTTATTTTTTTCAGATACCTAGCAACTGGCTGTTCTTTTGCTGATCTGCATTCCACTTTCCGATTTGGAACTTCGACTGCTAGAGGGATTGTCTATGATGTCTGCAAAAAAATATGGCAGCATCTACACAACCTATGTTTTCCAGAATTGACAACAGGGGAATGGCTCAAGATTGAAGAAGGTTTTCGTTCTCAAGCACATTTTCCCAACTGCATAGGATCAATAGATGGAAAACATATGAGACTTGTTCAACCAACAGGCCGTGGTTGTACATACTTTAGTTACAAGAAGGATTTTTCTATGGTGTTATTGGCTTTATGTGATACTAATTATAGGTTTACTTATGTGGATATTGGTTCCTATGGTAAAGCATCAGACTCCTCAATCTACAAAAACAGTGACTTCTATCAAAAAATGCAGCAAAATACATTGTGCATCCCAAGTGACAAACCAGTGTCAGCAAATGGAGACCCCCTTCCCTTTGTCTTCGTTGGTGATGAAGCCTTCAGTCTCTCTACTCACATGTTACGACCATATAGGGGCAAAAATCTTCCACACAAGAAGAAAATCTTTAACTATCGCCTATCAAGAGCAAGGAGATACATAGAAAATGCTTTTGGTATTCTGACGAATAAATGGCACGTATTCCACAGACCACTAGATGTAAAGGTTGAAAATGCTGAAAATATCATCAAGGCATGTTGCACTTTGCACAATTTTGTAAGAGACAGAGATGGTGTAGAGTTTGAAAACACACTGAATGTTGCTGGTCTGAATGATGGTAATGGTGCTCTACAAACAGGAGGACCTCGATCGGCTCTAACAATAAGAGAGAAGTTCACAGATTACTTTTCCAGTGAAGAGGGATCAGTGCCTTGGCAAGCAAGACTGATTGGTACATTGTGTTGATCTTACATACTAGTAGTACAATATATGTGGCACTGTGAAAGGAACTTTGCATTGGTAGAAGGTTTGTTTTCTGTTGTGAGGTGGCAATGTGTGAGGCAAGAAGGTCCTACTTAGGCATACTAGTGTTGTTTCAAAATGTTGGTTACATTGATGTGAGGGCAACCATGCATTTTGTAGGACTTGATTGCTTGTAGGTGATTTGTTGTTGTTCCCAGCATGTTAGCCATATATTTAACAGTGTGGATCAGGGGACTGGGTGTCTGTTACTGGTTGTAGGATGAAGTTGTCAAAAGGGATGGATGCTGATCTTCGAGCTGCTTTGCTGACTTTCTAGTTACCAGGGATGCCAACATGAGATGCTACCTGGCAGAATTATATATGTTTGAATCAGGTAAAGACTTGGATTTTGTGGACCAGTGAGTGATGGGGCTTGAGGGAAAATTGCTCTTAGGGTACTGAATGGTACCTAGATGATTATAGAGGATGTAGGAGAGGGGGTATGTGGAAACAAGGATAGTGAAGATTTAGGCAATGGGAAGGAGGTAGGGATCCAGATCTTGTTTCAGTTGAAGACACTTGCATAATCTACTTCAAGAGAAAGGGAGATTTACAGTGGAAAGATGTTGCTGGTAAGAGTTGTTCTCTAGACTGTCTGGCCAAGCAGTCCCACCTAGTGAGAGTTGTCATTCTTTAGATTGTCTAGCTGTGCAGTCTCAGGTACTGAGAGTTGGAGTTGGTCGTGTAAAAAATTGGGAAGGGCTGGAGGGAATGAGATTGTTTGGTATATCAACATGTGCTCGTGATTATGCTCGGTGGGGCTGCTGGGAGGAGGTTATGCTGGAGTGACTGATCATGGAGTATCTGCACTGCTGGTTCCTGGATGGACCATCATGGCTTTCATGCCAGATTGGGACCCCTTTACTGACCTGTGTATATATGTGTGTGCATATGTGGGTTCATTGGCCTACTGCTGGCACAACCTCTTGGTTGTGTTTCATTACTATAGCCACATATTGGGTGATCTTGCTAAGGGCAGCTCCTGCAGCCAAGTGGAAGAATGGCAGACTGTTTAAGGCACCTTTTCTTTCTAGCCCTTTCCCCATATGGACTGAGCAGTGGATACTGAAAAGGGCTTTCCAGACATGCAGGTGGCTGTCCAGTTGTACTGCTGCCCATATTCCATAACTGGCTACTAGGCTTACACCAACTTCATCTGGGTTGTAACTACAGGTTTCCAGGGGTTGCCTGGCCCCGTCATCATGCACCACTGTCATGGGATTTTTATTTACAAAAATTTCACTGGTTGGAAACCCACAACTTCACAGTGGCCAGCAATGGTCCTCAGGCACCTCTCACTGATCTCTCAGAGAAGGAACTTTGGACTGTTGTCTATGTTGTATTACTGTGGAACCATTTCTATGTTACCAGTTGAAAGAAGCAGGGGAGGGAAACAGTCACCAGTTGTCAGCTAATACATGAAAAGGTGGAAGAAATACAGCTGAAGTGGATTGATAGATATCTTGGTCCCAGTTTAGAGACGGAGTATCTGTCCCTCCATATGGAGGTGAGGGGTTGACTGGTTTTGGAAATGGGCAGCAGGGAGATTATTCAATCTGGTCATCTTGCATGACCACCACATGCTGGTACCCATCAGTGTTCCCTTTTTTTAGTTGGTAGAAAGGAAGAACAAAGTTATTTGTTAACATAGGATGAAGAAAAGCTAAGAATGTCTGATTATACAGCTAATCAGTACCTCACACTGCACATCAGTTCCCCTGGTGGGAGTCAGTCATTCCAGGGAGATGCATCAATTCTTTCCCCTTAAGAAAAAAAGAAAAAAATATCTTTGCACAGTGAAAAAAAATTGTTGTGTGTACTCTATGAAAAATAATCTCATCAAATGCAATTTTACTTTGATATCTTGATATATAACTTATAACTACATGGACTGTACAGGGTGTGATCTCAGAACTGACATTACCTGAAAATAAGCAGTGCTTTTCCCCTGGTTACCAAAAACTTTATGCCTCACCTGTACTGTGATCCTTGCAATCTATGGAAACATCTATTGAAATTATATTTAGGTTTCTGTAACATTGTCATTTTCAGCCTAAATCATTCCACTTTGACCTATTAGAGGACATGAAAAAATCTCCATCCATCATCATTTCTCCCTAATCACTGATTCCCCCCCACCCTCATCATCTTCACTAATGATGTCCATTGAAATGTTATTTTCCAATTTTGCTGCAACTGTTTTCATCTCCAATTCCTCAGTCAAAATTCATTGGCAGGAGTTCCAGGATCTCCAGTCAAATCAACAAGTTTGTCAATTGTTTGGCGATAGTTCTCCAAGATTAGTTCATGAATTTTTATGTTATTTTCATCCATTCAGGAGGTTGACGGTTCCCCTTTACAAGATTGGTCTTCTGCAACAATTGACCATTCCTTAAGTGTGCAAACCACTCATAACCTTGTTTTGCTCATGGCAGCATCTTTGTAAGTTGTTTGAAGCATAATAACTGTTTCTGCTGCCATTTTGCCCAGCAAAATACAGAATTTCATGGCAGCATGCTGCTCCTTCCTTTTATCCATTGTAAAAATAAACAAAATGGCATGAAATGCTTCAAAACAATGGCAAACCATGGGCTGTACATTTTCCCATGACAACCCCAGTAAGCAGACCTATGCCTAACAATTGTCTCATGTGGCACCTAGCAGTGAAAGCCTGAACTATTACAGGCTTGTCCCACAGAAAACTATTCTGGTTATTTTTGGGTACCCCCTCATATGGATAATTTGTTAATTTTTTCTATTAGGAATATGCAGTGCTGTATTGTAATTGTGGAAATGTAAGACTTTTGTTATTGACAATTCTTTATTATAAAAGAAACATGTATACCTGAACTAACTCAAGTTAACATATTCATTACAAAACTAGTGAAACTGATATTTACAATGCTCCTTTATATTGATATAAATGAATAAAATTAAAGAAAACAAATTCACTTTTTTGTGCATTTGTTGTTAGTTTATTTAATGCAGAGGGTATTCATGTCATGTATTTATCACTCACAAGATTCCACCTATTTTCTTCTCATGCTCCTGTTGGAGGTGGGCAGGGATAAGAATGCTGTCAATGTGTTCCCATGTATGTTGTAAAGTGACTTAACAGGGAGGAGCACAATGAATGGGTATTCCCTTGTTCCATATTTTTCTCCCACAAGAAGTTGAAACATGGATTGACCTCTTTTAAAAAGTGGAAAAGGCCACTGGTACAATAATTTAATTCTGAATAAACGAGGAAAGAAATACGGCATAAACACGTAAAAATGCTGCACTGGAAACTTTCCAAACAGCCAAATACATGCCCCCATAAAGGTACAAGCAGATTCAAGTGTATCCAGAATCAAACATTCAATTTGAAAAAAATTAACTCAAGATGTTATAAAAAAAAAAGTGCTAAAGGCAGACCCCCACATAATTTCATGCAAATCTGTTCAGGGGTAAAACTGTGTTCAAGCTATAAAAGTTATAGGGAGGAATGTCTTGCCATCAGCTTTGATATTTTGGTTTATTAAAATACCTGAATTTATCTTATGATTCCTCTAATAAAAGTATATACATTTTCTATAATTTAAAACTGTATGAATGAGCTTAAATTTTCTTTAATTCTCCTATGTAATATATCAGTGAACTATTAATTAATTTTATAATCAAATCTCATAAAATATTGTGCATGCTAATTATAAAAATAAAATCTTAGTTTTGGCTATTCAAAAGGTAATTGAAATTCAAGTGGGACATGCATTATATCATATACAATATGCATGGGGGCTATGGGTTTCTTGTAAGAGTCATGGGATAATAGGATAATTATAATGTATACAATTTTTTTCATACATATACCTAGGGCTTTTTCAGAGGTGTGGAAGGCAGAAGTGGAGGGAGTGAACATGGGGGGGGCATCCAAGGATGAGATGGATGGATGGGGTAAAAGGGACACTAGGAAAGAGGGGAATGTCTGTTGAGGAAGGGAGAACAGAGAATGGTTGTGTATGGATGATGCTGTGATGTGTGAATGATATTTTGATGCAGCCCGAAGGGATTTTATTTTATTTATTTTTTATTATTTTTTTATTTTTTTTTTCATTTTTTTTTTATGAGGGAACAGAGAAGGGGGTTCACCAATTAAGCAAAGCAACCTTACTGTTGATGTGCTGTATCTTGCTACATTTCTTCTGACCCAGGGTGGTGGGCAGGATGCAGCGATGACCCATTATCCTGGAGGAGCCAAGAAAAGAGGGAGGGGTGGTGAATGGGAGTGGAGTATGTGGGAATGAAATGGATGGGAGTGGATTTATGCCTTTGAGTTTGGCTACCTCCCTTGTAAGGGGGAAAAAAGCTCTTGGTATATTTATGTAATCTCTACTTTCTCTCACTCACACACACATTTATCACTTAAAACCTCTACTATCTTTCCTTTTTACTACCCTCTTTCTTTTCTCCTTTGTTATCCCTATGACCTCTTTGATACAATATTCTTACCCAAAGAGAGAGAGAGAAGGGGGGGGGGAATTCATCAACCAATCAACCCAATGCCCTGGTTCTCTCTTGCAGGAGACCTGTGACCATTGGTTCAGTCCACAAGTCACCTAAAGGAAGAGGTTTTGTGTTGCTGTCTAGAAGGAGCGAGTGTATGGCTTACCAGCACTTCTATCCTGTGTGGTATGAGATTCTCTGTCTCTTATGAGGTGGATGATTGATTAATTATCTTTTTCACTCCTTTCTGACCTCAAATTTATTCATTTATTTTATTCTGCCTTTTGAATTAAATCTAAATTTATCAAATGCCTCATGGTAGGTCTACCATGAGGACAATTCCAAGGCTGATCCATTTCCCCCATATGATCAACAAGACGGCGCATCTGCGCTTTGCTCAGAGCCGTTCCTATCATAATAGATTTCCGACATGCCCTGGAGGCAAACATAGCTCGAACCCGGGATGGCCGGCACATGACACCAGGGGAGTCTGACAACATAAATATGAGTTCCTCAATGTCTCCTCGACCAAACTCCCACCCTCGACTTACGGGCATGGATACCAGTTTCACTCTTCTACCAGCACACTCTTCTTCATTAACACTGAATTCAAATCCATTTTTCACAAACACATGCATGTTATCCATGAGAATGGCTTCATTAGAAGCAGTGAGTTCTAGAACTTGTGGAATAATGAGTTTCTGATTCTGTAGAGTACAGGTTTGCTGTAGGGTTTCAAAGTTATATTTTTCATCTGTTGCATGCTGATCAATAATAAACAAATCCTGGTTCAGGCGGCCAATGATGAATCCCAAGTTAAACTGGCCAAGAATTTCCATCTGAAACAAAAAGAAAATATATTTTCTACATAAATCTGTTCAAGAAGAAGAAATAAATAATTTTCAATCATACATACATATACCAAAGGCTTTTTCCCCCATGGGGGGTAGCCAAAAATAAAATGGCATAGAAATCACTCCCAACCATTTCATTTCCCATATATTCCACTCCCCTCCACCCTCCTCCCTCCCTCTATCTTGGCACCTCCTAGATGACGGGTCATCCCTGCATCCTGTCCACTGCCCTGGGTCAGAAGCAGTGTCGCAAGACACAGCACATCCACAGTAAGGCCGCTTCATAAATTCGGCGACCCCCCCTCTCCATTCCCCCATGCAGAAAAGGAGAAGACGGGGAGAATTTTTTTCATACATACTTTCTCACCCCCTACCCACTCCCCCTCATGCATCACAGCCTCACCTATACACAACTCTTCTCTATTCACCCCTATCTTCTTCAATTTCAATCATGTAAATACCAAAAAAACTCCCCTTTATAAGGAAGGTGGCTGAGTCAAACCATAATTTTACTCTTCACCCATCCCTCTACCATCCAAAACCATTTGTTGTCCCTTTTATCTTAATTCTTTGAGGATGAAGGATCACCCCTGTCCCCAGCCCACTAATCAGGTCACAGACGATGCAGCAAGATGGCACTTCCAAAACAAGGTTCAACAGGTGAAGCGGGTTTACTATCACTTCATTACATGGTGATCCTCCCCACTCATCTATTCAAGAATTAATGGAGATGATGATAAGAAATCCCTTCAGGCTATGTCAATTTCCCATCCATTTATAACCACTCCCCACTCGTACCTATCTTTTTGTTTCTCTTTTTATTTTATCTATCCATCTCATTCTTGGTTTTCCCCTTCTCCACCTATACCTTACTTTTTTGCAATACTCTTTCACTCATTCTTTCTGTATGTCCAAACCATCCCAGGATTCTTTGATCAACCCTATCAGCTCTTTCCAGCACTGCTCTACCTCACCTCCTTTCTCATTCTATCCTCAAACCCCCATAATTCTTCTTAAATGTGTTTACGTTTCTCCTTTCTGCCTTCTTTAATTTTGTCTCTGCTCTATACAGTGTTGTGGGCACAACCTTGCCTTTACATAATTTTCTCTTTATTTATCCCCAGATACCTAATTCTCATGACATTTCATTCTCTTACTCTACAAGAAAATACAGTAATACAATAAAGCACAATACCTTTGAAAAACTAGCTTTATCCAATTCTTTCCGTAACTCATCCTCAGCTGACTGGTTATCATTTGGAGCAATCTTTGCCCTAAACTTTCTCGTTATTTCCTCTTGTTTTGTATCCTTACTGATGGAGGAGAGACATTTCTCTCTGATTTTTGAAATGTCTGTTCTAACTGTTATTCTTTTCCGTTTTTTTGCTCCATCTACTATTGGTTCACTTCCATCACAAATCACTACAATGGGCTTCACATTCTCTGGCTGACTCACAGGTGATTCTTCCTCATAATTTCTACTTTTGTTTGCTAATGATGTTTCCCCATTCAATTCAACACTGGAGCCTTCTTCATTTAAAATAACAACTTCGTTCTCTCCATTTTCATAATCTTCAGATAAAGAATTATTGTGGCCAATAGGTTTCAATTCTGTTTTTGGTTTACTATCCTGCTTTGCTTTCAAGGCCATCAGGAAATTATCAGTTGCATCATGGAGTTTCTTACATTTGATTGAGGATGGAGATGAAGTGGGTTTCTCAGTCTTCACTCTGCTTGCTGGACTGAATGCAAAGCTTTCTAACGACTTCATTCCAACAGGTTTACTTATCTCTTTCACCCCCGATAGCTCAACAAAATCAGAGTTTTCTACATCTGTTACAGAAACATCCAAATTTGTTTCATTTTCATGGCCATTTTCTGTAACATTATTTTCTATTTTGAAGCCATTTACAAGATGAGCATCTTTCCTGTCACTGACTTCTGACTCGAGAGGGCTTCTTGTGTTATTACATTCTTCTTCTATGATATCTGTTGATACACTGGAAACTTCTTCAACTTTTAAGGATTGGGCGTTTTCACATATTTCTCCATTTAATGCTTCACTTTCATTTAAAGAAGTATCTTTTTGAGATTCTACCAGTTCCAAAGTATCTTTCTCACTTACAGGTGTACCTTCCGAGAGGCTCTTCTTCATATCTAGTCTGGGTTCTGCAAAGAGAAGATACTCAATGAATACTGGGCATTTGATTTTTTCTTTTACATTCTTTAAGATATTCACATTAACACATAAGTCTTATTCAAGACAATAATGATAAGAAATGGGTGACAAACTTCCTAGCCAGCAGAGGGTGCAGTGACTGAATAACCATCTATCTAGGACCAAAAGACTACAACATAACACCTTAGAGGACAATATTATCATCAATGCTCTCAAGAGAAACACCACATGAGGACAGAGCCTTTATCAATATGATGTTTTGGTTGTTAGAGCTTTATCAAGTACTTGATAAAGCTCAAACTAACGACACATCGTACACACGTTGGCAACTGCCAATTATTTACAGCATCAATGATGTTTCACCTATTTAAACACAAAAGGAATAAACAAGACTAGGAAAGTGTGGAAAGCAGAAATGGAGGAAAAGACCTTAAGAGAAAGACTGGGAATGAGGTGAAAGGGGCTTTGGATGCACATGGAACGTCAAGCATGGAAGAGAGTACTACAGATGAGAGTAAATGGGAAGAGAATGTGAATGGATGAAAGGATGTTCTCATCTACTTCATAATTCAATTCACGAGGATGAGAGGGGGTGGGAGAGACACCATATGATGAAACTTTGAGTGTTATTGGCTCTTCATTTAGAAGAGCTGTGCCTCACTGTATTACATATACCAAAGGATTTTTCCCCCTTCTAAGGGAGGTAGCCAAACCACAAAGGCATAAACCACTCCTACCAATTCCATTCCCTACATACTCCACTCCCCTCCACCCTCTTCACTCCCTCTTATCTTGGCACCTCCTGGATGACAAGTCATCCCTGTATCTTGCCCACTGCCCTGGGTCAGAAGCAGTGTAGCAAGACACAGCACATCCACAGCAAGGCTGCTTCATTAAATCTGCGACCCCACTCTCGATCCTCTCATGCAGAAAAGGAGAAGATAGGGAGAAATCCATTCAGGCTGTGTCAATTTATCTCTCATACATACTCCCTCACCCCCCATCCATTCCCCCTCATGCATCACAGTATCATCCATACACAACCATTCTCCATTCACCCCTATCTTGTCCTCTCCCGTCCTTCCTCAACAGACATTCCCCTCTTCCCCAAAGCCCCCTTCACCCCATCCATCCACCTCATCCTAGGACATCCCTTCATGTTCACTCCCTCCACATCTGCTTTCCATACCTCTTTTACTAGTCTTTCTTCACTCATTCTTTCCATGTGTCCAAACCATTCTAATACTCTTTCATCAACCCTATCTCCCAACCCCTTTTCCACCCCTGTTCTCCTCCTCACCTCCTCATTTCTCACTCTATCCAGCCTAGTAACCCCCATCATACTTCTCAGACACCTCATCTCAAACACATTCAAACTCCTCTTTTCCTCTCTTATGTTCCATGTTTCTGCCCCATACAGTGCTGTTGGCTCAATCACTCCTTCATATAGTCTCCTCTTAGCATCCATTCCCAAATGTCTATTCCTCATTACACTTTTTAATCCACCAAGGCATTTACTTGCTTCTCTCAATCTACATTCTACCTCCACCTTCACTCCACCTTTTCCTGCCACATTTGCACCCAAGTATCTAAAACTATCCACTTCCTCCAGTTGCTCTCCCTTAATGCTCACTTCTAGACTAGTGCCACTTTCACCCCTTGTACATCTCATCACCTTACTTTTACCCACATTTATCTTCAGTTTTCTTCTATCACACACTCTCCCAAACTCTGTCACCAACTTCCTCAATCCCTCCTCCGATCATGCCACAAGCGCAGTGTCGTCTGCAAACAACAGCTGGCTCACCTCCCACCTTCATACAAAGAATCAAGTATCACCTAGTTCTGCACACATACGTTTATTCTTTGAGTCTGCATCAGCATCAGATGAGGAACGCTTCAGAGCCCCAGACAGGGGAGAAGATGCAGTGTTGCTTGTGTTCCCTGGGCTTTCTCGTCCAAACTTCTGGCTGAGATAGGAGAGCCTTTTGCCAGCTGATGGAGGAGTCTCCGGTGTACTTGGAGAACTCTTAACAAATGACAAGCTGGTCAAGGTTGTGTTTTGTAGTTTGAAACTTGAAGGAACAATTTCATATAGATTGTGTAATGATGCCTGAAAAGAATGTAAAATTACTTCAGAAAGAAAATAAATTTACTTATACAGAATAAATCTGTTAGTATCATTTATTCTGAAGAAAGTTTGTAGAATTTTGCAATAAACATTCAAAATCCATAAACCATACCTTTATTGTTGCTAGTAGTAATTTTTCGTTATTGACTAGAATCTGTCGTTTGTCTGGAGTTACGTTTATGTCCACATCTTCTTTAAGAAGTTTAATATTAAGCACTATACAAGGATACTGATACCGATTGTACTGGTGGTAAACTTCATTTACTAATTTAATAATCTGTAAAAAAAAAAACCTAAATTTCAATATAACTTATCAATCATTGTTAATGTTCTAGATCTGCTCTTTACCTTTCCCCCATCCAACCAACCATTACCCACAAAGGTGGCTCAGAATGGGGAGGTAAAATTCTCACCCCTTTTCACTTCCATCAACCATGTTCCTTTTAGTCCTTTCTGCTTAAACCACATGAAACTTATACCTCATCTCTAATGCTGGGAAAGTGTGTAACTCAACCTGTTTGACATCCTAATTATGAGCTGCTTATGGGTTCATTCACCTCATCCACCCAATCTTTTCTTAGTCTATCCCTTACTCTCATACCCTTAACATCAAATCAAAGCATACACTCAGCCACATACTTTTATCTACAAGGAATAGCAAGCTAGGATTTGTTGTCTTACTTTGGCAGGATCACACGGTCGTGAATTGATGAAATAAAATTGACGGTCTGTGGATGTTCTTCCTTGGCCATGGGCACAGGTGGATACATACCCTTCCAAACTAAACAAATCTGCAATCCATACATTAAGAGACACTTGTAATATATCCACATACTATATTCTCCTTTATAGCACAATTTAATCTTAAAATTATGTCTTAAAATCATGCATAAACTATTTTACCTTGAGTAAAACTGGCCCCTTCAAGACCAAATTCAGAAAGAACTTCATCACCTGCTGTGACCTGCTTAAATTCAAGCAAATTTTCCACCTGTAAAGGAATTAGGAGATTCAAATAAATCAATCAATCAATCCATTGCTCCTGGTCTCTCTTGCAGAAGACCTGTACCTTCTGATTTATCAATGCAAATAAGATATTCCAAAAATACAATCCAATTCATCTCACTTCTTATATGTCATTTCCTACAAAGTGAGGTGGTTGGGCACAGGAAAGGAACATCCTCACATATTTTACTCTGATCACACTCATCCCTTTCACATATTCATGCTCTAATCATATGAAAATTGCACTTTGTTTCTTTTCTCAGCAATACTGCCAGTTCATCCTTTGTACACCCTTTCATGGAACAAGTCAATATCTAAATCTATCCACTATTCTCCAACTCACTCTGTCACCCAAATACATTTTCACTTGTTCAACATCCTGGCTATAATTCAACCACTTCTTTCTTGGTATACACCTGCACACATTAAAGACCTGGGACCAATGATGGATACCTACTAGTGGTAGTCCTGTATGATGAAGAACAGAGAGAAACATCTCTGTTGCCCATTTTCAAAACATATCAATGCCATTAGAAAATTTCATCAGCAATTCCACTATAACTACTTCCTTTGTCAGGCACTCCATGTGATAACCATCTAACTTAGGAACCATCTCTTTCAAAGCTTGTCTGTCTATAAGGGACTTCTTACCCCTTATAAGGGAAGTAGTCATGTCAAAAGCACACACCCACTCCCACCCATTCCACTCCCATTCACCACCATTGTTTCCCTCTCATTTTAGCTCCTTGTGGATGAAGGACCATCCCTGTCTCCTGCCTACTGCCTGGGTTGGATGCAATGTAGCAAGATGCAGCACATCCACAGCAGGGCAACTTCAGTTTCAAAGCAGAATACTACTCAAACATCGACCACAACCTACCACACAAAAACATATATCCAGGAAACTAAACAAGCCCTTCAAGAAAGATCACAAAACTCAATACTCCAACAACCCTTGGATATGTGTTCCATAGAGAAATCCCTCCCATGCCAGACAAAAACTACACTAGCACAACTGTCACTGAGACAGTACCAACATAGAATGTACATGGCCACAGATTCAAACTGCCCGTTACAACCACCACACAGAAGACATAGAAGACCTCATACTACTATGCCCCACACTAACAATCCTCAGACGATAACCTTGAAGAATCCTTCTACTCCACCACATGCTTACCTATCTCTTCACTTACTAATATTACCATGCCTTCTCTCCCTCATCCTCTCTTCATTCCTGAGACCCTCCCAACTACACTCCCAAACTCAAACTCACCCCTCGCTTTCAACTTTGTTTCACTCAATGCCAACACATCCATCTTTCTTCTCACAAACATACTGCCTATCTCTTCCCATTTATTCTCATCTATACCACATCCATGCACATTAAGACCCAAACCCTGGGGTTCTGGTTAGAAAACTCCTCCCAGACCTTCTTATGCCTTTGCTTTTTCTAGGAATGTCCCCTTTGGGGCTACAGGGAGAAGGATGCCTAGTCCCATCCCCGTCCCATTTTTGTTGCCTTTTATGCCTCAAGTAGGAACACTTGCTGGGAGTATTCTTTTCCCCCACCACAGGATTTGGCAAAATGAGAAAATGAATATTCAGGAAAGTGGTACAGGACAGTAACAACAGTAACAAGAGTGGGGGGACAGTAGCAGTATAATAAAGTATCATTATTTCTCTATGAATAGAGATTTCCTCTACCACAAAATGATGTGTGCCTCTGGTCCATAGGGGCACCCCATACAGACCCTTAAGTATCAGCTGCATGCTACTGAGGAGTTTTTAACCCCACAATAACATGCAACCAATACCCCAGACACCAGAGCCTCACTTCATCATCAATTATGTACAAAATATGTAAACAGGAAACACTTTTTTTTTTTTTTTTTCAAACAAACCTGTTTGGCCCCAAAAATGGAGATGATGTTATCCCTCATGACACTGTGGCTGCTGGTTGCTACAATGGTTGTTTTCTTTCCCTTCTCATTTTGATTGGTGCAAGATAATCTGTAAGGAATGTGGGATAAAATACACTATGTTCATAAGATCTTATTTGGCAGTAATTTTTTTTATCAGCTCTTGCCTTGAGTTTCACCAACAGGTAACCTACAGCCCTAAAGTTGCTAATCCTGGTCCTCAAGTCCTCTTTGGGAGGAAAATTTGGACTGTTGTCTGTGTTGTATTTGTGTGGGATTTCTAAGCCATTGGCTGAAAGCAATAAGAGGAGAATAGTCATCAATTGTCAGCTCTCTATATAGGAAAAGGTGGAAAAAACACACCTGAAATTGAACAAGAGAAATCTTGGGCCTGCTCCAGAGACTAAACATCACCCTCTCAGGGATGTACTTCCAGACTTGGAACCTACGGGAAGAAGTATACAAGAAGCAAGAGTTGCAAACATGGATAGAATGAGAAATTTCAAGGTGTGGTGGAGAATGGAAATGGAAAGAGATGTTAAAGAATTTTTTGCTAAAGGTTAAGAATGTATTTTGGGCTTTTATGGATTTGGAGAAAGCATATGACAGGGTTGTGGGTAGGGATACGGTGATGAGATGGGTTGAAGATGAGGTTGACAGGTATGAGGCTAGAGGAATTTGACACCCTTGATTTTTTTTAGGTCACATGTGGCAGGGGGTAAAGTGGAGGTACAGGTAAATTGTGGAGGGGGTCTCAGGGTGAATGTGGGGAGAGGACTATACAATGAAGTGATTGTGTAGTGACTGTGTCCATGGCATTGGAGTGGAAACTTGGAATTTGAGAGGGAGGGGATTCTAAATGTGTTTGAGAAATATGATGGGACAAGGATGGATGGTGTCGGGGATGGGGGAGAGACCAAGGATAGAGGTACAGATGGTGAATGGGGTGGACTGGGGAGTGCTAGGATGATCTGGGCATGTGGATGGAATGAGTGATGAGAGACAGGAGAGAGAAAGAAAGAAAGAAAGAAAGAAAGAAAAAAAAACTGAAAAGTGGAAATGGATGGGAGCTTCAGGTAGAGGGGGAAGGAATGGGGTGGATGGGTAAGGTGTTGGATAGAGGAGAAACATCTGTCAAGTGGGGAAGGGACAGGACAGGGGGTGGTTGTGAATGAAGAGTGGAGTGGCTGATGATGGAGAGGGAGGTGACACAGCCCAAAGGGATTTCTTTGTGGCTGCTCTGTATGCTTCTTGAATGGATAAGAGGCTAAGGATTGCCATTTAATATGGCTGTGGGAGTAACCCAGCTTCAACTGTTGGATCTGTGGAGGTGCTGAGTCTTGCTGTACTGCCTGACCTGGGCAATGTGGCAGGGAATAGGAATTACCCTTCATTCATAAAGAGCTAAGACAGAGAGACAATGAATGAGTTTTTGGAGAGATGTTGGATGGGTACATGCTTTGATTTGGCTACCCTATGTATCAGCTGCATACTATTGAGCAGGTTTTAACCTTACAGTAACACGCAGCCAATACCCAAGACAGAGTGTAGGATTCATAGTAATGGATAATTGGATAAACTTGGGTTTAAGAAGGAAATAGGCAATAACTGGTTTACCAATATTGCTGTTGTTTTAAGAGAAGGTTAGAAACTTTATGGATAGGGATGATAGGTGGTAATGGACAAATTGCCTATTGTAGGCCTTATGGTCTCTTGTAATCTCCTTCATTCTTATGTTCTCCTCCACTTTTGTGAACCACCTCTCATAAGATAATAGGCAACAGTTTGTCTAATATACAATACATCCATATCTGGGAACAATACAAACTTCAACTCTCGTGCATATCTCACCTTACACCTGTTGAGATCAAACAATATGAATACAGGACATGGACCATCTTATGAAACTCTTTCTTGATATTTCGCTGGAACTCTTTGTGCCTTACAGGTAATGTGTAGAATAAATTTTGAATTGTCACTGTTGTTCCAATCTGATCAAAAAAAGTTGTAGCAATATATTAGTTATTGGTACTGATGAAAATGTCATTTATGTGGAAAATATGATGATAAATGATTCAAATAAAAGAACATGCACAGCCTCTTAATTTGGCCCCAATTGAGACAAACAAAAAACACACATACACACACATACAAACATGTATATGTGTGTGTGTGTGTATATATATATATATATATATACATACACATACCAAGGCTTTTTCCCCCTTACAAGGGAGGTAGCCAAAAAGGTAAAGGCATAAAAACACTCCCACCCATTTCATCCCTAAATACACTCCACACCCCTCCCACCCTTCCTCTTATCTGAGCACCTCCTGGATGACGGGTCATCCCTGCACCCCGCCCACCGCCCTGGGTCAGAAGCAGTGTCGCAAGACACAGTACATCCACAGCAAGGCCGCTTCATTTAATCGGCGACCCCCCCTCTCCGTCCCCCTTTGCATATAAGGCGAGGACGGGGAGAAATCCCTTCGGGCTGCGTCAAATTTACTCACACATACTACACCCCCCCACCCACCCCGCCCATTCCTCCTCATGCAGTCACAACATCATCCATATACAACCATTCTCCACTCACCTCTCTTCCGTCCTCTCCCTTCCTTCCTCAACAGACATTCCCCTCTTCCCCAAAGCCCCCTTCACCCCATCCATCCACCTCATCCTAGGACGTCCCCTCATGTTCACTCCCTCCACATCTGCCTTCCATACCTCTTTTACTAGTCTTTCTTCACTCATTCTTTCCATGTGTCCAAACCATCCTAATACTCTTTCATCAACCCTATCTCCCAAATCCTTTTTCACCCCTGTTCTCCTCCTCACCTCCTCATTTTTCACTCTATCCAGCCTAGTAACCCCCATCATACTTCTCAGACACCTCATCTCAAACACATTCAAACTCCTTCTCTCTTCTTCTCTTATGTTCCACGTTTCTGCCCCATACAGTGCTGTTGGCACAATCACTCCTTCATACAGTCTCCTCTTCGCATCCATTCCCAAATGTCTATTCCTCATTACACTCTTTAAACCACCAAGGCATTTACTCGCTTCTCTCAATCTACATTCTACCTCCACCTTCACTCCACCTTTTCCTGCTACACTTGCACCCAAGTATCTAAAACTATCCACTTCCTCCAGTCGCTCTCCCTTAATGTTCACTTCCAGTCTACTGCCACTTTCACCCCTTGTACATCTCATCACCTTACTTTTACCCACATTTATCTTTAGCTTTCTTCTATCACATACTCTCCCAAACTATGCCACCAGCTTCCTCAATCCCTCCTCTGACCCTGCCACAAGCGCAGTGTCGTCCGCAAACAACAGCTGGCTCACCTCCCACATACCAAAGGCTTTTTCCCCCTTACAAGGGAGGTAGCCAAAAAGAAAAAGGCATAAAAACCATTCCCACCTATTCCATCCCTAATACACTCCACTCCCCTCCAAACCTCCCTCTTATCTTGGGACCTCCTGGATGACGGGTCATCCCTGTATCTTGTCCAGTACCCTGGGTCAGAAGCAGTGTCGCAAGACACAGCACATCCACAGCAAAACCGCTTCATTAAATCGGCAACCCCCCCCTCTCCATCCCCTCATGCAGAAAAGAAGACAGGGAGAAATCCCTTTGGGCTCTGTCAAACTTTTTTCACACATACTACCTCACCCCCCATCCCCCCACCCATTCCACCTCATGCATCACAACCTCATCCATATACAACCATTCTCCATTCACCCCTGTCTTCTGTCCTCTCTCGTCCTTCCTCAACAGACATTCCCCTCTTCCCCAAAGCCCCTTTCACCCCATCCATCCATCTCATCCTAGGTCACCCCCTCATGTTCACTCCCTCCACCTCTGACTTCCATACCTCTTTTACTAGTCTTTCTTCACTCATTCTTTCCATGTGTCCAAACAATCCCAATACTCTTTCATCCACCCTATCTCCCAACTCCCTTTCCACCCCTGTTCTCCTCCTCACCTCCTCATTCCTCACTCTATCCAGACTAGTAGCCCCTATCATACTTCTCAGACACCTCTCAAACATATTCAAACTCCTTTTCTCTTCCTCTCTTATGTTCCATGTTTCTGGCCCATACAGTCCTGTTGGCACAATCACTCCTTCATACAATTTCTTCTTAGCATCCATTCCCAGATGTCTATTCCTCATTACACTTTTTAATCCACCAAAGCATATACTCGCTTCTCTAAATCTAAATTCTACCTCCACCTCCACTCCACCCTTTCCTGCCATATTAGCACCCAACTATCTAAAAATATCCACTTCCTCCAGTCGCTCTCCCTTAATGCTCACTTCCAGTCTGCTGCCACTTTCACCCCTTGTACATCTCATCACCTTACTTTTACCCACATTTATCTTCAATTTTCTTCTTTCACACACTCTCCCAAACTCTGTCACCAACTTCCTCAATCCCTCCTCTGATCCTGGTACAAGCGCAGTGTCATTCGCAAACAACAACTGGCTATCTCCCACTTTTCCCCATTTTCTTTAACCATCTCCAATCCCTGACCCACCACCCTTGCATTTACCTCTAGCACTACCCCATCCATGTATAAGTTGAACAGCCAGGGTGACAAAACATCCCTGACGAAGTCCCACCTTTACCTCGAACCACTCACTCTCTCCATTTCTAATCCTGACACATGCTCTACTACTCTCGTAAAAACTCTTGACAGCTCCTAGAAGCTTTCCTCCTACCCCGTATATCTGCAAAACCTCCCACAGTGCCTTCCTGTCTACCCTGTCATAAGCCTTTTCCAGATCCATAAAAGCCCAAAAAACATCCTTACCTTTTCCTATAGCTTTCTCACATATCTGTCTTACCACAAAAATCTGATCTACGCAACCTCTATCTGTCCTAGAGCTTGGAGAATCACTATGTTGAGAAGAATCAGTACTTACTTGTCTCGGTGTGGGTGTTTTGCTTTTAATTCTACCATTGTTGTCATACACGAGTTTCGTTCCCACTTCCTGACTGGCATGTCGAGTAGTTATGGTGAGGTCACCCAGTGCACACAGAGAACTCAGAGCTTCTCCTCGGAACCCATAGGTTTCTACGCCGACAACATCACCAAAATCTCTAATTTTGGACGTGTGATGCTTGAGAGCTGAAAATATAAACAATATATACATGCAAATATATACTGTACTCCATATTCTACATTGAACAAACTGTATGTAACAATAATAATTTTTGCCTTGATTTTCGTAAAGTGGAATACCAACGGTCCTACTTCAGCTAGCAATGGTCTTCAGACTCTCCCACAAATCTCCTCAGGAAAAAAATTTACACTACTGTATTGTCTTTGTTGTTTAAGTTTAGGACTATTTATATGTCACTGGCTGAAAGTGGTAGGAGGAAGGGGTAAGCTGCTAGTTGTCTGCTCTCCATGTGGGAGAAGGTGTAGGAAAACAGATGAAGTTGATAGACAGATTTTGGGCCCAGTCCAGAGATGGAATGTCAGCCCTGAGATGGAGGTGAGGGGGGTTGATAGGTTTTGAAAAGAGCAGCCTCATTGTCCATCTTGCAGGAACACCACAAGCAGGTATCCATCATTGGTTGCAGACAAGTAAATATCTACGGGGGAATAAAGGGTTATGAAAAAGCACCTGTGGATGCATGCAAAGAGAAGGCTGTATGAGGGAGTGATTGTACTCACAATACTGTATAGAGCATATACATACATACATACATATACTAAAGGCTTTTTCCCCCCTTACAAGGGAGGTAGCCAAAAACAAAGGTATAAAAACCACTCCCACCTATTCCATCACCAACATACTCCACTTCCATTCTGTGGTAAGCTACAGGAAAAGATAAGGATGTTTTTTGGGCTTTTATGGATTTGGAAAAAGCTTATGACAGGGTAGACAGGAAGGTGCTGTGGGAGGTATTGTAGATTTATGGGATAGGCGGAAAGTTTTTGGGAGCTGTCAAGAGTTTTTATGAGAGTAGTAGAATGTGTGTCAGGATTAGAAATGGAGAGAGTGAGTAGTTCAAGGTAAAGGTGGGATTTCATCAGGGATGCATTATGTCGCCCTGGTTGTTCAATCTATATATGGATGGGGTGGTGCTAGAGGTAAATGCAAGGGTAAAGGGTCAGGGATTGGATATGGTTAAAGAAAACGGAGAAAAGTGGGAGGTAAGCCAGCTGTTGTTTGCAGATGACACTGTGCTTGTAGCAGGGTCAGAGGAGGGATTGAGGAAGTTAGTGACAGAGTTTGGGAAGATGTGTGAAAGAAGTAAGGTGATGCGATGTACAAGGGGAGAAAATGGCAGCAGACTGGAAGTGAGCAGTAAGGGAGAGAGACTGGAGGACGTGGACATTTTTAGATACTTGGGTGTGAATGTGGCAGAAAAAAAAAAAGTAGAGGTGGAGGTAGAATGTAGATAGAGAGAAGCAAGTAAATGCCTTGGTGGATTAAAGAGTGTAATGAGGAATAGACATTTGGGAATGGATGCTAAGAGGAGACTGTATGAAGGAGTGATTGTGCCGACAGCACTGTATAGGGCAGAAACATGGAACATAAGAGAAGAAGAGAGAAGGAGTTTGAATGTGTTTGAGATGAGGTGTCTGAGAAGTATGATAGGGGTTACTAGGCTGAATAGTGAGAAATGAGGTGAGGAGGAGAACGAGGGTGAAAAGGGAGTTGGAAGATAGGGTAAATGAAAGAGTATTGGGATGGTTTGGATACATGGAAAGAATGAGTGAAGAAAGATTAATAAAAGAGGTGTGGAAGGCAGATGTGGGAGGAGTGAACATGAGGGGTCAACCTAGGATGAGATGGATAGATGGATGGGGTAAAAGGGGCTTTGGGAAAGAGGGGAATGTCTGTTGAGGAAGGACAGGAGAGGACAGAAGACGGGTGAATGGAGAATGGTTGTATATGGATAATGTTGTGATGCATGAGGTGGAATGGGTGGGGGATGGGGGGTGAGGTAGTATGCATGAGAAATAATTTGATGCAGCCTGAAGGGATTTCTCCCCATCTTCTTTTCTGGATGCGGGGATGGAGAGGGGGGTTGCCAATTTAACCCCTTGAGTCCCAGACGTGTGTTTTGTGATGCCTGTGTGTCACAGCTGAGTGCACCCGCCAGAAACCGAGCGTGCTCCCCGTGATACGCATGTGTCACAGTTATAAGCTGTGTGTATTGAGGGCTCTCAGGGCCTCGGTTTCTGGGTTATCTCTACCCACGTGGTGGCAAGAATCTGTGTTTACAAACATAAGGCTCCAGCCATTCATGGGACGGTTTGAAACGTTTGTTTACGTAAGGTTGACAGGTCGGTAACGAAGGGGTTAATGAAGCAGCCTTACTGTGGATGTGCTGTGTCTTGTGACACTGCTTCTGACCCAGGGCAGTGGGCAAGATGCAGGGATGACCCATCATCCAGGAGGTGTCAAGATAAGAGGGAGAGAAGAGGGTGGATGGGAGCAGAGTGTGATAGGGATGGAATGGGTGGGAGGGTTTTTTATGCCTTTGGTATATGTATGTATTTATGTGAATGACATGGATGAAGGTGTGGAATGTTACATGAACTTCTTTATATATGATACAAAGTTGTTAAAGAAAGTGAGTACTGAAATGGACTGTGACTCACTGCAGAGATCTGAACAGGGTCTGGGAATGGAGCCAGAAGTAGGAAGTGGACTTCAACATAAGGAAATATAGCAAAATGGAATTTGGAAAATGTAAAAAAAAAAAAAAAAAAAAAAAAAAAAAAAATCAGGACAATATAAAATTGGTGAAAAAGAAATAGCGAAGGCGGGATCTGAAAACGACCTGGGAATGATCATCACAAAAGATATGTCCCCTGACAAACATATAAACAAAATTGTTGGCAAAACCTATAAATCACTAAGATCAATAAAAGTGGCTTTTACTTACTTGGATGAAGAAATGGTAAAGAAAATATTAGTCACACTGATAAGGCCAATATTGGAATATGCAGAGACACTATGGTCACCCAGTACTAAAAAGAATATAAAGAAAATTGAAAGAATCCAGAGAGCAACTACGAAGATGGCCCTACCACTATCAAAAATGTCATATGAAGAAAGATTGTCAGAACTAGAACTACCAACTCTGGAAAAAAGAAGAGAAAGAGGTGACTTGTTGACCGTCTACAGAATTATGAAAGGTGTAGAACTCCTTGATAGAGTCGACTTTCTAAACTGGGATAAGAGAAACACAAGAGGACATGGAAAGAAACCCAAAAAGGGCAGTTATAGAAGAGACATGGAGGAGAAAAAAAAAAAAAAAAAAAAAAAAAAGGCTTACCCCACAGAGTGGTGGATGTATGGAACACACAAAAAAGAGAGAGAGAGAGAGAGAGAGAGAGAGAGAGAGAGAGAGAGAGAGAGAGAGAGAGAGAGAGAGAGGGGGAGAAAGTGAGGGGAGAGAAAGTGAGGGAAGAGAGAGGGGGAGAGAGAGGGAAAGAGAGGGAGAGGGAGGGAGAGGGAGGGAGAGAGAGAGAGAGAGAGAGAGAGAGATAGAGAGAGATAGAGAGAGAGAGAGAGAGAGAGAGAGAGAGAGAGAAGAAAAAAAGCATGGGAAGTGATGTGGATGGAGTAAACTTCAAAAGAAGACCAAGAATGAGTAGGATATAGAGGGTAAAGGTTGCTTTGCATATAAGAGGAACATCTATTAAGTAAGGAAAAGAGATTGCAAAAGATTGGAGTAAATGTAGAGTGGCTGTATTTGAGTGAATAAATGCCAGCCTGAAGGGATATCCTGTCTGCTTCATATATATATATATATATATATATATATATATATATATATATATATATATATATATATATATATATATATATATATATATATATTGAGAGAATGAAAGGGAAAGAGAGGATAAGGGGGCCTGGGTGTTACCAAATAATGAAGTGAAGGTGGCAAACCAGCTCTGGCTATTGGGTCCTCCTGTGGAGGCATTGTGTCCTACTACATCACCTTTGTCTTCGGCAGTGTGGTAGTGACAAACTGATTCTCACTGCTTCGAACACACTAGCATCGCATGCATGGGCCCTTGTTCAGCCCCTACTCAGGAAGAGCGAATTCATAACATAATTATAGTTGGGGGTAAGGCTTTTCTTATGTGGATATTAATATGTAGCTTGACCCCGATGACCCTTAATGAATAGGGCTCTGTTTGGTTAAATGCCCAGATATCCCAAAGGGGCGTGTTGGAGTCCTCCATGTTATTGGTCAGCATGTTGTGTACAGAGGTGAACTTGGCCAATCATGTACATCCTAAGATGAAAAGTACAGCCCTAGAGGGAGGTGCCTGGTGGTACCAAGGTCTTAAGGTTGGGAGATTGAAAAAAGTCAGACATTAGGGAGCTGCTCTTATCATTAGGTCAAGGCAAGTAGCACACATTCTGAAACTCCCACAAATCAATACACACACTCTAGCATCCTTAATAAAACAAACTAATTTTTATGCTGGTTTGTTCTCTCATCCTTGTGAAGATCAAAGTTTGCACCCTCCTGGGGTTATAGTCCCCATGCTGAGGAGAGAAGGATGACAATTCATCCATGAGATGCTACAATGGAAGGGGTGCTGAATGGGTTTCTGATGGATGGAATGGATGTGGGATGGCTGTGATGGAGTGAGGCAGAGGGTATACTTTGACTTGGCCATCCTCCTTTATGTCCAAAGAATGAAACTAATGTTTTTGAATATGAGGTCACTAAGAATATGGAGTGCCTTAAATTTGAGTGAAAATTTTCAAAGTGAGGTTCATTAAATGAAGGGTCAAGTGTGGTATAGTAATGGAGTATGAAATAACTTGACTTCAAACTGTTACATACTGGATCAAACTATACAAATTAATACTTACTCAATCCTTCAAAATCCGATTCCTCAACACCAAGACCATTGTCAGAAACTTCAATCAAAGTTCCTCCATGGTCCTTTAGTCGCACTTCAACTGAGGTAGCACCAGCATCAACACTGTTCTCAACTAGTTCCTTCACAGCTGTTCCCAGAGTCAAAACTACCTAACAATAACAAAAAATGCCAATTATTAACAGCGAGAAAAATGAATAAATAATCATCAATTGAGAAATAAAAATTACCTACAGAACACCCCCAAAAGAAAACACACACACATACATATATATATATCAAATAAACAAATAAATAAAAAATTGACTGGCAAGACTGATGACTCAATATCTGATGAATTTATACTGAGACTGGACACATGATAACCTTCCCCCATCTATTCATGAATTTACTGAGCAGATGAGAAGACCCTTTGGACTGTGACAGTTTCTCATCCATACAGACTATCAGGTAATGACAAGCAGACTGCCATCCTTGAGTACCATCTCTCAGTCATGACCATTATATTCACACTGTTGAGTATGAGGTTAACAGTAAAACTGGGCAGTACTCAACTTGTACTACATGACGAAACCATGAGATTCTGATACCCAAGTATAACTTTCTGTGGCTAAAAGCACTGTTGGCCATTGGCCAGCTCCAAACCACAATGCAATCTACCAAATTCACTTAACTATGGGTATAGACTGTCAGCTTCTTTACCCATCAAAATCTGCCTTGAAGTGTTTTATGACAAAATTATTGAGCCCACTAGTGTGACCAAGATTTAAAGATGATAAAGAGATTCCACACTTTTAAACCACTCACCTGTCCTGAACAGATACGATGCACAGTTGTTCTGTCAATGGCCTTGATTGATTTGGCCGCTTCGTCCGTTCCAGCAACAATATTCTCTCCATCTTTATTACTTTTAGTCTCAACACCTGTGAAGTAATTTACAGACATTTCAGTTAGTAACCAGTTCAATCAGCCTAGCAAATCAGGACAAGAATATTTACTTTTTCTTTCATCTACTACATATCTTCTAAAAAGGTTGTCATTGTAAAGAACTATGTAGTATAAAGCTGGCTACCCCATACATGGAGCCAACCCAGTGGGCTGTCAAAAGATCTTAGGGAACTATGAGGCTTACGTAAAAGGATCAATGTCACAGACTGATTGAAAACTGACAAGTTCAACCAATCTTTACACAACAGAAGGCCTATTTCTCTGACTGGAAACTTATTATTACACATGGTATTTTCTGAGGCATATACTGAACACTACAAGGCCTAATCTAACTTAATCTAAGAAGTCTCAAAAGCTCAGAATCTAATCTAAATAAAAAAATGGAAAATGGCACTAATGCAAGGACTATTTACCACCAAGAGCAACTGATTTAGTTACATGGTTTAAGAAACAGCCAATTTATGGCACATTTTCTTTGTCAATTACAATTGCATTTCATTTTGAAGAATATAATCTTTTCCAATGTGTTATAGTGTGCTGATATTTTTTTTTCAATTATTGTTTTAATCAAAAGTTATATAAAGTCTGGTTATGATGCTGATACTTTGATCTTAGCAAGCACTACACATCCTAACTTAATGTAATAAGTTTCAAAAGCTCAGAATTTACTTATCAAACAAAATGAAGAATGGCATTAATGCACTATTTCCTACCAAGAGCACAGACCAATTTATTTCCATGGATTAAGAAACAGCCAAACCCTACTTTTTGGTCAATTACAACTGCATTTCATTTTGAAGATTGTCATGTTTTCTTACTGCCTGTTAACAACCCATACAAGACTAATTAAGTGTAATTGCTGGAGTATCTAAAACAAGTGCAATCCCTTATCGATAATCAGTCTGCCTATTGAAGGATGTACTCAACTGAAATGACTTTGTCTTCTGTTGTCAATGAAGTATATTAATGGATGAAGGTATATGTGGTGTTCCAGTTTTATTGGATTTAAGTACAGCTTTTGACATGATAGTTCAGTTTATGACTTAAGGAGTGTGTCAAAATTGGAATCGATAGTGATACACTATTGTATTTGAGGAGTTCTCTGGAAAAATTTAACTATTGTGTCCAATTAGGTAGAGCAATTTCTTCTATGACAGAATCAGAATAAGGAGTTCCCTTGGCTAATGTGTCCTATTCTGTTTTACATACCATTGAGTTGTCATCACATGCATTCAGAGGGGAGGCAAGGGAGGGCAGTCCCCCCCCCCCTCCCTGAAATCCAGGATCTGAAACTCTGCCAGTTGTCATATATAATTCTGTTATATTTTTAACTATAGAATATCAGTGTATGATTGGTCAAAGTCAAACTGTAACTCAGCCAATTTGAAGTATCTTAATATAACATTATACCATTTAACCATATATGTACAATATATCTAATTCTGGCCCCCCCCACCTACAAAAATCATTCCCACCTCTACAAAAATTCTTGCAGATGCCCCTGGTTGTCATCTATACTAAAGAGCCATGGTTTAGAATTTATACCATTTGCTGGTGATGAGAAAATTGAACAGTAGATTGAGGAAAGCAAGTAAATGCCTTGGGAGATTAAAAAGTGTCATCAGAAATAATGTAGGTATCTGGGAATGGATGCAAAGAGGAGACTATAGAGTGACTGTGCCAGCAGCACTGTATGGGGCAGACTTGGAATTTAAGAAAGGCAGAAAGGAAAAGTTTGAATGTGTTTGAGATGAAATGCTTGAAAAGTATGGTAGAGGTTACTAGGTTGGATGGAGTGAAAAACAAGGTGAAGAGGGGAGCAGGAGTGGAAATGGAGATGGCCAATATGACTGAAGAAAGAGTATTGAGATGGTTTGGAAACATGGAAAGAATGAGTGAAGAAAGATTATTAAAGAAGGTGTGGAAGGCAGTGGTGGATGGAATGAACTTGAAGGGATGACCAAGGATGAGATGGATGGATGGGGTGAAGGGGGTTTTGAGCAAGAGGGGAATATCTGTTGATCAAGGAAGGGAGAAGGCAGAAGACAGGGATGACTAGAGAGTGCCTATGTATAGATGAGACTGCCATGCAAGGAAAGGAGGGGTATGGGTGCTTATGTGTGAATGATATTTTGACACATCCCAAAGGGATTTCACCCCATCTTCTCTTTTTCTGCAGGAGGGGACAGAGTGGGGTCACCAATTAAGTGAAGCGGCCTTACTGTGGTTGTGCTATGTCTTGCTGCATTGCTTCTGACCCAGGTATGAGCTGTCATCCATGAGGAGCTAAGATGAGGAGGAGGAAAGGGTGGTAGATGGAAGTGAAATGGGTGTGAGTAGCCTTTGACTTAGGCTACCTCCCTTATAAGGGGGAAAAAGGTTTAGGGATACAGATGGTATATAAATATTGTTCAATGTTGGCTTGTGAATGAAAACTAAACAGATCAAGTTGAATGAAGAAAAAACCAAATACCTAAGAGTAGGAAAGAATAAGGACTTCCTGAGGTTCAATATGACTAGGCTTTGTATCAATGGTACATTATAATATGGAGGTTACAAATGCAGTTAAGGACCTTGAAATAATTATAGATTGTGATTTGTGAAAAGACCAGTGAAATGTTTTTGCATAATCATGCCATCAGTTACTTGGCCTATTGTAATTTGCTATATTACAGCTTAACAAATTAACTTCTGAAAAAGTTAGAAAACATTATGAATAGAAGTGAAAATGTCTACCAATGAGGAAGAGGATTCCCACAACTTCTCAAACAACCCACAACACAAGACAAACCAAAATCAACCACAACCAATCAAAATCTGCTTACAAGAGAAACTCATGTAAATATGGGATAAAGGGCAATGGATGTAAGTACAGCCACCTAAGGTCTTGCCCAAAATTATTGAGCCACAGCCTCGATAAATAGTTAGGGTGAACTCTGGGCAGAGGTGCGCAAATGATCACCCAAACCTATGTAGGAACTCAATTAGGACCCGTTCATGCTTCAGTGAGAATTGGAGATTCCCACACATCACAGGAACAGCACAAAGGAGGAAGGAGACTGAAAAGTGAGCTGCCCCCAACATGCACAACCCAAACAATGGGACAAATCTAATTACCCAACAATACATTAACCCATAAATACAGGACAACACAGCAGCCCAACATTTTATCAAACAATGGCCTACTGTGAAACAACCCCCAGAATTGACAACACACTCACCCAGAGAATAATAGATATGAGGCAGAAGTCACAGAAAGCAATGGGCATATTGATGGACAGAATGGAAAGACTGGAGATACAACCACCTCTACCACTAACAACCTTGACTTACACAAACATAAGGGAACTCTATCCTAAAAGTAATCTTCTAATGCTAGAAGAAATGGCCCATAAGAATGATCTACTTTTCTTTGCTCTAACAGAAACCCATCTAAACAGTGATCATCTAAATACAGAAGTGAACATAAAAGAATATATTGTTTTTAGAAGAGACAGAATAAACAGAAGCCATGGTGGGGTAGCAATATACATCAAGGAAGAAACCTCAGCAACAACAAAGGAAATACTGTTTCTCAAATGGAGCAACTGAAGTACTTGGGGCTTCTAATGAGACCACAAAACCTAGTACAGTGAGTCCTCCTTATACAGTAATTCTTTATCTGGTAAATTCACAGTTACGGTATTTGGTAATTACTACCCTCGATTCTATTTACGGTAAGAACAATTCAAAGATACTGTATCTACTTGTATTTTGAAGAGGAAAGAGCAGGGAGAAGGTACGTCTGCCATATCCTATTACTACATGTTATAATGGGTTCGGTATATGGTAATTTCAATTTGCAGTAAGGTTTTCAGGAATGCATATGTACCGTATAACGAGGACTTACTGTACTCATGCATGCTTCAGCCACCCCACAACAGCAATATCACAGCGGCTGCAAGACAGATGAGAGGCTGGGCCTTAAGAACTTTCATAACAAAGAAAGGAAAATGCATGGTCATCCTATGGAAACCACTGATCCTACCCAAGCTGGAGTACTGTTGCCAACTGTGGTCCCCCCACACCATCCACATCACTACCCTCGAAGCTATCCAGAGAACCTTCACCGGCAGGATTCAGGGAGTTCAGCATATGAACTACTGGTAAAGACTCAGCCACTTGAAGTTGTATTCTCTTCACAGGAAAGAGAGATGCATTGTGGGACTTTAAGAACTGCTGAATAATTTAAAAATATGCTTTAAAACCTTTGCAAGGAGTGCTCCAAGGCTATACAAGGTATTTTTTTAGAGGTGCACACCTACATGATATAGCATTAGAAAATTAATTATTAATTTTGCAAATTATAATACACCAATGTAATATACATTTTTTTTTAGCAGAAATCAATAACAAAAAACCTTGCTAAAAGCAAATATACTACTGAACAAAGCTGCAAGCATAGCATCAAGATGCCATGTTGTCATCTGTCCAGACCAGTTAATGTCAGTTAGACAATGGTTTTCACTTTGTGCACCAGGTTTTCTCCAACTCCAGGTGATGTTAATAAGTGCTGTTACAAAGACAATAGGGCTTCCTTCAAGCTATGCAAGGGCTTTATTCCCCGCTGTCCAATTGAGTTCTTAAGCAGGCTGTCAGCATCCATGACGACAATTATGACGACCCAGATGATCTTTAGAATTACAGGTACCACATTACTAAATACAGCTTAGGTTACATAGGTTAGGTTAGAATAGACAAATTTATCATCTTTTAATTTCTTTGACCTCTGCATCCGTGACGATGATGCTGACAATGACCCGCATAATCTTTAGAATTACAGGTACCATATTACTAAATACAGCTTAGGTTAAGTAGGTTAGGTAGATTAGGTTATAGACAAATTTATCATTCTTTCATTTCTTCAACCTCAAACATCTATCAAAACAAACATGGCGTGTCATTCACCCACCATGACTTCATGCATTAGTAAATCAGTTTTAGCAACTTTTTTGTTGATTTCTGCCAAGAAAAATGCAATTACGTTGATGTAGTATAATTCATAAAATCATCAATTTTCTATTCCTATATCACATACACCTCTAAAAATTTACTCTATATAATATGCTTCTCCAACTTTTCAAAATATGATTGAAGACCCAATCCAATGACTCATGGAATACTATAAATTCATTGAGAAGACGATGGAGTATTAGTATAGTTGCTAAGATCTTAATTCCCCTGCTTAGTGCCCGTATATTACGCCGCCCATGAACGGCACTCTCAGGGTTCACAAAGAGAAAGATCTACTTGGGAAGCTCTGCATGTCTTTGGGCAGAGTGGTACTCTGAGCATTGTTACATGTAAAATTTCAGCTTATTTTTTATCTAAGGTAGTTTAGATCCTTACTTAGCCCACCATGGGAGCAAAATTTGTAACACAAGGTCCTGTCTAACCTCAATAATTCAACTGGTAATCTTGCAATCATAATGAAGCTCCTCTCACCAATTTCCTTATTGAAACTGTGAACTACCCTATTCTATTGCTATCACTTCCTGGCAGTGAATGGGCAAGTTACATGACCATGCCCTCTACAATCAAGCCCCACGCCCTCTACAATCAAGCCCCACACCCTCTACAATCAAGCCATACCACAGTATAAGGCATGGGCGCAAATGTGAGAGACAAACTCTCCCATCAAGAGCCCCGGAAAGGATTAAGACCCTACTGGCAACCAGCCTAGGCCATGAGGGTCCAAAAATCTTCAACGCCCTCCCAAAAGAGGTGAGAGAGAAAACTAAATGCTCGGTGGACAGCTTCAAACATGCACTGGACAGGTTCCTGCGGAAGGTAGGTGCCAGACGAGCCTCCAGTGCCAGGCTACACTGCCATCAGTAGGTTCTCTCAAAACACACTACCAGACCAACTGGCCCTCGCGAGGAAGGACAACAGGACTGGCAGCAGCGGTAGTCCACTACGGCTGTGAGGATCGACCTCAGAACTTCACTGACTAAGTAAACTAAGTAAGTAAAACCGAAGTATATGATAATGTTCCCTTCACCTGGTACTCCTACGGATATTCCCGCCAAAAGGCTATAAATTAGATTAAACAGTAACAGACATTATCACTCTAATTTCTGTAGACTACCTTTACTGAAGCTGTAACTGTTGGTCCCATTCACTTGGTAGCCTTTTGTTTACACTAGTAAATGAAATGAACAAATTTAAAAATTCCAAATCATAACAAAACTGAGCTCTCTAGTATCATTCTGGAAGGATTACATGTTACCTAGCATTACTATCAATGACACATATTGTTCACACACGCATCCTATAATTCAAATAACAACAACAGTCTTCACATTAAAGACACATTGCATCTCCTACATACTAATAATACTACAAGTTCAACAACCCTCTAAGAAAACAACCACCTGATCCGTCGCTCATCCCGCCTTTCTAAGATATTCAAACGTGCTTAAAATTTATATATTTTTTCAAAACAATATATTATTTGACGTAAAGATTTCATATCTACAATGATTATTCATCCACGCTAATGTTTTAATGCAGTTATGTACTTGCTTGTTTGATATTTACGTTGTCTTTCTGAATGATAAATTGCCAAAACATATATTATGTGTTTTTCCTATAAATTGTGTGATGAGACAAAATTCGATTTTATTTCATTAAATCTATTTCTGTAGAAGTGAAAAAGCTTCTTCGATTTTTTTTAAAGAAATTATACATATCCCTAATGTCGAAAATTAGACCGTATACTGAACGAAAGCCACGATGGGCGTCAAGTACGCAATCAGTATCACTTGCACTTTGGCCTTAACTTGTGTTAGCTGATAGTACAGTACATGGAGAATAACCTATTACTTTCCGTCAGTGCTGAATCACCACGCCAGAACTTGTCAAAAGAATTGAAATCACGAGAAAATTGGCGTCAATACACAGATTGTTGTGACCCTGCTGTGTGGCACATTGGCATCGCACGAGCCAGAGCAACAATTGCGTCAAGAGAAACTGGGGCGGTGTGCTGGCACTCCCTGTTGTGTAAAATATGGGTTCCATAGCCTGATGTTGTTTCTTGTGAATCCAAGTGTAATACTCTAGGATCGTCAACATAGGGAAGCCTACTATGGCAGAAGTAAAAGCCAAAGATATCCAGGATCTTCTGGAAAGTTTCTCTAAGTGCAGCAACGGCCAGAAGAAGGAGAACCTACCCACTGTAAGAACGTGAGGTATTTGTTTTGCCATAGTTTAGATAGATAAGTGATGTAGCTATCTAGGGGAATGTGGATATTGGCAAAGGAATATTTAGACCAGAACATGCCCTTATAAATATACTTCTAGTAACAGGTTGCTAGCAGCTATAACCTGTTACTTCCATTTCTAGTGACTAGTTACTGTAACTGTTGTTGCGACCATCTTGTAGTTTAGAAAGAAGTGTTTTGGGTTTTCATAATCCAATTGAAGTATAACTTCATGTGCTTAAGCTTCGACATTTTAGATGAAAATATAAGAGCTGACAGTTGTTTTGCAAGTAATATGTGCTGGGTCATGTTGTGAGTTGACAGTCATGGTCATGTGTTTTGACTTTAGATGTAAAATTACATGAATTTTTGTATTTTAGGTTCAAGAGGAGTCAAGTTACTTGATAACTAACCAAGCAAATATTGGTTTCATGTCTTGCATATCGGTTTATCACTTAGGTCAAGACTTACAGGTTGACCAAAACATATTGAACTTGAGTTTGTATGTGGTCAGGTTTTTTTTTTTTTTTTTTTGTATCTATTTATTTTTTAATTTTCAGAAGTGCACACCTATGTGATAGTTACTAATAGAAAATTAAATAATTTTGTAAATTATAATACATCGTAATATACGATATTCTCGACGGAAATCATTAATAGAAAAAGTTGCTAAAGCTATTAACAAACAAACATAGCTGCTTTGACTACTTGGAGTGCCATGTATTTCGCATATTCTAACCCAACCTAACCTACCAAATCTGACCTGCATTTAGTAATGGAGTACCTGAAATCCTAGAGGTTACACTTACACTTAGATACACTTAGAAGACTTCTGTCGGTGATCGACGCAGCTAGACTGGAGTCCCACTGTGACCAGGTAGCTCCCTCACATCAGTTGTCCAATCGGTTAGTCGATTGGCGTTGGGGCTGGTGTATCCTGGTGTTGGTGGTTGGTCTGGTATTTTGGCCAACCATATATCCAGATGTTTTTTGAAGGTGTCTGGAGACACATGGTTGTTGTCTCCAACCTCTGAATTTATGAAAATAAAGATGGCTTCTAAAGGAGTCTACGTAACTTTGTTTATAACGTTTAGCAACGTTTTCTTATTGATTTCTGCCAAGAATAACGTATTTTGCATTGATGTATTATAATTTATAGAATTGTTTAATTTTCTATTGCTATATCATGTAGGTGTGCCCTTCTTAAAAAAAAATGCCTTTTTTCTTCCTGAGTAGACTAAATATTAGTGGAATACAAAGAAAACTAAATACAGAAATCCCTCAATACGGATTCAATCGCACACTGATTTTATTTCGAAACCATTTCAAATGTAGAGAACCGTTTTAAAATTCACGCCGAGCTGGGCACGCATACAAACACACGCAGCAACATCGCAAATATTTGTGGTGACTGCTTTCTATTTTACCATATACAGTCGATCCTCATATAACACGGTCATTATGTACTAGGAACTGCTCAAACAAGGGTGTGTGGCGAGGGGATAGCCGTGGGTGGCTGCCTGCGGTCACGTGTCAACCTCCAGGTACTGATGCAGGAGGGGGTGGTAGGGGGGTAGCTAACAAGCTTTAGCTTGTCGTTTCCACCACCTGCGCCGTGCTATCTTGAAATTTTACCGCCCTAACCTGTTGAGATGTAATGTTTCTTTCGTTTGGAACACAACTAATGACTGCGCTTGTCGTGTCTTAATTCCTCTTATGAGGTTCTTGTTGTTACTGGTGGTGGTTTGGGAGATCAAAAACAGACGTATACATGCTTACACATGTGTAGACATGCACACACAGACTGTTAGACAACCAGTGTATGTTGTGAATGCACGTGGTGTACACACAAATACGAACAGACACATGCATGTACATGCTTACTTGTACATGTGAACACACACATACATGCATGTACACACACACATACCACACATACATACGCCACATACACACACACACGTGTATACGCCACATACACACACACACGTGCATATACGCCACATACACACACACACATGCATATACGCCACATACACACATGTATATACGCACAAACACATACATACACCACATACATACATACATACATACACCACATACATGCACACATACACACACACACACTCACACATACATGCATACGGTTCTCGGTATTTAATATGGAATGTCAACATACACGGAGTTGGTCATACACGGTAATTTCAGGAACCTAACCCCTGCGTTATTTGAGGGACTCCTGTATGTAGCAAATGTGATAGGCAGGCTCTTCCAGAAACTGATGTTGATATTAAAATCTTTAAGAATTACTCTGGAATACCTTTGTTCATGTTGCTTCAGATGTAGCCATCAAACAGAAGACAGAGCATTATCCTACACTTGCCCTTAATAGAGAGGAATACAAAATCTCTTGAGTGAAGTGTGGGTAGAACTGCTGACCATAGTGGGTTTTCTGGGGGCTGATTATATCATGTAATGGGGAACCAGGTGCAACAGAGGGATTGATTACAGATGACATGAGATTAGAGAATGTAGAGTGATTTAGTCCATAGGTATGTCACTAAAGTATATGAAATATTCATATATACCTATACCAAGTGCTTTTCCCCTTGTAGTCAGTGCCCTGTATGAGGTAATGTGTGAAATCTTGTGGATTAAATCATATATTATAATGAATACAACTTGCCTGGTTGACTATCCCTATTTACTGGATTGAGGCAAATGCTTCATATAAGAGAGTAAAGGAATAGCATAGATGGTATGCCACTCCTGTAAGACAAATAGACTGATAGTAGTATTAAGAGAGGTAAAAGACAATACCATGCAAGGAATGGAGAAGACATATATGGATATTAGTTCCCCTATTTCTTTTAAATATCAGATGCAGACAAGTTGGTTGGATGAGAAATTAAGATGACAGGGCAGAATGAGGGTTTAGTGTTGAGATCTGCATTATGGTAATACTTGGATTACAGTTTTTGCCAGCATGATCTCCTTTAATACTTGATATTAAGATACACTACCACCACATTAGTGGTTAAGTTTGTACATACATATACCAAGGCTTTTTCCCCCTTACAAGGGAGGTAGCCAAAAAGGAAAAGGCATAAAATCATTCCCACCCATTCCATCCCTGAATACACTCCACACCCCTCCACCCTCCCTCTTATCTTAGCACCTCCTGGATGACGGGTCTATCCCTGCACCTTGTCCCTGTCTGGGGTATAAGCTGCATGTTATTGTGGGAAAGTAGCATGCAGTTGATACTTTAGGGTCTATATGGGGCACCCCTATGGACCAGAGTCACACATCATTTCGTCTGTGATAGAGGAAAACTGTTCATAGAGAAATGATGACACTTTTATACTACGACTGTCCTCCAACCCCTTGTTACTGTCCTGTACAATTTCTCTGAATATTCATTTCCTTTTTTGCCTACCTTCCCTATGGTGGGGGAAAAGAATACTGCCACCAAGTATTTCCACTTGGATCGTAAGAGGTGAGAAGAAAGGGACGGGGATTGGGACTAGGGATCCATCTCCTTGTAGCCCCACAGCCTAACCTAAAAAAAAGTAAAGTAAAGGTTAAGTTTGAGGGGTGTAGATACATATTTTGATAATAAAGTTTAAAAAATTATTCCCTTCCCCTTGTAGGGTGGTGTGAGGGGTGTACTCCCTTGTCATAGATTTTCAACCTAGACCCGTAGCATATCCCAAATTTAGTAATGCGATGCCATTTGATTAGTAAATCCATTCTCCCTAGGTGTCTTGCATGGCCTTCCCACAAATCTCTCGGGGACAAAACTCTGGACTGTTGTCAGTTTTGTATTGGTCTAGGAATTTCTATGTCATTGTTTAAAAGTGATAGGGAGAGTAGGGCAAATACCAGTATTGTATTCTGAAAGTATGAAACTGTAGAGTGGTGGCAGCACTCTGAAAACTGAGATGGGAGTAAAGTATAGACTAAGAAGAGTGTTTTACAGAAAATTACATAGTAGTATATTATAGCTGAATAATAAGATGTTAAAAAAAATTATTAGGTGGTCATGCCTATTTTATCAGTAACCCCATGCTAAATGTATATACACAGACATGACAGAATTGAATAGACACCAAGAAAAATGCATTTTTGCTCTTATTTAATGCTCACTGTTATTCAAATTTACCTAATATGTTATATTTACCTAGATTTATGTTTCAGATTACATACAAGATTAATCGAGCATGCCGCAAACCAAAGGAGCAGTAGACATATCTGAATTTCAGAGAGCTCGTATTGTGGGTCATGAAGGTGGACTTAGTCAATGCAAAATATCTGAAAATCTGTCAATACCCCATTCTACTGTTAATAGAGTGATCATACAATTCACCAGAGAGGTTAAGAAGGATACAAAACCTTGTTTGGGTTGTCCTGGTCTCTCAGAAGGAACCATGTGATTTGTCAAAAGAAATGTTGAAGAGGGTCAATGTTGCAAGGCCTCCGACATAGCAGCACAAGCTGATGTCGGTCCCAGAACAGCTGTCATGTATCTCCACAAGCTGGGTTACTATGGCAGAGCTGCAAGAAGGAAACCACTCCTTCATCCTGCCAATATCAAGTGCAGAAAGGATTGGGGTGTTGAGATGGTGGAGAGACATGTGGCCTTTTGGAGCACTGTCATTTTCTCTGAGTCATGATTCACATTATTGTCTGACAGCGGAAGAGTGTGGGTCTGGAGACTCTGTAGTCAAGAGGTTGACCTCAAAGACTGCAGCCAACAGTGAAATCATTTCAATAATGGTGTGGGGTACAATTTGGAGTGATGGTCGATCAGAGCTTGTGGAGTGTCAAGGGAACATCAATTCAGGCAAATGTGTTTCTATATTAAAGGAAGGACTTGTTCCAATATTCTCCAGTGGTAGAATGAGTAAAAATGTCTTCCTATTTATGGAAGATGGAGCTCCTTGTCACACTGTTCAAGCAACACAAAATTGGTTGAGCCAAAATGGGATCGGGAAACTTCCATGGCAAAGTCAGCCCCCAGATATGAACCCTATTGAACACCTCTGGGGCATATTAGACCAACAACTTTGCAAAAAGAACAGGAAGCCATCTTCAAAGCCCAAACTTTTAGGATTACTACGGGAAACATGGCAAGAAATCCCTCGACGATATTCATGAACTATTCACTAGCATGCCTAGAAGGGTCCATGCATTTAAAAAAGCAAAGGGGATGTCAACCAAGTATTAGTTATTCACATTGTGACCATTTATAAGCACTTTATTGCATCAATTGCTTGTTTAATAAATTAAATGATTTCTCTTGGTGTCTATTCATTTGTCATGTCTGTGTATATACCATAGGCCCTTTCCCCATATATGGTGGTGATGGATGCATCAAACAACAAACCCACTTCATACATATTAAGACCCAATTAATGCCCCTCTCATCAGAGCACTTTGTGGATGAATGGTCAACCCTATTCCCTGCCCTGCCACACTACTCTTGTGGAAGGCAATACAACAAGACTTGTGTTTATGCAACAGGGCTCAACAGCCAGGGCTGATTTGCCATCGCTGCTTTGTTACAGAGCTGATAACATCCCTTTCAAGTTGCATCATCATATCATCCATTCACACTTCCTCTGTTATCTTTTGCAATTACTGCCCTGCTTTACAGACCCTCTTTGCAAATCTAATCACCCCACCCATCTCCATCCCATTCATCCACTACACATTCGGTATTCATCCCAATTTGCTAGGTAAGAAACCGCATTATTTTTATTGATTCCATTCACTATGGAAGTTTGTGTACTGATATCTTCTGTATTGGTTGGATTGCATTGAATTTGATCCATGATAAAGTCCCTGATATTGACATGTGGGGAACATACTTCAAATTCTTATCATATTGAAGATGATAAACCTGGCGCCAGGTGACATATACTTTGAATAGATTACCACAGAATTTGTGATAACCTTCCTTGTCTGTTGCCAATACCACTTCATAGCCACTTGCAGGTATAAATGATTGGATTGTGATACTGTAAGAGGTATGGGTGATTATATTTGTTTATCATTAGTTTTTATTTTATTAAAATTATATGGTTTAACATCACAAACTCCCCCTACCAGAAGGTAGGACTGTGCTTCTCACAGAGGGCTTTGTTTTATATATATATTTATTTGTCTATTTGTTCAAGTTTAAAGTGTAGTTTATTTTGAATCTTTGTAATGTTCAAATTGAGAATCGCCCGACCATTGGTTTTTCAGTGCTCAAGCTTGTAATGACGTATCTCGGAGGAAAGCTAGGGAAATAATTACATTTCTTGCCTCAAGTTTCATTGACTGGAAACTAGCAGCCCACAGTGGCTGGCTGGTCATTGGGCCCTCTGATTTCACTGGGAAGATAATTTGGACTGTTGTCTATTTTGTATTAGTGTGGAGCTATTTGTGTTACTGACTAAAAGTAGTAGGAAGGGGGAATAGTTGCTGGCTCTCTGTTCCATATTTGTGAAAGGTGGAAGAGGTATAGTTCAAGTTGAGATGTTGTACCTGATATGAAGACTTGACCTCTTCCGTACAATGACACCTACGTAGGTGTCATGAGGCATTAGTGGATATACAAGGATGCCGGCATCGGTGTCTTGAGTATATTTCTTTTGTAGTTGTAACTGAGTGCCCCCAGAATTCTGTGAAGTGGTTTGATCATGTTTTCTGTATGTATTATTACTCGAGTGAAATAAAACGAGTAATACAGCAATGACTTTATATTTTATGAGTAGTGTGATGCAGCATACATTAGGCATCTGATGCTGTGCACAAGAATTTGATAAGTATTGAAGAGGTTAATGTCACAGCACCGCCATCTGGAGGCGAGAATTTGATGTTTTTTTAACATGGGCTGCAGGGTGACGATTCACAGCTCTTTGTCTGGCAGCACAGCCATAAACAGATACCTATCATTGGTCCCAGAAATGGGGAAAACTTGAGCAAACCACAAGAATAGAAAGAAGGGAGAAAGGAGTTATGGTTGTACATTACCTGTTTAGTTGTTTCCCATGGACTGATGCCAGAGTGCTTAGCTGTAAATTGGCTTCACATTAGTTAAGTTTGTCAATCTATTAAGGAATGTAATGCCAATTAGTCACTGTAGTAGGGCTGTATTTTTCTGAAACTTTGATATGCAAAATGTGCAGATATCAATAGAATGTGGCATGTTGGTTCATAAATCAGCCAAAAGAACCTTAGGCTTCTTTTTATGAACTTGAACAATCTTGTTTCTTGCCACCATATTGTCATACCTAAATTTTCTTGATTCTCATTGGTTAATCTTTCTTTTCAGCTAGAGGATATATTGGCAAGGAGTCAGGCTTTATTTAATGAAGATTACAACTGCCTAGTAAGTATTTGTCTGTTATTAATATGTACAGTTTTGATTTCTGTAGATAGCGCTTATGAAGATTTGAATGTAAGTTATGAAAAGTAATTTTTGGTTTCAAGTTGTTAGTATTGGACATTTGTACTGCCAAAACTAAATATTTTCGTAAACTTTTTTTAATGGTTAGATGTGAATAGAATGTGGCAAAGCAAAAAATGGTACACCCATCCTTTGAATTAATGGATAAAAAGGGTAAATTCAGCATAGTAACCATAATTTAATATCAAGACTGATATCAAGCATTGTGAAGATAGGTTTGTGATATGCCAAAATCGTATAGTGTGAGGACTCGATGGATTTTGTGCATTGCCTCTGAAATCTAAATTGAAGGTTATTAATGGTTTGAATCAGAAAGTAGAGAGTACCTAGATAGCAGAATAAAGTAATGTGATGAGAATTGGTAAAATGTAGTAATTGTTCTTGTTAAAAGTAACTTTTCTTTAGTGAGCCACATGCAGTACAAGAAATGTGAAATTCACTTATTCATTAAAGGAGCTAACTCGTGTACTCTTTGTACATTTCCACAGGTAGTTCCAAACATCAGTGGCGACTTATGTAACACATACCCACGCCTTCTAGTCATTCCACACAGTGAGAAGGGCCCAGAAGATTTACAACAGGACCTTCTTGGTGCTCTTGCAACCCCATCACCTCTAGCGCTCAGCCTGCCTTCACCACTTGGTCTTGCTTCCCCAAACTTCCCTGGCAATGGTGCTCCATCGTTCTCTTCCGTTGTGTCTTCAAGTGCAAATGTACCACGAGAAGTTGGTGTTGATGCACTTGCTTCAGAAAGTGCTTCCAGAACAGCTTCTGTATCTAGTAAGATTTGCTGTTGCTATGCGTGTATTGATTTGGTTTGTTAGTTTAAAGAAATACGTCTGTGCTTCAAAAGAGTAAAAATCAAATAGAAAATGCCTTCACAAGGCCACTTAATTAAAGGATCTTTCTTGTGCAAATATTGCAGGAATATTTTAGTATTTTTGCTATTTTTAAATGTGTAGGAACAAAACTCTTTCCTATATGTGAATCGTATAGTTTTCACAGAACGGTACATGATCATATAAATGTGGCAGTCAGATCATGTTTTTATTTTATTTTCTATTTATTTTATTTATTTATTTTCTTTCTGCAGGTGATGGAAACAGGAATTCAACAGATGGTGTGGAGATGACAAATGATGCTGCAAAGTTAAGGGAAATGATTTTGAAATCTAAATGTGCCAGGTGCAGGGCTCGGTTCCCTGTGCCATCCATTTTGTACAAAGGAAGTTATATTTGTCGGTGAGTACGGCATTAATGTGATTTATTTCTTAACACTTTAAGCACCTGACTCAAATTAGGTCTTGTTAATTTTTATTTATTTTTTGTAATGTATAATGATACCAAATACAGTGTTTATGAAGAAAGTTGAGCATAAGTACACATCAGAGAGGGTGGTGGATTGAAATTAGGGCTTTAAGTGTGGAGTATAGATGGAGAAAGAGGAAAAGGACAGAAGGTAGAGAGGTACTAAGAGAACTGCCTAAATGAGAAAGAAAAGGAGTACAAGAAGCTGAGAGAGGAGTGGGAGGGAGTGAAGGATAGAGTAGAACTAGAAGTGGAGGAGGAATGGGGATGGTTGTTGTTGTTGTCGTCGTTCCCTAAGACTGTCTGTCCGAGCAGATGGTTCAAAGAGTCGGTGTGCAAAGTTGGTGTGTGGAAGAAGAGGATGAAAATAGAAGGGTATTGAATGGTGAGATGAAGAAGCAAAAAAGGTTGTAGAAGAGAAGTGAACATCCAAAGTTTGGATGCAAAGTAAGACGAGAGAATCATATGAGAAGTATAAATAAAATAGAAATAAAGCATAAGATAAAGGAAGCAAAGTGGAGAGCAAATATGAAAAGGGCTAAGAGTGAATGAAAATTTTGAAAGTAACTAAAAGATGTTTTGGAAGGAAATTGCGAGGAAGAGGGGGTGAATCAGGTAGAGAAGAAAAGGTAAAGGGTGCATTTAGAGAAATGATAATGGAAGAGACGGCAGTAAGAGGAAGACGGGCAGAGTATTTTAGGGAGGGAAAGGTTGTAGTGGGAAGTGCGAAGAAAATGTAGGAGAAATAAGGAAAGATTAGGTGAAAGCAGTTATTGAAACGATGAGAGCAGGTAAGGCACCTGGATTAGATGGGTGTCATGCTGAATGTCTAAAAAGGGAGATACAGTGTCGGTGGATTGACTGGTGAAGTTGTATCAGGTTTTTCTTAAAGGGGTATCTGTATAATTCCACTTTACAAGGGAAAAAGGAATAAGTGTGAGTATAGTAGTTTCAGAGGGAGTTTGTTGTGTAGTAGGGAAAGCTTTTGGGAGGGTTTTGATTGAGAGGATTAGGAGAGGAACAGAGGGAGTAATTGGTGAAGAACAGTGTGGCTTTAGGACAGGTAGTGGTGTGGATCAGATTTTTGAGAAGGCTTTAGGAAAAATTGAGGATTTTTTGGGGGGGCCTGTATGGATTTAGAAAATGCTCATGACAGGAAGGCACTGTGGAAGGTATTACAGGTATATGGGATAAGAGAATAGCTGTTAAGAGTAGTCGAGAGTTTTTGCGATAGTAGTAGAGCCTGTGTTAGAATTAGAAATGGAGAGAGTGAGTCATGTGAGGTAAAGTTGGGACTTTGCCAAGGATGTGTTATGTCACCTTGGCTGTACAATTTATACATGGATGGGGTGGTATGAGAGGTAAATGCAAGGGTAATGGGCTGAGGATTGGAGATGGTTAAAAGAAATGGAGAAAAATGGGAGATAAGCCAGTTGTTGTTTGCGGACGACACTGCACTTGTAGCAGGATCAGAGGAGTGATTAAGGAAGTTAGTGACAGAGTTTGGGAAGGTGTGCGGAAGAAGGAAGTAGAAGATAAAAGTGGGAGGAGTAAGGTGAGATGTACAAGGGGAGAATATGGCAGCAAATTGGAAGTAAGTATTAAGGGAGAGAGACTGGAGGAAGTGGATAGCTTTAGATACTAAGTTGTGAATGTGGCAGGAAAGGGATTAGTGGAGGTAGAATATAGATTGAGAGAAGCAAGTAAATGCCTTTGGGTATTATAAAATGTAATGAGAAATAGACATTTGGGAGTGGATGCTAAGAAGAGATTGTATGAAGGAGTGATTGTGCCAACAGCATTGTACGGGGCAGAAACATAGAACATAAGAGGTGAAGAGAGGAGTTTGAATGTGAGATGCCTGAGAAGTATGATGGGGTTACTAGGCTGGATAGAGTGAAAAACGAGGTTGTGAGGAGAAGATCTGGGGTGGAAAGGGAGTTGGGAGATAGGGTTGATGAAAGAGTATTGGGATGGTTTGGACACATGGAAAGAATGAGTGAAGAAAGATTATTAAAAGAGGTGTAGAAGGAGAGAAAATGAGGGGCAACCAAGGATGAGGTGGATAGGATAAAGGGTATTGGGAAAGAGGGAAATGTTTGTTGAGGAAGGAAGGGAGAAGATGGAAGATAGGGGTGAGTGGAGAATGGTTGTGTATGGATGATGCTGTGATGCATGAAAGGGAGTGGGTAGGGGATGGGGAGGGTGAGAGAGTATGTGTGAAGTATATTATGATGCTGCCCAAAGGGTTTTCTCCCCGTCTTCTCTTTTTCTTTATGAGGGGATGCTGAGTAAATGAAGTGGCCTTGCTATGGATGTGCTGTCTTGCTACATTGCTTCTGACCCAGGGCAGTGGGCAAGATACAGGGATGACCCATCATCCAGGAGGAGCCAAGATAAGAGGGAGGATAGGGGGTAAAATCCATTGGTATATAAATATATAAATGCATCGAGAATTTCATATATATATCTGCAGCATAGAATCCAGTAGTTTAGGAAACAAAAGCAATCTATAAACAAGGAAATAAAAGGAATTGGAAATAATAAATGGCTATACTAGACAAACCCTAATAGAATATCTCCACTTAGAAACCAAAATCCTCTCCACAGAATTATACACGAGAATGATAGGCACACAATTAATGGCCTTGAACTTGTCCATCCCTGACATCGTACACAGTCCCTCAAATCTGTCTATATACTAACAGGCTTTTTTCCCTTCACAAGGGAGGTAGTAGCCAGCTAAGGCAACCCACCCCTATCCATCCCATGCCTATTCATTACACATTTGTTTCCCTTTTAAAGATGTTAGATCCTTGTGATTGAAGGGCAATCCCTGCTCCCCAAGCACACTACCTGGATTGGAAGAAATGGAGCAAGACATTCCATGCAGGTACTCCCCCTGTATTGGGGTATTGACTGTATGGTAACATGTCTTTTGAGTTAAACTCTCTACACATAAAGGAATAAGATGCTTCTTCACTACAGCTGTCCCTCTTTTATATTGTTCCCCTGAACCTGTCCCATACCACCTCTGTGACTGCCTCTTCTGGATCCCCTTTGGTGGAAGGAAAGAATTATGCCACCATTTTTCCCAATTATGTTGTAGAAGGTGTAATGGAATTAGGGATCCTGCTTGTATTTTTTTCATATAAAAAGTCAGATCACATGAAGAATTGTCACCCCAGACTTCAACAGGTTTACAAATCTTCACGTGGGCTATCGTAGGGTGACAATTCTTCATGTGGGCTAACCTAGGGTGAGAGTTCTTCATGTGGGCTAACCTAGGGTGACAGTTCTTCATATGGGCTATCCTAGTGTGGCCATTCTTCATGTGAGCTATCCTGTGTTTACAATTCTTCGGTTGTATAAGTTGATGCCAATAAGCAAAACCCTCATCCGACCTAACCTGATCTTTATTCCACTGTCGACATGTGGCATACTGGGGTGACAATTCTTAAGGTGGTTATTCTGGGGTGAGAATTCTTCATGTTGGCGTTCTGGAGTGACAGTTCTTCATGTGGGCGTTCTGGGGTGACGGTTCTTCATGTGGGCGTTCTGGGGTGACAATTCTTCGTGGCCATTCTGGGGTGACAGTTGTCCATATGGGCATTCTGGGGTGACAGTTGTTCATGTGGGTGTTCTGGGGTGACAATTCTTCATGTGGGTGTTCTGGGGTGACAATTCATGTGGAATCTCCTGGAGTGACTATTCTTCATGTGGGTGTTCTGGGTGACCATTCTTCATGTGGGATCTCATGGGGTGACAGTTCTTCATATGGACATTCTGGGGTGACAGTTCTTCATATGGGCATTCAGGGGTGACAATTCTTCATGTGGGTATTCTGGGGTGACAATTCTTCATGTGGCCATTCTGGGGTGACAGTTCTTCATGTGGGCATTCTGGGGTGACAATTCTTCATGTGGGTGTTTTGGGGTGACAATTCTTCATGTGGGTGTTTTGGGGTGACAATTCTTCATGTGGGTGTTCTGGGGTGACAATTCTTCATGTCGAATCTCATGGGGTGACAGTTCTTCATGTGGGCACTCTGGGGTGACAATTCTTCATGTGCCCCAAAAAGGCCACCATATACAACATAGCTCCACCTGTATTGTAGTCTAGAGATTTACAACAGCCTACCCTTAGTACCCCTGCATTACTTCTATACATGCACTCTCAGCAGTAAATGCATTCTCGTATCACTATAAAAACTCCTTAACCTCTTCAGTACTAGTCAAATTCTCACACATAGCATTGGCTGCCATATGTACGCTGCATCACACTACTCGCATTATAAAATATAAAGTCATTGCTGTATTACTCATTCTCTTCTACTCTGGGTAATAATAAGCACAGAAAATGTGATCAAATCGGTTCACAGAATCCGAGGGTAACTCGTGCACAGTTAATCAAGACTTCAACACCGGCATCCTTGTGTATCCACTCACGCCTCATGATGCCTAGGTAGGTGTTATCGTACCGAAGTGGTTAATAGACCACAAAATTCTATGCTTCTCTAAACTCCCAGAAATCATCCCAGTAGAGAAATCATTCTCACAAACAAGAATTGCTCCAACCTACATTCAGGTCATCACCCAGCATTAAAATTATGAAAAATTGTAACACAGAATCATTCAGGTAACGGATACCAGTTGCTCAAGATGCACGCACCACACCGAATATGCAGAATGCATCCCCTCATTGGGTGATTTATGGGTTGAACTGATAGCTATATTTTGGAGTTGTAACCTTTCTCATCCCTCCCCTCCCCAAACAAATAAATAGAATAAGTTATGCAGAAGCGAGGAGAGAAGGAGTGGAAAGGGAGATGCAGGTAGGATCTGATGAAATATCATTGGGATGGTTTGGACACATGGAAAGAATGAGTGATGAAAGATTAATAAGAGGTGTGGTAGGTAGAGGTAGAGGAGGTGAACTGTATGGGACAACCAAGGTTGAGATGGATGGATGGGGTGAGGGGCGGGGGTGTTGAGCAGGATGGGGATGTCTGTTGAGCAAGGAGGGGATTGGATAGGAGATGGGGGTGAGTGGAAGGTGACTGTGTTGATGTTACTGTAATGCAGGGTGGGGAGGGGGAGGGGGTAGGTGGTTATGTGTGAATGATGTTTTGATGCAGCCCAAAGGGATTTCTCTTCTCTTTTTCTGCATGAGTGGATGGAGAGGGGCTCACCAATTAAGTGGGGCAGCCTTGCTGTGGGTGTGCTTTGTCTTGCTGCATTGCTTCTGATCCAGGGCAGTGGGAGGGATGCAGGGGTGACCAGTTGTCCATGTGGAGCCAGGATGAGAGGGGGAAAGTTATGGTGGAATGGGTGGGAATTGGTACGTGCCTTTGACTTGGCTACCTCCTTCATAACGGGGAAAAAAATATTAGTATATATAGAAATACATGGTGCTTAAAGTGTTAAAGTGTGAACATTTGAAGATCAAGATATACTCAGTTATAGATGTCGTATTTTTTTGGAGTAAAAGACTAATGTGGCTTATGTATTGATTTAAGGTCTTCAACACTTTCGGGAGGAGCAGAGATGTATGGTCGTTCTGGTATCGAATATTTGTTTTCGAGCACAAACTCTTCATCATCAAGGGGAGATTGTGATGAGGAGGAAGAGGAGGTAAGGGAACAGTAGCAGCAAATTTAGCAATGCCAATTTATTTGGATTTATATTTAAGGAAAATTTAGTTTTACCAAGTTGTGTAGACCATATTGGTAGTGCTGTTTGATTGTCTTGATAAGGGGAATGAACATAATCACTAGCTGCTTCATTATCTTATCAGAATCAGCCAAAAGTGCTATGTTATCTGCAAATAACAATTGATTGTCATTTCATTTTTGCCCACTAGCTCCAAATTTCTGTCTAGCACTATTGCATCTTCCATATACATGTTGAACAACCATGCCATCATAATGGGGTAACACATTCACCTCTGACTATTCACTCTCTCCATTTTGAACCCTCACACATACCCCACCACTTGTGGAAGAAATTTTGACAATCTTCAACAGATTTTCTCTTATTCATTATATTTATTTCACAAAGCTTCTCCAAATCTAGAAAAGGCCAAAGAAGCATCTTTACCTTTTGCTAGATCTTTCTTGCATACCTGTCTTAAAAAAACACACACTAAAACCACCCAAATGCACCGAAATGAAAGTTCTTCCCATAGAACGGGACATGAAAATGACAAGAACATAGTTCTGTGCAAGAGTCCTGAGACCTACATACACTTCTACATAACACAAGCCCAGCCTTCCTTCAGCACCATGCAACACATCCATATAAAAAACACGCACAAAACACAATACTGACCACCAAACCTGTCCCCCTCAGACGTTGTCCCTACAGAGAAATACCTCCTACAATGGATAAGAGCCACAGAAGCTAACTGCCTCAGATGCAGTTACAACATGGAAAGTACTGAACACCTTGTCTTAAATACTCTATTCTAGCCTTATCCAGACAACAATACAATGTCTTCCTTGACCGACTTGTGGGCCAGCCCAGTACCTGGGAGCCGAGGGTTTCCTATAGAAAACCTGGGGTATTGGATTTATTTAGGGAGCTAATCTTGTTTGTGCATTGAATCTGTTTTGACTACAGCCCATATATTCATAACATTTTGTTTTTTTTACAGATCATCCAAACTGATAGTGATTGGCAATTGTTTGATCGGGTTAGATCACACGACATCCGCTTACTCAAAATCTTCAAAGTTGGGGTCATTGTAGACCTCATGGTAGAAAAGAAGAAAGTTAAATTTGGTGTTTAGTAAGTCATTTGTTTTGTGTTAACAGAACCAAGAAGAGTTGAATTATAATAGTTACAAAAAAATACGAATAGTGGTTGTATATGGATGATGTTGTGATTGCATGAGGTGGAATGGGCGGGTGGATGGGGGGTGAGGTAGTATGTGTGAGCAAAATTTGACGCAGCCCGAAGGGATTTCTCCCTGTCCTCTCATTTTATGCAATGGGGGGACGGAGAGGGGGGTCGCCAATTTAATGAAGTGGCCTTGCTGTGGATGTGCTGTGTCTTGCGACACTGCTTCTGACCCAGGGCAGTGGACAAGGTGCAGGGAAGACCCGTCATTCAGGAGGTGCTAAGATAAGAGGGAGGGTGGAGGGGTGTGGAGTGTATTCAGGGATGGAATGGGTGGGAATGATTTTATTGCCTTTTTCTTTTTGGCTACCCCCCTTGTAAGGGGGAAAAAGCCTTGGTATATGTATGTGTGTACAAAAAATAACAGGGTTTCCTCCCCATCTTCTCTTTTTCTGTATGAGGGGACGGAGAGGGGGGTTGCCGATTAAATGAAGTGGCCTTGCTGTGGATGTGCTGTGTCTTGCTACATTGCCTCTGACCCAAGGCAGTGGGCGAGATGCAGGATGACTCGTCTTCCAGGAGGAGCCAAGGGGGAAGGAGGGGGTGAATGGGAGTGGAGTATGTGAGGATGGAATGGGTGGGAGTGGATTTTATGCCTTTGTTTTTAGGCTACCTCCCTCGTAAGGGAGAAGCTGTTGGTATATGTATGTACAGAAAATAATGAAATAATATATAATGAATGAAAATACAATTTTATGTTTTTCTTTGTTCAGTGTAACTTCATCAGAGAAAGTGGACAAAGAAAACAGATACAGTGACTTCAGCATAGTGTCCTTGCCATATCCAGGCTGTGAGTTCTTCAAGGATTTCAGAGATCGTGGTTATAATGCCGAAAGTCTACATTTCAACTGGAACCAGAACTTTGTTGATGCCCAGTTGGTTATTCCTGAACGAACTATTTCATCAAAAGTATCACAGGATTGGTGTAATTATAGGGTAAGGAATATGCATGAATAGTCCACATTAAGGTCTAATTGGGTGTTAGCTTCAGGAGTGGAGGAATGAATAGTTTAAAATTGACTAGACCAATCATTCAACATTCTTTTATAGTTGGAGACTGGTCTTCACCCAAGAATACTGATGACATTTGACATCTACTGCCCTCTTTAAAACCTCTCCTTTACCACCTCTAAGACTATTTATTTGACATGATTAGCTTTGACAGACATTGTAGAGATTTATATGTATAGTAAGAATTGCCAAGGAAGAATGTGGAAAAAATGGTAACTTAGAGCAAGGAAGATGTAATTGATCTTAGTCGCATGTACATCTGGTTCCTGTGGATAGGGACAACCTCTGGTATTCCCTGAGGTAGAGGAAGTGTGTGTAGGTGAAGGATTAGTGTGTTAGTAGAAGGGCATAGAGAAGAAAGGGTTGCATAACACAACTTTTTATACTGCTGGTTGTAGAGTATGATTTCAATGTAAGACGAGGGTAAAGAAGGGAAGGAGATAATACACAATTAGCGAAATAGTTTTAGGAGTAGAGAATAAGAAAATCGTGCCCTATGCTTCAGTTGTATCCTAATGAGCATGACCTGAAGTTTAAGTTGGTCACTTCTTGTTTGGTAGAAGGGAAATTTAGAATGGAGGAAAGGGTGTGAGGTAGAGAGGTGCTAAGGGTTGTTTGTTACTACTAGAGCCATGTGCACTCAAATGCCCATGTCTCCCATTCCAATATCCTCTATGCTCACTTTACACTTATGATGCTAGTCTCCACTCTACAATGCATGTATTGTGTAATTTGCCAACAGTGCTGCTCCTTTCTTCCCTTGCTATCTTGATAGGGTTGATGAAAGAGTATTAGGATGGTTTGGACACATGGAAAGAATGAGTGGAGAAATATTTGTAAAAGAAGTGTGGAAGGAGTGAACATAAGGGGATGTCCTAGGATGAGGTGGATGGATGGGGTGAAGGGGGCTTTGGGGAAGAGGGGAATGTGTTGAGAAAGGACGGGAGAGGACAGAAGCCAGGTGTGAATGGAGAATGGTTGTATATGGATGATGATGTGTTGCAGGAGGTGGAATGGGTAGGGGGATGGGGGGTGAGGTAGTATGTGTGAGCAAAATTTTACGCAGCCCGAAGGGATTTCTCCCCGTCTTCTCCTTTTATGCATGGGGGGGACGGAGAGGGGGGGGTCGCAGATTTAATGAAGCAGCCTTGCTGTGGATGTGCTGTCTTGTGACACTGCTTCTGACCCAGGGCAGTGGACAAGGTGCAGGGATGACCCGTCATCCAGGAGGTGCTAAGATGGGAGGGGTGTGGAGTGTATTCGGGGCTGGAATGGGTGGGAATGATTTTATGCCTTTTCCTTTTTGGCTACCTCCCTTGTAAGGGGGGAAAAAGCCTTGGTATATGTATGTATTATCATCATCCATCATCATAAGTGGGGCCCTCCTAAAATGCAATTATATGTTATTGATTTTTTATTTTTCCATTTTCAGAAGTGGGATTTGGTGCTCTTGACAAGAAATTACCTAAAGCTTTTGTTAGCATACATCCATGAAGGATCAGGGGGTCTCCTTGTGCATTGTATCTCTGGCTGGGACCGCACACCGCTCTACATTTCCCTGCTTCGTCTTTCACTCTGGGCAGATGGTGTTATACACTCTAACCTAGATGCACATCAGGTAACTTTTCAGATTGATATTAAATTTGAACAATACAGTGGATTTACAGATTTATATTTTTCCAGATGATAGTGTCAATATCTGTGAATAATTGACCATTTTTATGGTCTTTGTGTCTTGCAGATTCTATATTTGACTATTGCATATGACTGGATGCTGTTTGGGCATGATTTGCAAGACCGTCTAGGCAAAGGAGAAGAGATTTTCTTTTTTTGTTTTTACTTTCTTAAGTTTATTACCTCGGAAGAATACAGCGTGGGAAGAGTGTAAGTTGGCATACATATTTTCCATGTAAATTAATACAATTCTCGTGATAAGTAATGAATCCCTTTAAAGAGCAAGTGTATTAGTTATTTCGTTTGCTTGCAGAAGACATGTATCAGGTGAAAGTGCTAGTTCAGATCGCCTAGACTGTGTTCTCTTGGATGCTGAGGGTTTCAGTTCAGCTGGTTCTTCCAATTCCCTCAACTCCTCTTGTTCGTCCACACGCTCCTCAAGACACACTCCTCCTGTTTATTTTAAAGTGGGCCAGTCATCAGAAGTGGCTTCTGAAGTAACTGAAGATCACAATGCAACTTGGCCTTATGGAAGTGTTGGAGGAGACATTCAATTCATGGACATGTCGCCCAATCTTAGTCGTACTTCTTCGTCAGCCTCCAGTCGTGGCAATAGTTGGACTCACTCCTCTTTTAGGGAGAGATCGTCTAAAGGAGATTCCAAACTTCTTGGTGGTGAACTATGTTCATCAAATTCAGAATGTGTACGGACTAGTGGGAGAAGTAAGAATGGTGAAATCAAAGACATAGAATTGGGTATACCCGTGGTGCATTATAGGAGGACTCACAATGTGCATAGTGATTCAAGTGGTGATAGTACCTCAGGATCGGTAGATGTAGGGAGTGTGGGGTCAACCATAAACGAGTCGCCCCATGCTACCACTACTCCAGTTGCTGTACCTCGAGGAAGTCCTAGAGCTCGCCAAGAATCTGGGAGCTCTGTTGGGAGCTGGCAGATAATATCTGGAACCGGAAGTTTAAGAGGTTCTACTGGCTCAGGGTCTGCAAATTCTCGCCATTCGAGGTCATCAATGTGAGTATTTAAAATTTCTATTCATCCGTTTAAGTAGGGGGCCAGTTCTCGTATTGATAGATTCGGTGTTGGTGCTCAGTCTTCGCATGTTTTGTATCTTGTTTGTGGCCTTCCACGTATGTAGAAATTTCATCACAGATTAATGAAGGTGCATGTTGGATCAGTTTGGGTTACCTCAGCTTTGAAAGAAAAAAGTAAATGAAATTTAGCTCTTTTTATTTACACATGTATGTGTGTGTGTGTGTATATATATATATATATATATATATATTATATACGTATATATATATGTAATTAGTTAAATAAGTAGTGAGACGATTTGTCCAATCAACTTTTAATGTGATATAAATCAGTGGTGCCACCCTTTCATGAATATGTCCAAGTGCATGTGACACTTCATTGCTCAGATATGAAATGACTGTCATTGAGGTGCTTTGGCTGTGGAGTAGATTTATTGCAACTATCAAAAATGCCTTAACAACCAGTGTGTCTCTCCTCTGTCTATTATCTCTCTCTATCTATTATCTCTCCATCCTCTCTATCCTATCTCTTACTTCTCTCTTCACTCTTCTCCCTCTTTCTCTATCATCTTTCTTTCTCTCTATCCTCTCTTTTCTTTATCCTCTCTATCCTAACTATTCTTTCTTTTCTCATTTTTCCTCGCTCTCCTCTTTCCTCTCTCATTTCCTCGCATTTCATCTCCCTCCTCCCTTTCATATGCCCTCTTTCATCTCTCTCCTCTTTCATCTTGCTCTCCTCTCTTTCATCTACCTTTCTACTCTCTCTTGCTCTCTCACTCTTTCACTGTAGAGCCCATCTTATGTCCCATTATACTTTTTGTAACTTGGCTTTCTTTTTATTAGTTTGGGTTCCATACTACTTCTGGATCTAATGCAAGTTGCATGTTTCCTAACCCTTTACAGGAGTCCCTCAAATAACGCGGATTCGAATAACACGGATTCAATCATACGCGGATTTTTTTTTTCACAACCATCTCAAATGTAGATAACCGTTTTAAAATTCGCGCCAAGTCGGGCACGCATACACACACACGCGGCAACATCGCAAACATTTGTGGTGACTGCTTTCTATTTTACCATATACAGTCGATCCTCATATAACACGGTCATTATGTACACTGCGAACTGCTCAAACAAGGGTGTGGGGCGAGGGGATAGCCGTGGGTGGCTGCCTGCGGTTATGTGTCAACCTCCGGGTACTGATGCAGGAGGGAGGGGGAGTAGGGGGTGGTAGGGGGGTAACAAGCTTTAGCTTGTTGCTTCCACCACCTGCACCGTGCATTCTTGAAATTTTACTGCCCTAACCTGTTGAAGTGTAATGTTTCTTTCGTTTGGAACACAACTAATAAGTCTGATAATGACTGCGCTTGTTGTGTCTTAATTTCTCTTATGAGGTTTTTGTTGTTACTGGCGGTGGTGGTTTGCAAGATCAAAAACAGACATATACACGCTTACACTCGTGTAGACACACACACGTAGACACGTGTTAGACAACCAGTGTATGTTGTGAATGCGTGTGCGTGTACACACAAATATGAACACAGACACACGCACGTACATGCTTACTTGTACATGTGAACACGGACACATACACGCACGCACGCACACACACACACACACACACACACACACACACACACACACGCCACACACACACGCCACACCACACACACACACACACGCCACACCACACACACACACACACGCCACACCACACACACACACACGCCACACACACACACACGCCACACACACATACATATGCCACATACACACACATATACATATGCCACATACACACACACACACACATGTGTATACACCACATACACACACATATGTATATACGCCACATACACATATGCATATACGCCACATACACATATGCATATACGCCACATACACACACATGTATATACACACAAACACATACGTACGACAAACACCACATGCATGCGCACACACGCACGCACACACACATACGTACACATATACATACGGTTCTTGGTATTTAATATGGAAAGTCGGCATACGCGGATTTGGTCATACGCGGTAATTTCAGGAACCTCACCCCCGCTTTATTTGAGGGACTCCTGTATAAGCTTGTATCTTCTAACTGCTAATGTTGTTCATATTGAGGTTATTGGTAAATGTTACATCTTTATTCAGTTCCTTTTCTGCCTAGTTCCATTAATCTCTTTTGGCTGTTTTACATGTTTATACAACATTTACCAGCATTAACTTCAATTGTAATTTCTGTCTCCAGCCATAATTTTTGTAATTCTAATTGTAAAATTTTAATTGAAACCTAATAGCTAATTTTTCCTTGTAGTTGGCATTGGCTGCAGAAAAAATTATGTAGATAGCTCTCCGTATTGTTAGGTAATCAACGTATGTACCCATATTTGTGTAGCTATTATATGCTACAGGATTGTCAGCCTGTTCTTTTCTTTCCTTTCCTTTTCTTCAAATGGTAATTTGCTCTAAACTGCTGGTCATGGACCTTGTCATTTGCTTCAACTTGGTTGTATACCGGTAGCTTGTCATTCTCTGTCTTACTTCATGGACCTTTCAACTGCTCCATCTTGGTCACAGACCCTGTCTCTCTCTATCTTGAGTTCAAAGACCCAATCTCTGACTGTCGAGTTCAAAGACCCTGTCACTTGATCTGTCTTGTCTTCAGATCGTTTAACTGGTTTCATCAGTCAAAGATCTTATTACTTGCTTGTTCCTGACTTGATTCTTTCTTTCACTCCACTGTGTGTGGTTGTGTGTAAATAATTGAATAAACCTGGTTAATTAAAGTTACATGTATTAGCTAAATAACATGGCTTGTTTCACTTCTTAATTCAGAGGAGCGTGGAAACTTTACATCCTCAAGCATGTCTTAAGGATGGCTGGCAATATGAAAAATGCATGGCAAGACTGTGGGATTTGTTAATGAGCACAAATGTACATTCATATATATTCACTGAAAGGTTTTTGCCCCCCAAAAAGGGGGTGGCAGAGTCCAAACCTACCCCCATTCATCACCAACTCTGCATACACTCAAAAGCCACTGCAGAAGAAACATTTGTATTACTGTGCTGAAAGCATTCATGTTGATGGTTGTAGTTGGAATAGGGAATAGGTTCCACATAAATAGCTTATCATATAATTTCCACTAAATTTTCATAGTATTCAAGCTGCATTTTCCAATGCCACTTCATGGTTGGGTTTATCTCTTGCATGCTACCTGTTCTTTGATGTTCATTGCAGTCGAGACTTTGCAAAGGTTACCTAATGTGGATGGTGTCTTTAACAGGCTCTTTGGATTTGCTGGTGCTTTTCAGTGTGGGCTTGGTCTTAACCCTGGTGATCATATTTTGATCAGCATCTGCTTGGCTTCATTCTTTGGTAGAACTTGTCTTCAACAGAATTTATTTTATGCTATAGACTTTAAAATGTATGACATTTATGACAAGTATTACAAGAAATTTTAACCACAAGAATGCCCAGAAAACAAATATTAAATCGGTCTTCAAGAAGTAAGGGCTGCATGGCTGTGGTCTCCTGGATATGCCTTTGAAATTAATCATGGAATAAAGTCCACGATCAGATCTGTTGGTGACTATTTTTGCATGTTTGTCTTTCTTACCAAACTATGTCTGTGTACAAACTGTTGTAGATAGATGCTTGTGAATTTTTATCTTTGCACACCCATATTTGATACTTGTTGACTTTCAGCGTGTGAATTTGGGTCTTTGAAGAGTGCCATCTTAACACTTTTTTTGTAGAGCTAACCCATTAAATTTAGGAAGCTAATGGATTCGATTTTTAAATAGCTTGCTAGATATGAATGACCAATGAATATATATATTTTTTTCTGTGTAGCATGGCTTTTATGTTAAATGTAATGTACTACATGAAGGTTAACTTTAAACACTGTAGAAATTGGCAAGTGTATGGATTTTTTATTTATTTATTTATTTATTTTTTTTTTTGTGGTGCGAGAGGTAAATGCAAGGGTAATGGGTCAGGGATTGGAGATGGTTCAAGAAAATGGAGAAAAGTGGGAGATAAGCTGATGATTGCGCTTGTGGCAGGATTAGGGGAGGGATTAAAAAAGTTAGTGACTGAGTTTGGGAAAGAAGGAAGTTGAAGATGAATGTGGGTAAAGTAAGGTGATGAGATGTACAAGGGGAAAATGTGGCAGCAAACTGGAAGTAGTAAGGGAGAGAGACTGGAGGAAGTGGCTAATTTTAATTCTTGGGTGCAAATGTGGTGGGAAAGGGAGGAGTGGGGGTGGAGGTAGAATGTAGATTGAGAGAAGCTAGTAAATGCCTTAGGGGGGACTAAAGAGTGTAATGAGAGACATTTGGCAATGGATGCTAATAGGAGATTGAATGAAGGAGTGATTGTGCCGACAGCACTGTATGGGGCAGAAACATAGAACATAAGAGGAGTTTGAATGGGTTTGAGATGAGGTGCCTGAGAAGTATGGTTGGGGTTACTAGGCTGGATAGAGTGAGAAAAGAGGTGAGGGGGATATTGGGGGTGGAAAGGGAGTCAGGAGATGGGATTGATAAAAGAGTATTGGGATGGTTTGGACACATGGAAAGAATGAGTGAAGAAAGATTAGTAAAAGGTGTGGAAGGAGTGAACATGAGGGGGCATCCTAGGATGAGATGGATGGATAGGGTAAAAGGGGCATTGGAAAAGAGGAGTGTCTGTTGAGGAAGGACAGGAGAAGACAGAAGATAGGGGTGAATGGAGAATGGTTGTGTATGGATGATGCTTTAATGCATGGAGGCAGGGGGGTGGGGGCAAGGGAATATGTGTGACTGATAATTTGACTTAGCCCTAAGGGATTTCTCCCAGTTTTCTCTCTTTCTGCATGAGGGGACAGAGTGGGGGTTGCTGATTAAATGAAGTGGCCTTGCTGTGGATGTGCTGTGTCTTGCTGCACTGCTTCTGGCCCAAGGCAATGGGCAAGATGCAGAGATGACCTGTCATCCAGGAGGAGCCAAGATAAGAGAGTGGGACTTGGGGTGATTGGGAGTGGATTACGTGAGGATGGAATGGGTGGGAGTGAATTTTATAAAAGAAAATTCCTACCTCCCTTGTAACGGGGAAAAGCCTTTGTTATATGTATGTTATTATTTATTTATTTATTATTTCCATTTTTTTTTTTTTTTCATTGAACATTATTATGGATTTGTGTAGAATTGTTATTGCATTGGGTTGTTGCCTCAAGTTTTACTGACTGGAAACCCGCAATCCTACAAGCAGTGGGCAACAGTCTTTGGACTCTCCCATGGATCTCTAGTAAAAAATGGACCTGTTGTACAGGTTGTTACAAAAATGTATACACTCTTTGAAATGTTTTGTTACTTTATTAAATTCATTAGTTCATGTTATCAGCTGTTTGGAAAATGGTCATCAGTTTGAAATTTAAGAAAAGTTTAGTCCTTTCCCCCTAGTCTAGTCTCCCCTAGGGTATTCACTATCCAAACTGATGACCACATTTTTCCAGACAATTGATATTGTGGACCAATGGATTTTACGTTACAAAACATGTCAAAGAGTGAATACATGAATTGTTTTGGTGTTGCCATGCTAAAGTAGGGAGGGAAGCAGTTGCTGACTGTCAGCTGGTATTGAAAAGGTGAAAGAGGTACAGTTGAAGTTGATAGAGAATGATCTTGGACCGGGTCCAGACACCCGAGTGTCAGCCCAGGGGCGCCCGCAGGCGGACGCACGTGCGTCCAGTTTGGACATTACAAGCATACAAGGTCCCCTATTCAAACATTTTTCCCTTCTAAAACCCTCAACTTTCAATGAAAAATGTAGATGTTTTACATACATTAGAAACGTGGTAAAGCATCAGTGTTAAAATTATGTATGCACTAGAATACATGTGGATCTAGTCAGGGCAATAGACTACTATACACCGGTACTTATGTTTAATGAAAGATACACAATTACATTAGTTTTCCCGTCAATAAAAGGCTGCAATTCACTTCTAAAATTAATGGACCTAAGTATGTCAAAAAGGCAACCAAAAAGTGGCAAAAACTCAAAACATTTCCGAACCCCTTAGGTCGATAAGCTTCGCTTGGTTGTCTCCCTATACCCCTTTATACCTTGTGCGTCCACCACAAGAAAGTCTGTGGGCGCCCCTGTGTCAGCCCAATGGTGCCACTATCATATAGAGGTGAAGAGTTTGATGGGTTTTGGAGATAGGCGACAGGGAAATGATTCTGATGGTCATCTGGCAGGACCACCACCCATTGTTGGTCCATTGTAGATTGTTAAACTACTGGTAGTGGACTACAGGTAACAGGTGTAACCCTCTTGGGCTTGGTAAGTGAAACAAATTTTGTATTTTTTCCAATGTGCATAATGTAGATTTTTACCCCTTTTGCTTTGCAGGATGTTACCTTCAGTAGAATAAAGTTACCAATAATCTGTGGAAGTCAATTGAGGCAGGTCATGGGGTAGGGGTCGGTTTTTGATTACACAGTTTGCTAAAATTGCTATACTGTGCAAGTTTTATATAGGTGTAATTTGGGGAAGATAAAAGGGAAATAGCAAGGTTATGGATGGGATGGGGTGGGTGGTCTTGGCTGCCTACCTCCCTTATAATGGGAAATAAGCCTGATGGTGTATATTATCTTAAGGACCTCAGTGATATTCCTGTGGACAGAGTCGTGCATCTTTTATTTATGATCGGAGAATAATCTTCCCTCCAAAGATAATGTTGTTTATTTTTCATTTCTATCCCTTGTTTCTACTGCCCTCTCATCTCCTTTGCCTCGTCTGTCCTTTTCCTCTCCTTTCTCAGCCACGCTCTCCCATCCTTTCTTTTCTGTCTTAATATGCCTTCCCAATCCCTTGCATTCTCCTTTTACTGTCCTTTCTCCTCTTTTTATATATATCCTTTTTCTCCTTTCTATATCTTTTCTCTGCTATTGCATTCTCTCTTGTATCTTTGTCCACTCTTTCTTTATCTTCATTTTTACCTTTCATGTAATCTCTTTTCATTGTCTTTGTCTTGTATTTAATTAATTTTTGTTGTATTTTTCTCCTGTCTTGTATTGCTCTCTTTTCTTTTGTCTTGCCTTTAGCTTCTTTTCCTTATATTCTTTGTCTTGTCTTCCTCTCTTTGTTTTTCTCTACCTTTGTCTTGTCTTCTATCCCTCCCCCACTTTCCATCTCTTACTCATATTTTGACAGCAAAATTAGTGATGATTTATATACCTTTAGTATATTTAAATGTGTCTTGCGACACTGCTTCTGACCCAGGGCAGTGGACAAGGTGCAGGGATGACCCGTCATCCGGGAGGTGCTAAGATAAGAGGGAGGGTGGAGGGGTGTGGAGTGTATTCAGGGATGGAATGGGTGGGAATGATTTTATGCCTTTTTCTTTTTGGCTACCTCCCTTGTAAGGGGGAAAAAGCCTTGGTATATGTATGTATATTTAAATGTGGAATTATTGCACATACCCCAAGTTGGATATTTTGATGTCATATTTTTATGGTATCCAGTGCATTAAAAAAATAATAATAATAAATGCCATATTAACTTGTCCATTATGTTTTTATTTGCTATTTATTTACTGCACAGGCCCACAGACTTGGTAGATTCCACAGCAACCATTACAGAAGAAGGAAGTGTAGGGTCGGGGCAAAGCATAATTGTGTTTAACAGAGAAGATAGATTAGAACAGGTTAGTAATTATTTTCTTTGATGTCTACAATTATAATTTTTGTAAGATTTGAAATTTTTGTCTGTGTACAAGTTTAGTAACATTGGAGATTGTGTCTTTATATTTCATGGGAGACTTACATTAAGAGTACAAGTATTTGATGGTAGAACTGTAGAGCAGATCAACCTTGAAATATAGTAGTTCCTTGGTTTGATTCTTGCTTGGTTTATTATTGTGGTTAGGAAGTGTGGAGTGCCAGGAAAATATTGTAGTGGAAAGATAATGGTGATATACCTAGAGAGTTTATGATAGCAAATACACTGTTTAGGAAGAAAGTCAAACACGAGTACATGTGGGAGAGGGTGGTGGATAAGGGTTTAATGGACTATATAGTGGTAACCAGGAGAAGAGTAGTTAGAGTTTTGGATGTACATGTTCCAAGAGGAGAGAGTGGGGGAATGTCAGATAATTTTTTGGTGGAAGGTAAGTTGAGAAGGGAGGATGGATGGAGAAAAAGGAAGAGGACAGAAGGTAGGGAGGTGCTTAGAGTTAACTGCTTAAATGAGAAAGAAAAGGAGTACAAAAATTGAGAGATGAATGGGAGTGAAGGACTAGGAATGGGGGAAATTTCAACAAGGGAGTTGTAAGGAGTGCATACATGGTGTGTGGAACAAGGAGGGTGAGATGATAAAGCAAAGAAGGTTGTAGAAGAGAAGAAACAAGTATTCACAGCTTGGATGCAAAAGATGATTAGAGAATTGTATGAGAGATAGAAAGAAAAGAGAAGCATAAGATAGAGGCAAAGAGGAGAGATGTGAAATGAGGTAAGAGTACGACAGAAAAAAAATTATAGTAATAAAAAGATGTTTTGGAAAGAAATTAAGAGGAAGAGGAGGTGAATCAAGTAGAGAAGAAGAGGTAAAAGATGCAGATGGAGAGATGATAATGGATGAGACAGCAGTAAGAGTAAGATGGGCAGAGTATTTTAGGTAGTTGCTAAGTGTGAAGGAGGATAGGGAGGGAAAAGTAGTTGCAGTGGTAAGTGCTAAGAAAATGACAGTGATTAATGAAGAAAATGAAGGAGAAATAAGGAATGAGGTGAAAGCAGTTAAAATGATGAGAGCAGTGTGTGTCATGTGGAGTGTCTTAAAAAGGTACATTGATGGTGGACTGGCTGGTGAGGTTTTTGTTTGTGTGGATCAGATTATTGTGGTAAGGCAGATAAGTGAGAAAGCTCTAGGTTAATATAAGGATGTTTTATGGGCCTTTATGGATTTGGAAAAGGCTTATGACAGGGTAGAGAGGAAGGCACTGTTGGAGGTATTGCAGATATATGGGATAGAAGGAAAACTGTTAAGAGCAGTCGAGAGTTTTTATGGGAGTAGTAGAGCCAGTGTTAGAATTAGAAATGAATAGTGAGTGGTTTGAGGTAAAGGTGGGACTTTGCCAGTGATGTGTCATGTCTTCTTGCCTGTTCAGTTTACATATTTTGGGGTGGTGTGATAGGTAAATGAAAGGGTAATGGGCTGGGGATTGGAGATGATTAAAGAAAATTGAGAAAAATGGGAGACAGGCCAGCTGTTGTTTGCTGACGACACTGCACTTGTGACAGGGTCAGAGAGGGGGGTTAAGGACGTTAGTGACAGAATTTGGGAAGGTGAACGAGTGAAGGAAGTTGAAGATAAATGTGCCTTAGAGTAAGGTGATGAGATGTACAAAGGGAAAAATACTGGGAGAAGTGGATAGCTTTAGATACTTGGTTACAAATGTGGGGGGATTAGAATGTGTAACGAGACATTTGGCAATGGAGGTCGAGGAGATTGTATGAAGGGGTGATAGTGCTGACAGGACTATATGGAGCAGAAACATGGAACATAAGAGGAGGAGAGGAGTTTGAATGTATTTGAGATGAGGTGCCTGAGAAGTATGATGGGGGTTACTTGGCTGAATAGAGTGAGAAATGAGGAGGAGAATGGGGTGGAAAGGAAGTTGGGAGACAGGGTTGATGAAAGAGTATTGGGATGGTTTGGACACATCTAAAGAATGAGTGAAGAAAGATTAGTAAAAGAGGTGTAGAAGGCAGAAGTGAAAGGAGTAAACATGAGGGGGTATCCAAGGATGAGATGGATGGATGGGGTAAAACAGGCATTGGAAAAGAGGGAAATGTCTGTTGAAGAAGGATGAGAGAAGACAGAAGGGGGGTGAATGTAGAATGGTTGTGTATGGATGATGCTGTGAGGCATGGAAAGGATGAAATGGGTAGGAGTGGATTTATGCCTTTGACTTTGGCTACCTTCCATGTAAGGAGGAGAAAAGCCCTTGGTATGTGTATTATTATTATTTATTTTTTTCCCATTTATATTTGTATTAATATCATTATTTTATATATATATATATTTATATATATATATACATATGAATTATATTCTCAGTGATACTTTTCCACCTGTTCATAACTTGCTCTCAAAAAAAGGAAGTATTAAGACTGCTCTCTTAACTTTGAATCTTTTCTTTCCCTACTAGCCCTATGGAGTTTTTATTTTTTCCTTCCCTTTTTTGCCACAGGAAAAAAATGTTTGTCTAGATTTGACTTTTCACTGGGGACATTTTCATGGCATCATTTGGTTAAAGATGGACAATCTTGCGTGTTCACACCAATTTTAAGTGTACAATCAGTCAGTAACCATGAAATAAATTGGGAGAGTATATCAGTAAAGCCAGATCAAGTGAACCATGTAAATGACTCTTAAAGTATTTCATATTAAGACAGCTGATTGGGTGGCAGAAGGGTGTGAGAAGGGTCATTTCCCAGGTAGTGGACAAAATGTAGTCATCAGAGAAGATAGACTTGACCAGGTGAGCTGCTACCTGTGTGGTCTTTGATATTTATACTGCAGGCTTTTTTCGTAACAGTAGTGATACTAACATGTTGATTAATTAAGACATGATTCAGTGATGTTTGTGGTGGCATAACCCATCTTGAGCCTCTCCTGGAGCCAATTAGCCTGATGATTCAAATTCCCTAGTGTTGATAGGACCTCCATTATTGGTTGATGTACAGAATGGAGAAAGTCCATGCTCGCTTTCCTATTGTGATGAGATTGGTGGGTGGGTGTAATCATGTTGGAATTGAAAAAGCCAAACATGCCAACAAAACTGGTAGTGCATGTAGCATGTTGAAGTAGTTGCTTGTAATTTGTCACACAAACTAATTTGTTCTAATTTTGTTTCAGGTTAGAACCATCTTCTACAGCTTGTACCGCTCTGTCATTGGTTATAGGTATGCTGATGGGCGCAGTGAATCAGGATTAGGAAATCTTGTCTCTAATTTTGCCCAGAAAGTGGGTATTCGTCCCATGTCCTCAAGATTGTCAACCTGAAAAAATATATTTGAATGATAAAATGTATAATCTGCCCTCCAATACAGAACTGATGTTGATGCCTGATTGTAATATGAAAACCATTGTATTAGGATACATCCAGACAGGGTTTGTTTTTAGGTCAGTTATATTCAAAGCTTTTATTTTCCTTAACTTAAGCTAACTAGCCTTTCACCTAAACAAGAAAGAGATGCTATTTGACACTGCCAAACAACACATTTGCCAAATATATTTACAAATTTTGAATTGGGGATGTGGTAATAGTATAAAAGTTACATTTATTTTTAATTGATTAAAGTTTCCTGATTATTTTTACAACAAATTCAAGCATCTTGACCTATCCTGATGGCTTTAGCTGGAAACCTTTATATCCCTTACCAAAGAGAAATTACCCCTACGGCTGTTGTTGGGATGTGCCACTGTAGTGTATGAGTTTATTTCCGTTTAGGTGGCAATACCGCATGTTGAATCCATTTGGGCAAATGTATAAAACTCAATATTTGAGTTTTAATATAGTGCCTGGTTTTTGAAATGTACATGTTGGTCAGGTGTTGCCATATTCTGTTCCATTCTTTATATCAGCCTGGGAGTTTGTGGAGAGATGTGCCTAAGAGATAGTTCTTCAGCAGACATGGGTCCTCAAAGTGGTAACAGCTTGATCACATGTCACAGGGTTCCTAAAGAGAACTTGCTCAAATAGATTGTACATTGTGGCTTTATGTGGGTAATATTCTTGTTGAATGTTCAAATTATAAAGAGGGAAATGTAAAGATGTATGAAACTTGTACTATTTCTTATTGAAACTTTTAAGTTTAGTTCATGATGATTTTGTTTTTGTCTTTCACTTTTTTTCAGGACTTGATTACCTAAGCACATTTTCTGTACACTTTTGAAGGTTTTGGAATTGTTTCTAGTCTAGATTCCACTCAAAATGACTTTGGGATTTTTTTTAACAGTTTATTTTAAAATTTGATAATTTTTTTTGTAATTTTCTCCTATTAGAAAGGGAGACCCCAGAATTACCTCATAACTTGTTTTCATGGACATGGTCAGTCCTTGTTTAAATAGTGGGCATTCTCTACATGAGGAGCCTCTTGAAATGGTGAATTTAACTTCCTCTCTTATCCTGTCTTTAGTCAAACACACTGTTGCAGAAAACTACTTAGTATATGGGAATTTTTCTTGTTACTCTTCATCCCACTGGGCCTACAGAGATAAAGGGCTGTTAGGTTAGTAGAAGTGGCAGTTTTGCGTGCACTGCACGATCATGGTATCAGTGTATGCAAAGAAAGGGCATGTAGCATTCTGGTTGGGTCTGTTCCTTGCCAAATGATTTGCATAGATCCAAAATATTAATACATGTACTTGAACATTACTGTTTGGGCTTATTTATTTTCATAACCTGGTAAAAATTTATTTGCTTGCCCTGTATTCTTTACTGCTGATTGGCTGACATGTATATACGATCCTTGTAACTAAATAACATATGTACATAATACATATATATTTTTTTCTCCTGTATAAGGAGACAGGCCTAGTGAAAGTGTACATCCACCTGTTATTCCTGATATCTTAGCTCTCTATCAATGAAGGATTATTGCTGTCCCTTACCCACAACTTGCTTCAGAAGCAATGCAGCAAGACATAGCACCTTCACAGCAGGGCCAAACAGTTGAAGCTGGTTTCCCCACCCTGTTGACCTTCCCCTCTCATTTACTAAAAAAATTTAGAGGAGACAAGAAATCCATTCAGGGTGCATCGTTTTCTCAACCACTCACTCAAACCTATAGAGAAGCACATATATTGAGAGGAAGAAGACAAGAGAAAGGCAGAATATAAGTGATAAGTTGTAAAATCATGATGTAGAAAAATTCAACAATTCTGACTAATCACCTGACCATTCAGCTAACACAATTGTTTGAGAAATTAATAAATCACAGCAACAATTACAATCTGCGTGATCATCTGATCAGTAGCTAAGAATGGTTGTATCATTTACTGTCATAATAAAGCATGATAACCAGACATTAAAATACCACCACATCCAGCATTCCACAGGAAGCAAGCTAGTAATCTAATCAAAAAAGCTCTTCAAGAACTTGTTTGCTGCTGAGTGGACCTAGTGATCGGTATCTACATCACTTGCACCCTTGTCCAGCAAATTCCTCAAACTGACTGAATTTGGTATGACAACAATGAAACTGACCAGTGCAACAATCTCTTGCAAGCCAAGTGTTCCTGGCAGGAACAAAAACGTCAGGGGTTCAGGCATTTAGCAGGTGAAGCTGATTAGCATGATTTTTGTACAAAATATCAACATTGCTGTTATGATAGACCTAGATCTCGTATTGCCACCAGCATGGAGTAATCTTTCAGAGAACTCTGCCAATGAGGCAGATTTGGGACACAGCTGCTTGATAACAGTACTCAACACCAGAATAAAACTGTGAAAGCAGCTTACAGAAATGACTTATTGCTGAAGATGCAGTAAGCTTTCCTCACTACTGAACTTCTGGGAGGCAGAGTTGACAAGCTGCCTGCTATATTTTGAAAGTTATTTTCAAGTCTAACTTGACTCCCAAGATATCCAGCTCATCCCGTACTGTGAGCAGTGAGCCATCAACATGTAGAGGGTCATGAGGAAGATTCAAGTTGCAAGAGTGTAAACTGCAAATATTTCAACTTTGGTACTTTCAATTTCATGTTCCAGGAGTTAACCAGTCTGATATTCTTTAGATATGATTCACTCACAGTAAGATATTACTTTGTGAGTTGACCAACATGATCAGCATTACATAGTGAATTTGTCCATAAATGGAATTTATGGCAATTGGTGAGGTCAGAGGTGTGTATGGTGAACATGAGGGGTCAAAGTATGCTATCATGGTGAACTCCAAAGTGGGTGCAGTACCAGTTAATGTAACTGTCACAGACAAGTACATCATGGATGTGATTGTTATTACTTTATTCAAACATGCTCTGGTCAGCCAGTCAGAAATAGAAAATAGTGGGCAAGTACATTTTTCCAAGACTGAATTTTTTTTAGTTGCTTCTTACTTCCTGCAGCCCATGTAGAGAAGCATCTTAAATGTAATTAGCTAAATCAGGAATTAACATTTTTACAGGGGATATATAATTGCTATCTAGATGAATGTTCACCCATTACGTGGAAATTTCTCCTGAGTAAGATCTAGCAGTAGCAATGGTAGATTAAAATTCTTAGGTGCAGTGGATTAATCAAGATTCTTCTTTGGGATGGAAGGTTCTCCCTGTCAAATTAGTCTGCCATAAGAGAATAAAAATTTTCAAGTGGAGTGAAATTCATCATTGGATAACAAAGTATATTGTAGCTCAGATGGGATATCTGCTCTCAAAAGGTCTTTGCATTTGTTACTTGCCACATCAGACCTCAAACAACTACCTGGTAATTTGCAAAATGTTTACTTGCCCAGTCTCCACTGTTCTGTCCCCCATACTATGAACTTTCATCTTTCGCATTAATCTTTTCTATATGGTGGCAATGGGTTTTGCCTTGCTTAATGACATGCTATTTTATGGAGGAAATGGGGTGAACTCGAGGGGATCCTGAGTAAGTGAAACCTTTCTAAGGCCGGGATTGCCCCAAAAAATACGTAAAATAGTTTGCCATTAGCAAGGACAAAATTCAGTCGCTTGTATTGAAGGTGTTAAATCAGCCCTGGGATTTGGCACAGTTATTTTGAAATATAGAGGCTGGTCTTGTTTTCTGGGGGTTATTCCACTAATATAAATATTCAGTGCAGTTGCATGTAAAAAAAAATGTATTTTGGAACCAAGATAAATTTAGTTTTTTCTAGGAAATTCAAGCATTGCACTTTGATTGGTTCTAATTGTATTTAGAAATGTAATCAAGTGTATGAGAACAATGAAAATGAAGATTGAAAAAAAAAAGTTTTAGTAAAATCTTTTCTGTCCTACAGCCATGTACTTGTGTGGGGGTTTAGTCCCTTCTCTAGTCTTTTATTACTATGAAAGGGACAGTGAAACAAAAGCAGAGATGCAAAACCAATATTGTCATCCAAGAGATGACTAGCAATGCATTTTACCTCTTCAATCCAAATCACAGGCTAAAGTATTTTTGGTAAGTATTTCATGAAGTATTGGAACACTACCTCTGACACAGGGCAGTGGACAAGGTGCAGGGATGACCCGTCATCCAGGAGGTGCTAAGATGAGGAGGGTGGAGTGTATTTAGGGATGCAATGGGTGGTAATGGTTTTATGCCTTTTTTCTTTTTGGCTGCCTCCCTTGTAAGGGGGAAAAGCCTTGGTATATGTATGTATTGGGATGGTTTGGACACATGGAGAGAAAGAAAGACTAGTAAGAGATGTGAAAGGAGTGAACATGAGGGGGTGACCTAGGATGAGATGGATGGATAGGGTAAAAGGGGCTTTGAGGAAGGATGGGAGAGGAGAGATGGGTGAATGGAGAATGGTTGTATATGGATGATGTGATCCATGAGGTGGAATCGGTTGGCGGAGAGGGAGTTATGTGTGAGAAAAATTTGACACATCCCAAAGGGATTTCTCCCAGTCTTCTCCTTTTCTGCTTTAATGAAGTGGCCTCGCAGTGGATGTGCTGTCTTGCGACACTGCCTCTAACCCAGGGCAGTGGACAAGATGCAGGGATGACCCATCATCCAGGAGGTGCCAAGATAAGAGGGTGGAGGGGAGTGGAGTGTGATGGGGATGGAATGGGTGGGAGTGGTTTTTATGACTTTTTTGGCTACCACCCTTGTGAGGGGGGGAAAAAAGCCTTTGGTATATGTATGTATTTCATGAAGGTGAATAGGATAGTGGAATCAAAGCAGATTGTTATTGGTATGGACTTGGTATATGAACACTTTGGGTCCTTGTGGGCTTCCTCCAGTTAGGTGTAGTTTGGTTGTGGAGATAGGGTAAAGTTATAGGTGTTCTGGGAAACAACAGTAGGTGGCTATTGCAGCATGTTGTGTAAATGGGACACTTGTAAAATGTAATATTGTAAACAATGTCCTATTCTTAGGCAATCTAGTATAGTTTGTTGTATTGATGAAAGGACATACATGGATGTCTGTGAGATCTAGTTTTGACTTGTTGGGTGTGGTTTACAAAATCCTTGCCACATGCTTAGCATTCCTATTTGAAGTACTGGATAAAAGCCTGTGACTGGCAGTAGAGTGGAGGTATCAAAAGCTTTTCATTGGCAAGGATGCCTACACAAGATGGCACCCAGCAGAAATATGTGTATTTTAAAAGTGGATACTTGTTTGGATGATCAAATTGATTTTGTGGACCAGCTGGTGGCTGGACTTCTGGATGGAGATTGCTTGGTGAATACCAAGAATCAGGTATGACTATAGGATGCTATGGAGAGTTGTGGGTAGCATACAAGAATGTGAGGATGGTGACAAATTCAGCAGTGAAGTTTGAGGTGAAAGGTGCAGATGGAGAGATGATATTGTAAGACAGTAGTAAGAAAAAGATGGGCAGAGTATTTTAGGGAGTTGCTAAATGTGAAGGAGGATAGGGAGGGAAAGGTAGTTGCAGTGGGAAGCACCAAGAAAATAATAGTAATGAATAAGGAAAATGGAAGAAAAATAAGGAAAGATGAGGTGAAAGCAGTTAAAATAACGAGTAGGTAAGGCACCTGGGTTAGATAGGGAGGGGTGGTGAATGATAGTGGAGTATGTGGGGATGAAATGGATGGGTGTGGATTTATGCCATCAACTTTGGCTACCTCCCTTGTAAGGGGGGAAAAAGTAGTTTGTATATGTGCATCTTCAGCAACATGTTCCACTGAGTAGGAGTCCATGGTGACTGATTTTGAGCTGGAGAATGTTTTGCCCACTGATGCATCCAGTTTATGGCATTTTAAAGGTTGTCAATATGAGCAGGGTGGGTTCTGCAGAACAGGTGTAAGTCAATATTTGATTATTTTATCTATAGCCAGGGTGAAAAGGCAGAATTCAATCCTTAATTTCCTTTGTCGGTTATATGGTGATGTTAGAGATCTTCCTACATGCCCTATGGGTAAGACTTGAAGGGGGACAGAGTTCCACAATTGTCAGATGTAAGGTTTATGAAGAATTAACAATTCCCAGGACATATAGTTTACATTTTCCACATAATTATACAATGGGCTTTCACCCCCCTTATAAGGGAGGTAGTCAAAGGCATATTCCTCTCCCACCCATAAAAAAATCTGCTGGCAAACACAGTGCAGATTCTATTTGCACTAAGATGTCTGCAGTGCTGCAGCCAGTTTAGGTATGGCCTTCCTGTCTTGTAGGTAGGATGCAAATGGCAGAAGGGCCTTCAAACAAGATTCATTAGCGGGCAAGTAAAACAGTCGGACGTTCCTATATCTTGTGTTCTTGAAAATACAGTACTTGCCGGCTGATATGGTTCTGGTTCTACTGGTATTTTTTTTTCTTAAATTATGAAGGCAAAGGATACATGGGAAACGAGTGAAGGATTAGTAAGAGGTGGTGTAAGTGAACTTGAGGGTGGATGACCAAGGATGAGATGGACAGATGTGGTGAAAAGGTTGCTGAACAAGAAGGGAATGTCTGTTGACCAAGGAAGAAGGCAGGAGAGGGATGAGTGGAGAATGGTTGTTTAGATGACTGATGCAAGGGAGTGGTGGTGATCACACCACCCATGTCCTTTTATGCACAAGGGCATGGAGGGGGGTAGCCAGTTAAATGAAGCAGCCTTGCTGGGGATGACCTGATACACTGCTTGACTCAATGCAGTGGGTATAATACAGGGATGACCCTGTCATCCATGATGAGCTGAGAAGGGGAAAGGATGGGGGGCAGGGGTGGTTACATACCTTTTGACTACACTACTCCCATGTAAGCCTTTACTTTTTTTTGGAATGTACCCTGTAGGGCTACAGGGAGAAGGATGCCTGGTCCCAGTCCCTTTTTTCTCGCCACTTACGATCCAAGTGGAAATACTTGGTGGCAGTATTCTTTTGCCCCCACCACAGGATTAGGAGAGGAACAGAGGGAGTAATTGGTGAGGAACAGTGCGGATTTAGGATTATGACAGGGTAGACAGGAGGGCACTGTGGGAGGTTTTGCGGATATACAAGATAGGAGGAAAGCTTCTAGGAGCTGTCAAGAGTTTTTATGAGAGTTTGTAGAGCATGTGTCAGGATTAGAAATGGAGAGAGTGAGTGGTTCGAGGTAAAGGTGGGACTTCGTCAGGGATGCGTTATGTTGCCCTGGCTGTTCAACTTGTACATGGATGGGGTGGTGCAAGAGGTAAATGCAAGGGTGGTTGGTCAGGGATTGGAGATGGAGAAAAGTGGGAGGTGAGCCAGCTGTTGTTTGCGGATGACACTGCACTTGTGGCAGGATCGGAGGAGGGATTGAGGAAGTTGGGGACAGTTTGGGAGAGTGTGTGATAGAAAAAAGCTGAAGATAAATGTGGGTAAAAATAAAGTGATGAGATGTACAAGGGGTGAAAGTGGCAGCAGACTGGAAGTGAGCATTAAGGGAGACTGGAGGAAGTGGATAGTTTTAGATACTTGGGTGCAAATTTGGCAGGAAAAGGTGGAGGTAGAATGTAGATTGAGAGAAGCGAGTAAATGCCTTGGTGGATTAAAAAGTGTAGTGAGGAATAGACATTTGGGAATGGATGCTAAGAGGAGACTGTATGAAGGAGTGATTGTGTCAACAGCACTGTATGGGGCAGAAACATGGAACATAAGAGAAGGAGTTTGAATGTGTTTGAGATGAGGTGTCTGAGAAGTATGATGGGGGTTACTAGGCTAGAGTGAGAAATGAGGAGAATGGAGGTGGAAAATGAGTTGGGAGATAGGGTTGCTGAGTATTAGGATAGTTTGGACACATGGAAAGAACGAGTGAAGAAAGACTAGTAAAAGAGGTATGGAAGGCAGATGTGGAGAGAGTGAACATGAGGAGACATCCTAGAATGAGGTGGATGGATGGGGTGAAGGGGGCTTTGGGGTAGAAGGGAATGTCTGTTGAGGAAGGATGGGAGAGGACAGAAGACAGGTGAATGGAGAATGGTTGTATATGGATGATGATGTGATGCATGAGATGGAATGGGTGGGGGGATGAGGTAGTACGTGTGAGCAAAATTTGATGCAGCCCAAAGGGATTTCTCCCCGTCTTCTCCTTTTATGCATGGGGGGACGGAGAGGGGGGTTCGCCGATTTAATGAAGTGGCCTTGCTGTCTTGTGACACTGCTTCTGACCCAGGGCAGTGGACAAGGTGTAGGGATGACCCATCATCCAGGAGGTGCTAAGAATCTTAAAAAGGGAGGGTGGAGTGGAGTGTATTTCAGGGATGAAATGGGCGAGAATTATTGTCATGCCTTTTTTTTTTTTTTTTTTGGCTACATCCCTTGTAAGGGGGTAAAAGCCTTGGTATATGTATGTATGTACTTCCATGTAAGGGGAAAAAACACAAGGCAATCTGGTACATAAACCATTATGTACCAGAGTTATAAATTTGCATGTCAGAGACCCAATTTTATAATTTCAGTTTTCTTGTATTCCAAGCACAAATCCCTATAAACTTGAAAGTAAAATACACTGCTCAAATATTTATAATTTATTCATTATTTACAAATTACAATTGATGGGGAATGAAAAAGACAGATTCATATGCTTATTCTTCACCTTCACGTCCACGATAATCCTTGATGTGAACGAGGACCCAAGCAGGAATAGCCATAATACCAACACTCATGAAGAAGCCATGTGCCATTTTTTCCTGCAAAAGAAATTCTTGTTTAATCTCTTCCCACAGCTATAAGATCAAGAAAATCATGCCGACTGAGGAAATATCCATTTCTACTAAACTTGAGTGGTGGGTTCATATTATGGAACAAGGGTAAATTAGATATAGTTGTCAGGCCCAGCTGTGAAAACTGTTGTTGCATTGCCTGACATGCTTCATGACAACCACTCACCTTCTAATGGAGAGAAGCCTTTTGATGTAAATCTGATTTGTGCAAAGCAAACCACTTAAAGCAATGCAGAAATATAATTAAACAATTTCAAATGTACTAATTCACAATATGAAACCAGTTACCATCTCCGAACTCTACAGAATGGCCACAACCTCCATGTGCAAGAATATGCTTACCAGCACAACCAAAATTTAGCACCTGCATGAGAATCTGGACAGATCCTGTATAGGCACACATCAATACCCCCTCGTAATGCCCATAGTATCTTCAGAAGTGTAGCTCTATATAGTTGGCACTAGATAGATCAGGTGCAAGACTTTATGAAGTTGACAAGCAAAGATTTCCCTCCTATTTTTGACAAAGCACCCCTGTCCACTAAAGTCAGTTTCTTCCTGGACAAATTATGGGAGGACCCTTCATCATTGGAACAGTTTGCATGACTGAAGCTTATAGGGACTACTGATGTATAATCCAAACTTTAAAACAAACCCCCCAGCCCCTCTATAACAAGTAATTCCTAGGCATTCAAATACAATCTGCTTTACCTACCAGATTTTGACCCACTCGTTCACCTGCTTAATACGCATGTTTGTCTATCTGATGGATGAGGCTTCAATGGTGCACCACAATACACGATTTATGAAATATAAAGTTACAGCTGTAATAATGGTCTTTTCACCCTGGGTGTTGATAACCCCAGAAAATGTGATCAAGTCTTCACATAATATGGATGTCACTTGGCTACAACAAAATCAGGGTGCTGACACCAGCATCCTTGCACCTCATGATGACACTGACATAACTGTATGCTAAGGGTTAAGTTATGCAACAAGTCCAAGAGAGAGAGAGTGTCTCTCTCTCTCACAATTTTGTCACGAGAAAGTTAGCCACGTTGAGAGAAGAAGGTAAAGTGTGCAGGTGGACTGTTAATTGAAGCACCTGACAAGTGAAATATGGGCAGGTTTTACAGTTGGTGTATGCTGAGGAGAGTTTGATTGTGGTAGCAGGAGATATCAGGAGAATGAGGTGATAAGAAAAGAAAATGATTTAACAAGACTCCATTAAGATGAGAGCTAGAAAAAGCACCTGTATTGGTTGGCTGCCAGGTGGAATGGCTGACAAAAGGGGTAATTATTAAATAACTGTTTAGATTGTTAAATGAAGCTTTGGGAAGGTACTGTGCTGGTACCTTGAAAGCGAGCATGAAGGTTCCATTATACAAAGAAAATTAAATAGCTTGAGGAATCAGTTAAGTGTATCTGATAAAGAGGGTATCAAATGAGAAATTTGAGCATGAACAGTAATTCATTAAACACAGGAAGTGAGTGCAGTCAAATATACAAGATAAGAGTGGGTCTAGTTTTCATGGATTTGGAGAAGCCAAACGAGAGCTGACAGGAACTCGGGAGTATCTTGCATGTGCATTTACCTAGTTGTACCTTACAGGAAAGGAAGCCATGTTTGTGGCGTCCCATCTTTGCATCTTGCAGTGTCTAGTTTGCTCTTGAATTTGTGTGTGTGTGTTTCACCATGGTCTTGGATCATGCGTTGAATTCATGACTGACAGATTTTACCCTTTCGGAAGAGAGCTCAGAGCTCACACATGACCAATCTATGGGTAATGCTGTGACCTTACACACACACACCCCTGCAACTCCCTGCCCACATGAGTTGGAGTAACAACACTGAAATTGTTTCAGCCCTGGGCAGTATTCGAACCCGGATTGCTGTATTGGTATCCATGAATGCTACCACTGTGCCCTGTATGTGTGTATCTTAAGTGTAGAAATATGTAAAGGTTGGGAGTGAAGGGCTGCACCATGGTTGTTCAAAGTGCGTATAGATGGTGTGTACAAGTTCGTAAATCAGACAAGGGAGCTTAGACTTGTTGATCCACATGTTTGCAAATAACTACAGTGGGGTCCCATGGTTTGGAAGGGCAAGACAGGAGAAACCTGAAATTTAATATGGGCATAAGTATGGTGACACGATGTAAAAGGAGCGATGACAACCACAGGTTCATGAATTTACTGGAAAAGGTTAGAAAAGTTGTAAGCTTTTGGGGTCAAACATAGCAGTGAATGGTTGCACAGAGGTAGATATTAATTACTATATAATAATAATAAGTATTTGGCAAAGAATCAATATACATGGAGTGCAGATAATGACAGGAACACACAGTTCGAAATAATAATTGCAATTGCCACGTCATGAGAAATAGGGATCAATCCATTGCCTCAGATCTTGCAGATGAAATATAGCTCCCAGGTAGCTAACAATTGCCACAAGATTGGTCCATGATTTACAAGAATCATGGTAAAAGGGGCTTTGGGGAAGAGGGGAATGTCTGTTGAGGAAGGACGGGAAAGGACCGAAGACGGGTGAATGGAGAACGGTAGTATATGGACAATGATGTGATCCATGAGGTGGATGGAGGGTGAGGGAGTGTGTGTGTGAGAAAAATTTGATGCAGCCTGAAGGGATGCCTCTCAGTCTTTTCCTTTTCTGCATGAGGGGATGGAGAATGGGGGTCACCAATTTAATGAAGTGGCCTTGCTGTGGATGTGTTGTGTCTTGTGACACTGCTTCTGACCCAGAGCAGTAGACAAGATGCAGGGATGACCCATCATCCAGGAGGTGCCAAGATAAGAGGGAGGAAAAAGGAGTGTGATTGGGATGGAATGGGTGGGAGTGGTTTTTATGCCTTTGTTTTTTGCTACCTTTGGTATATGTATGTATGGCTACAGTAAAGGGCAGGGCTCAGCAACTTTTGACAGACAGTGCCAGTTTCTTTGATGTGCAGAACCCAGTGTCCCAAAAGTGCTTCTTAGCGTCTTAAGTTAATGTCAGTTCATATGCATCAATTTACAACAGTGGATATCAGTAAATGTTAAATACTTAGTAATTTGGCTTTAGTTTGATTTCGTTGCCAAAATTAGTTTATGAATTACTGACATTTTTCAAGATTCCAAAACCAGTAGGGTCAACCCTGTCACATGCCATGTCCCAGAAGTTGCCAACCCCTTGTACAGAGTACAAGGAATTGGTATCTCTGAATGAACACAAAGGTAAACATACTTGTGTGATACAAGATGGGTGAGAACTTGACATAAAAGTATCTACCTATCATTTTCATTTGATATTTCATCAACATTATATATAAAAAAAAAAAAAAAAAAAAAAAAAATGGTGGATAAAATAGAATATATGGTATTCAGGCCATCTTTATGGATATGGCTATCTATTTATTAAAAAAAAAAAAAAAAAAAAAAACGGCTGATCTGGGTGGAGTGGGTTCCAACATAAAATTGGGCTGCAAAGACTTGTTGGAGAATACAAAGTGCACAGACAAACTACAAGATGCCTGGGTGGTCCTGGATTATTAGAAAGAAATGGAGGGCATATAAAATGTCCTAATAAGTGGGAAAATATATCTGTACCTAGTTGATTTCTTGTTCATAGACTGATAGGTTAAATTGTTGGAGCAAGTTTTCCCAGTTTGGTTTGGTGGAATACAAATATGTTGCATGTTGGGGTATGGGAGAGTTGTAGTTGGAGAGAGTTCCATTCATTATGGGTATCTTATAGATGTTCAAAGGTTGATATGGATGCATGAAAATTTATCCAGAGTTTCGGGATATGGTTGAATACATACATTGTGTAGAAAGGGGTTCTTTATAAGGAGCAGGAAGAGTGTTGGGCACAGGGGGGGCATCAGTAATTTGTTGCAAATTATACCTTGGTTCATCAAGTCTGCACTTTAACACTAAGTCCAATTCAATATGGAATTAAGCCCCCATCCAGTCTCTGTACAGGCCTGATTCTTGTTATTAAGCGAGGTATTATAATTGATAGGCGAGAATACGAAATTGTTAATACGGTTGTCCTTGGCAAGATCTTGACTTGTGTACGTGACCTACTTGCTCTTCATCATATCTGATCAAACGTTCTGTCGAAAGCAGTGCCTTTACAACGGCTCCTGATTATTCTGACGCTCAGCCCTCTACTTCACCTTTCGTATGATATTCTTCGTACATTTTGCTTGTACTATTACTAGTACTTGTTTGCAGCGGCGTCAGTGTCGAGAATAATATTCAAGTATATTTACATTAAGCCGGAGAAGTAAAATGGTAAAAACCTATACATAAGTACAAAAAAATATTCGAAAATGCATACAACATTTATATCAATTGCCTAAATATTGATTTTAAGTATGTCTGCCGTGCGAATCCCATTCTAACACCGTCACAATCTAATGATGCAACACGAACAACCATCCCAGGTTGACCTTAATCATTATTTTGGTACAATACAAATTCTATACTTACAAACAGGGAAACTCTATTTTGAGGTGGGCCTGACACAATTGAAGTCCTCTTGGCTATAACCATAGAATTACTGGCTCGGGCCACATTGGTCACAGCTTTCCTTAGTGCGAACATTTTTCCCGTCCTCGCTTAACCTCAGAGCAGCTGATCGGCAAATGGCGACTAAGCAAATGTGATGGTGAAGTGCTTGGTTCTTGTGATGATTAAAAAAAATACTTTACCAAATATTTGTCCAATATTTTGACTTTTAATGATTTCCATATATCATATATTACTATTGTATTGTTGCATAGATGTATAAAGTCGTTAACTTCAAATTGGCTGTGGCTTTAGCTTCATTTGATTCTTACAAATTCACCAACAGTTATTATGGTATTACATTACCACGATTTCTCAGCTAAATTTCAATTTTCGTCTTTATTATCTACACCATGTTTATATATTATAAAAGCACATGAAAAACTATTCATGAAACTGTATTAAACTATACTTCAACATTCGGACGCCGTGTTGAATAGTTTTCTGAAAGGTTGTTGTTCGTGACAAGTATGTGGGGACTACTGACATAAAACATCCGTCTTCAGCCATTTAAGGTACATTTTCTGCCCATGAAATGGTACTCACAGTAAGCATTGGATGCGAGCACACCCATATAAATACATATTTAGTCAGTAAGTCACGGGGGTAAAGGAGAATTATAGTCCGTATGAGTGACAACACACTCCTACCAATTTGCCCAGAGGCTTCTTACAATTCCTTCCTTTTATTTTTCACATCTCAACAAAAAATAATTCTCATATCCACCACTTACAATTGCAGTAGCATATAGAGAATGTATAAATGGGGCTGGTTTACCCGAATTGTATGGGAAGTGCAAAGTAAATGTTGACGTCTAGTATTAGAATTAGCTAATTGCCTCATCTCAGGTTGTTAGCTATCAGTTGTATATTTTCGTTCGCAGCAAATTTGCACATTATATATTTCACCCTGGAAATGTTTTGATAATACATACCAGTACAAGACATAGAGTTTAGGAAGTTCATAAGCCAATGTAGGGCAACTAATCCATTAACTAATTAGGGCCTTCCTAAAGGGATCTCCAAATGTAGGTTTTAAAGTTTTACCCCCCTCCTATGGTTTCAGACTAATTGGATCATATTAAACACAGCATAGTTATCTGTAGAGAATTATTTAATGTTCTATAGTTCATGGATGTTGGCTGAAAGAAGTTACCATGGGATTTTTGTTAAAAAGTAGATATATGACTGGTGTGCATATAAGTACACATGAATTGCACATAAGGAATATACATATATGTTATGAAATTAAAAGTATTAGCACTTTTGCATCATTGATATCATACATTAATTTTTTGCATATATTTTAGGCACTAGGATTGTACCTGTGCTCATATATATAGTGGTGATCCCATGTATATATAGTTTGGTATATAAATAATAATGGAATAATGGGTAGAATGAACAGAGACCACAGGGTCCACACCATGTATGGATACATTAAAAAGACTAGAGTTGAAAAGGATATTGGAGTGGTGATGGATGACAAACTGAAATTCTCTGACCAATTAGCAGAGAAGATTAATAAGGCAAACTGTATAGTTGGTCTCATAAGGAAAGTATTTATACATCATGAGATTGCAATCTTTAAGCCCCTGTACAATGCCTTACTGAGGCCACATCTAGAATATGTGAATCAGGTCTGGTGCCCTCACCTGTCCTAGTTAAGGATATAGAGGCAGTGGAGAGTGTGCAGTGAAGGGCCACAAAGCTGGTGCCAGAACTGAAGAGCTTACCATATGAGGAACAGCTGAGAAAACTAGATCTGCCCACCTTGGCATACAGAATGTGTAGAGGTGATCAGATAGAGACCTACAAGATTATCAGTCATATATACAACCAAGAATGTGTGAAAGGACTCTTCTGGACAAGGGAGGACTGTGCAACTCAAGGGAATTCCAGGAAAATACTCAAGATGAGGGCAAGACTGAATGTTTGTAAATTTTCTTTCCCATACTGTGTAGTGAATGACTGGAATGAGGTGCCAGTGTATCTGATAAATGCCAACTCTGTGGCCTATTTTAAGGGTAGGCTCAACAAGTTTTGAAGTACACAGGACCTGTGTCATAATTATAAAGTCCAAAGAATAAATGCCACACATAGCACTGCCACCCCCACTACACCTGATGAGTGTCTTGAGCTGGAGACACAGGCTTGACAGCCTCTTCCAGAACGTCTACTGTGAAACTGTGAATAACAAAAAAAAATTCTGGTGAAAATGAAAATTGTATAATAAACTGAAATTCAAACATCAAATTGTGAACAAACTGCACATGTGAATCATGATAAGTACCCCCAATTCACTTAGTTGCTAGGTTAGAATAGTGTCAGGTTGTGAATGCAGCTTGCATGTTTTCACATTTGAGATTGAGAATAATAATTTTTACATGGTTTCTCGATGAAAATATACCCATGGATTTACAATTACTTGTTTACGTGTATGTAAACAATTCGATTAATCTCTTTAATGTGATGACACTTGTGTAAGTGTCTTGAGGCACAAGTGGATACATGAGAATGCTGGTGTTGGCATCTTGATTATATATATTTTTTGTAGTTGTACACGAGTTGCCCCCAGATTTTCTAAACTAGTTTGATCATGTTTTATGTATCTATTATTAGTAAAAGAGAATAAGTAATACAGTAGTGACTATAGTGCAAGTAGTGTGATGCATCATACATATGGCAGCCAATGCTGCACATGAGAATTTGACTTGTACTGAAGTGGTTAATGAAAGGGGCCCCCCAAGAACCTGTTATGTTTATATCTAGACTCTACCTCTTACAGTAGTTTGTATGTTCCAAAGTTTTGGGCGCAAAATTATAGATGAATTTTATATTTCCATCACAAACTAAAGACAATAGCTCCACTAGTGTATAGCATGAAGGGCAGAGTAGAAGAGAAAAGTTATGCCAAAACATCAAAAAGATCTTCCCAAGAATATGGTAAAGGACACATCATTCTCCAGTTTCTGGTTTTGTAATAATTGTGGTATGGAGAACAGTATATTGCAGAAATTAATCTCCTATCAATATCTCTAATTAAAAAATTAGTCCACATGGTGCTGCGGAGCCAGGGAGGGAGAGTGAGGCCAAAGTTTTAAAAGCAAACCTTAGGGCATTATGTTCAAATTGACAGTATACACTAAAGTTGTATAATCCCCCACTAGTATGATAATTGTTGCCTTGAGCTTTAGTGCCTGGAAGCAGAGAGCCTCAGTACCCAGCATTGTTCCCTGGGCCCTCTCATAGATGTCTCTGGGCAGAAACTTTGAACTGTTGTTTGTTTTATTGATGTGGGACAGTTTCTTTATTGCCAATGTATACCAGTAGTAGTAGGAGGAAGGAGTCATTGGGTGTCAGCCCTTCTTAGGTGAAAAGTTTGAGGAAATTGAGTTTTGATTTAATAATGATGTTGAGCCTGGTCCAGACTGAATATTAAGCCCTGTCCACACTGAGACTCGTGCAGTGCAAACATGTTACTCAGTGTGTTGTTTGTAGTGTTTTGGGCTGGCTTTTCCAACTTGCCCTGCAATTCACAACTGTTCTAATTTCATGCAGTGGGGCAGTGCCTATCTTGATGTGGAGGGAGAAGCAAAGCTCTCCAGGATGGCACCTATATCCAAGTGGACAAGGAGCAATACTCATATTTATAGATTTACGACAGCAGCATCCTTGCCTTTGATTCATGAAGTGCAAGAAGTACATGCAGAGGGACTCAAGAAGTGCAAGTTTGGAATTAAAGCAGAAATGTCTCACAGTATGTGAACTGGACAATAAGGACACACATCCTTTCTTGGACAATGTTCAGAGGTGATTGATGCACTGTAACACTCTGGGTAGTGACAGACAGTGTAGACACTCAACACTGCATTCAACACTGCCAACTGCCTCATGCAGCACTGTATGAGGCTCAGTGTGGACTAGGCTTTAGGTTCTGGGGAATGTGTCTCTAGATGGAGGTGAAGTTATGTATGGGTTTTGAATGTGGTGGCAGGGAGATATTTATGGTGTCCTTCTTGCAGGATCACTACTAGCAGGTAACTGTTATGAGTCTCACTCCCCACCAAGCACAGGATAAACAGAGCATGTGTGTATGGTTGATATATGCCATGTGTATTACATGTGGGATGTAAAGACAGAACACCTTGTACTACAATGCTCCACCATCATAATCGCTAGGCAGAAATGCAATATATCTTTCTTGAGTGACTTGTGGACCCACCTGGAGGCTGTTGCCAGTTATCTGAAAGTCTTGGGCCATCTGCAGAAGAGACCAGGGGCATTAGATTAATTGTAGAAGCTTATTATTACAATGAATGAATATCAGATTATAAGACTAGTATACCATGGTAGCTAAATATTGGAAGAGAAGCACATGTAACAAATATTAGCATCTTTCCCCATTAGGGAAGTCACCTGTGGTACCCCATCTAGGTCTTTGACTGCAGGTTTTGTACATATACCATAGGCTTTTTCCCCCTTATAAGGGAGGTAGCCAAAAAACAAAGGCATAAAAACCACTCCCACCCATTCCAACCCTATCACACTCCACTCCCCTCCACCCTCTTCCCTCCCTCTTATCTTGGCACCTCATGGATGACAGGTCATCCCTGCATCCTACTGCCCTGGGTCAGAAGCAGTGTCACAAGACACAGCAAGTTTGTGCAGTCAGTATCTTAGGGACTTAAGTGATATTCCTGTGGACCAAGTTATGCAGTATTCTATTATAGTCTGTGATACTTCAATTGAAAATGGCTCAGTTGAGAGGACAAGAATAATGCTTACCATGGAACTAAAGAATTAGATATTAATGAAACTTAAAAGTGGAATGAGCTCTGCTGTGGTAAGTCCTCAATGAGTTCAGTATTCAAAGCATAAAACAGAGACAAAGATATTAAATGAGCTGGAGATTTTAGTACACTAGTATTGGCAAAAGTAACCATAAATGTGAATGATGATGCTTTAGTGAAAATGGAAAAGGTATTGGGTATTTGAATTGAAGATTCAATCCACCTACACAAGTCAAGATGAGCATCACTGCTAATATGATGCTCTTGTTGCTATGTAAACAATACAGATTCAATCTGGATCACTGTTGCTATGTCAGTATTGTATAAATTCTTCTCAGTATTTTGCAATACCAACCATATCCTAACCAAACTAAAGGCCCAAGAAAACTACATGGTGAAAGAGATTTCATTGTGTTGGTGGTAGATATTGTCATATTAACTAGGATACCTGTGATGCTAGACAAATGCACGTCTACAAACTTATAGCAATACAGTACCCTTTATTTGCATACATATACCAGAAGGCTGTTTTTCCCATATAAGGAAAGTGGTTGAGTCAAAGTATACACCCACCCTATGCCCATCCCACACCCATCCATGAACCCATTTATTACCCCTTCCTCCATGTTAGCTCCTTGTGGATAAGTCTTTCCTGACCCTGCCACATTGCTAGAGTCAGAGGCTATGGTGCAAGACAGCACCTGTATGGCAGGGCCCTTCCAAAACTGTAATTGACTTTGTACAGAAGCAGAATACTCTAGACACTTTCCTAGTCACCCAGAGAGAAACTGTCATCCTCTCTTTAAACCAGGGAAAGACAGGACTTCCTCAGACAACTACCAACCAATTGCCCTTGCATATTGCATTTGCAAATTCATAGAAAAATTTGTCTTAATCTGACTTTCCTGTCAACTGAAGTACCTTTCCCTTATATCACCCCTCCAAATAGGTTCCTGTGCAGGTCACAGCACCACAGATATTTTGGTGTAAACGAAAACAATTCATACTGCATTAACCAAGAACCAACATGACTATCATATTTTTCAACCCAGAAAAAGCATGTGACATATCCTGGAAATGGTAGAACCAACATAAGATCTTTTTCTAAGATTTCCTTGGAGTTTTGCCCATCTTTGTATCTCAATTCTTTTTTTAACAAACTTTTCAAATACATGTAGAAACATCCTTCTCCTCTCCACATATCTAATAAGAAGGAATTCCTTGAGGAAATTTCATCTGCAATTTTCTCATCACCAGACCAATTATTATTGCTAAATATATTCCCCGTAGAATTACTATTGGATTATGTCACTGATCTAGCCCTGTTCTGCATAAAAACCTAATTTGCTCACACTGCTGTTACTGTATTCTCCAAAGAGTTCTATCTTGTGTAACTTAAAGATTAGTGTTGTGGATTGGACATAAAAATTTGTGATGGGATAATCAGTACCAAGATTGGTAAGGAAATCAAGATCAAAATGTATCTGAACTTTCCACCCATTTATTACACACCCACAAAACTAGGGAATTGTCACAGACCTGCACTGAGCAACAAGAGCTTTGTAAATGTAAAAATCAATATTTAACCAAGTTTGCACTTGTATATATAAAAAAGAAATAGACATCTTGTGTGTGAGAGTCAGAATTTATATACTTAACCCCATCTCATTACACATAATTTTAGATAAAACAGAACTAGTACCTCTATCTTCCCTTCACACTTTTTTATAAGAGACAGGACTTACTTTCCCAACTGTGATTGCTCCACATCATATATGCCTAACATCATATATCAGTATTCCCATAGCTTAAGATTATTATTTTCTTATGTATACCAACTTGCTACCAGTTAAACTAACATTTTAAACCTAAAATAATTGTGCAGTGGTGTGATAATGTTCATAAGGATAGAACCATTGGTGCATTGTCAGTTACAGTATCTACCTACCTGCATGTACACCTTAAAACCATCTTACTTGGACTTCCTTTTGATCACTTGGCTCTTGGGATCCATTCTGTGTACTTCCTTATGTGCCATTCTTCTGCTATTCTCGCTTTGTTTCCAGGCATCTTACTCTGTCCACTTCTGGTTGCACTTTGAGTCACTGGTCCTGTCAGAGCAACCTCATTTTATCTGCATTCACAGCCAGCTAAAAAAATTGTTGATCACAGTCATTGTTGTACATACTGTATATCACATAAAAGTAAAATTAGTTTGACATTTTATGATGAAACTAGTCTGTTTGATCATAACACAAGTACTGGTACTGTTTTTGAAAAGACAACATTCATGCTAGATATGGATTAAAAATAGATTAAAAAAAAAACTAGATTTCTATATAAAATATGGTAAACAAAAGGAAAAAGTATAGCCACTACCATATAAATGATTTATTTGCAAACAGATAAAAACCACATAACATAGTATGAAATGTCTATTATATAAAATAGAATCAGGAGTAGAGCAGGCCATGGCTTAAAGAAAAAATATACAATTCTTTGTTCAGATGTTTTATGAGTCATAAAAGGGCAGCATCAACAGTAATGTAGATGGTTATGCATATTATGGAAAATATTAAGTAACCATTAATGATGCAGGCAGCTTTCTTATGGATAGGCACATTCTGCATGGGTGGCAGTGAATGCACAGGATGCTAATGACAATTGTAGCAAGTGGATGAGGGAAGCTCTGGTAATGTCATTGCCCTGCAGTAGTCACCAGTTATATTACAATAATTGTTAAGGTGATATGCATGATGATGATGGTTTCTCTTGTTTATTCAAAATAACATTGTGATACATGTAAACACATACATACATATACAAAAGTTTTCCCCCCCCCCCTTACAAGGGAGGTAGCCAAAAACAAAGGCATAAGATCCACTCCCACCCATTCCATCCCCACATACTCCACTCCCACTCACCCCCCTCCCTCCCTCTTGTCTTGGCTCCTCCTGGATGACAGGTCATTACTGCATCTTACTAACTGCCCTGGGTCAGAAGCAATGTAGCAAGACACAGCACATCCTCAGCAAGGTCACTTCATTTAATCAATTGGCAAATTCCCTCTCTGTCCCCTCATGCAGAAAAAGAGAAGATGGGGAGAAGTCCCTTTGGGCTGCATCAAAATATTGTTCAGACATACTCCCTCACCCCCCATCCCCCAACAACTCCCTTCCATTCATCACAGCATCATCCATACACAACCAGTTTCCACTCACCCCTATCCTCTGTCTTCTCCCATCATTCTTCAACAGACCTTCCCCTCTTTCCCAATGCTCCTTTTACCCCCATCTATCCATCTCAATGGTTGCCCCCTCATGTTCACTCCTTCCAACTCTGCTTTCCACACTTTTTTTTACTAATCTTTCTTCACACATTCTTTCCATGTGTCCAAACTATCCCCCTCTCCTCCTCACCTTGTTTCTTACTCTATTCAGCTTAGTAACCCCTACTTTACTTCTTGGACATTTCATCTCAAACACATTTAAACTCTTCCTCTCTTATATTCAATGTTTCTGCCCCATACAGTGCTATCAGCACAATCACTCCTTCATACAGTCTCCTCTTAGCATCCATTCTCAAATGTCTATTTCTCATTACACTATTTAATCCCCCAAGGCATTTACGTGCTTCTCTCAATGTACATTCTACCTCTATATCCATTCCTTGGTTTCCTGCCACATTCGCCCCCAAGTTCCTAAAGCTATCCACTTCCTCCAATCTCTCTCCCTTAAAACTCACTTTCAGTTTGCTGCCATATTCTCCTCTTATACATCTCATCACCTTACTTTTACCCATATTTATCTTCAACTTCCTTCTTTCACACACCTTCCCAAATTCCGTCACTAGCTTCCTTATTTCCTCCTCAGATCCTCCCTCAAGTGCAACATCATCAGCAAACAACAACTGGCTTATCTCACATTTCTCTCCATTTTCTTTAACCATCTCCAATTCCTGGTCCATTACCCTTGTGTTTACCTCTTGCACCACCCCATCCATGTATAAATTTAACAGCCAAGGAGACATAACACATCCCTGTCGAAGTCCCACCTTTACCTCAGACCACTCTCTCTCTCCATTTCTAATTCTAACACAGGCTCTACTACTCTCATAAAAACTCTTGACCACTGAACAGCTTTCCTCCTATCCCATATATCTGCAATACCTCCCACAGTGCCTTCCTGGCTACCCTGTCATAAGCCTTTTCCAAATCTGTAAAGGCCCCAAAAACATCCTTACCTTGTCCTGAAGCTTTCTCACATATCTGCCTTACCACAGAAATCTGATCCACACAACCACTACCTGTCCTAAATCCACACTCTTCTTCACCAATTACTCTCTCTGTTCATTTCATAATCCTCTCGAGCAAAACCCTCCCATGAGCCTTCCCAACTACACTCAACAAACTGATCCCTCAGAAACTACATTCACACTTGTCCCTTTTTCCCTTGTAAAGTGGAACTATACAGATACTCCTCCAGTCCTCCAGCACTACCCTCTTTTAGACAAACATTAAACAACCTCACCAGCCAGATCATAAACATGTACTGAGGATTTATCAGGTTGGACTTGGTATAGCATGGCTAGCAATATAATATCATTGTGGATACTGAAAAGGGAGTGAGCAAGTTCTGCTTTTATGAGCACAGTAAATTTGGTTTAGGGGATTAGATTTCTGGTGACCAGCTTCAGAAAGCATTGAGCCATTGAAGAGAAAGTCATATATTTAGAAAAAAACAAATATATGGGACAAAGAATGAGGAGTGTGCTCTTAGGAGCCATTTCAGGACCAAGATTACTCCACAGTCTTTAGACTGTGGAACATACTATTGGGGAGACACTACATTGCCCCAGCCAGCTGGATAGCATTAACACAGATGCATCACATCACAACATGGGGCAGACAATTCAGGAGTGTGTGGCAGGAGCACCAAGCATACTACAATTAATCAATCCATTGCCCTGCTTATCTCTTGCAGGAGACCTGCTTCCCCTAGGATACTAGCCATGGCCACTAATTTAGCCCATAAGTACATGTAGGACAGTGATAAAATGCTCTATGTCTTTTGTCTAGATGTATTAAAGGCTTTAGTGTTTGTTACCAGGCCAGTTGTGTGTGGGTACAGTTCCAATGCAGGGTGATGACCTGAATGTACCATGCCAGTGCAATTCTTGCTTGTCTTTGGAATGTTTTCTTTGCAGGATAGATTTTCAGGGGTTTTGTGAACTATAGAATTTAGTAATCTATTAAGCATTTGTTTTGTGGTACAGGTATATTTGTATAAAAGTTTTGTAGGGTACCAAGGGTAGGTTGTAGATGTGTTGTTAGAGTAGATAGTACTGGGATTGTTTTCATGTTACATTTGGTGGCCTGTCTTTGTGTAGGAATACCCAGCAGCTTGCTCTTCCAGTAATTATAATCAAGATGTATCCCTCAGGGTCACACCTCCAGTTGGAGGTTAGGGATTGTAAACTACTCTCAACATTGGTAGGATAAATGACCCCTATCTGGGTACTATACCTTTAGGAGTTTATCCTTCTTCCATTGCCTAGGTGTCACCACTTGAAAGCACAGCTTCTTAATGCAATCTCTTCAGTGAATGACTTTGGTTGAACTTGTGGCTATGATCAGTTCTGTAGGGGCTGTGGGTCTCCTGAAGGAGTTTATTTAATTGGGGACACGCCTTATCAGTAACTTGTTAGTTTTGCTTCATTCTTCCAACTGTAACCATATTCGGACCACTAAACAAACATTCGCAAATCAGGCCCCTAAACACTATACTCTACCTGACAATTCCCCCCCTCCTCCAACCAACATCAGCCCAACTGAGAAACTTCCCACAACAAGCATAACTGCATTCAGGCTATCATGCAGCAGTGAAATGGTATCAATACAGAATAGGATAAGCCACAGAATCAAATTGCCCTAGATATAATCACCACACAGAAGACAGAACACCTCATCCTACACGTAACACTGTCTTAGCTTAGTCTTACCCAGACAACAACAACACATTATCTCTTGAGTGATATATGGCCTGTCCATTGGTTGTTGCCAGTTATTTGGAATCCATAGTTCTCTTGCAGGAGAGCCTGAGGCAACAGACTGATTGATTGATCAATTAGATAAAACATGTCTGGAAAGTGAACATTCCTCCATTTAAAAGACGGGAAGGGATTCTTTTATTTAAAATGTGCACTTGTGATGAGCTCCTATCAGAGCCATCTAGGTGTATTTTGTCCACCTAGATCTGTGTATGCATACATGTAAATCAAGAGGAGGAGGAAGGGAACAGAGGGAGTAACTGGGGAAAGCAGTGTGGGTTTAGGAGAGGAAGAGGGTGCATGTAAGAAGATTGTATCAAAAGGTAAGGATGTGTTCAGGGTCCCTACACTTGGAGAAGGTATATAATGGATGTGGCAGAAGTTTCATTGAGTATGTTATCAACATTGAATAGGGGGAAGTCAGTTAAAGGCAACCAAAAGTTTTTACACAAGTAACAGGGCATTGTGAGGGTCGGGAATGGAGAAAGTGAATGGTTTGAGGTGTATTGGACTTGTGATGATGCTATGGTCATTCAACTTGTATACATGGGGTTATAGGGTAGTGCAAACTTATGCCATTTTGAATTGGTATTAGGTATTCAACATTTCATGGTATGTTTTTTTGTGAACAGGGCTCAAGAAATTGCATTTGGTTCCATAGCCTGAAAGGAGTGTATCAACCCAAGACCCCATGTATTTTGTGAGTGTTTAATGTAACTGTTTTATTGAATACTGAGAAAAAGCACTTAGCTAACGCCTTGAACAGTGTAGCATATTTTGTGCATTTAATGTGGCAAATATCATTAAGACCTGTGAAGTCTAGCAATGGCTAGTCAGCTAGATAACACAATATTGGCTTTTTGGCATTAACCATAGAAAGAATGCTAAAATATCTATATTTTTCCAGTGATTCACAGTATAGATTTGGATGTGACAGATGTCTTATGATACATGGTAGTAAACCCCTCTCCCACTAGGGTAAATATGGTCTCAGTTAATTAAGATGCTGTCCAGGTTGCCACCTGTAAATTGTAATTTTTGGGCAGTGCCACAGCAGAATCTACATATTGTATATGTGTAAAAGATAATGAACAGATATGGCCTGACCTCAGCGTTGGTCAAATCTGAAGGGTCATATGCATTTAGGAAAAGGTCATGCATAGTACATTCATCTGGAATTCTTAGTACTGAATAGTGTGGATTAGTTCTGAACTGAAATAAAAACTTCATTTTTAAATCTGAGATAAGTGAAACATTGTTGTGGCAGTCAGATATCATACTTAAACCATGAATTAATGTGTTAGTACTAGCATATTTGGGAAGGCAGCATACATAATGTCACAGTTGCAGTTGGCTGATGTTTAATTGTTCTGATGTGAAATTATTTCACTAAAGCCATCTTTGTTTCTCATTTCCTATATATTTAGCTTCTGAAAAAGATATTGGCCTGGGTGACAATAATAACCCATAACTTGAAAGAATAGATAAATAGAAATATAAGAGGGGTGGAAACCTGACCTGATTTTTGTGTTGCTCATTGTTAAAAGAATATATAATTATCTCTGATACTGTGATGCAGCTGATAGGACATCCATAAGGAGTTTAAGTTTATATGACTGATTTGTTAACAATGGACATTGCACTTAGAATATTCATACAAAGCTAATTATGCCATGCACCTCACCTTCATTAAAGCTAAGAGGCCCTATGTATTATATATGGTGATCATTATATATATATATATATATATATATATATATATATATATATATATATATATATATATATATATATATATATATATATATATATATATATATATATATTATGCATGTCTTCCAAATCCATTGATGCACTGTCTATACATGACATTACACTCAAGTATTTTGAATTTTTTATATATGTCCCTATGTTGTAAGTGAATGAATTCATTAAATATGTTGCAAATTACTGATAAATAGATTTACCAGTAGGTAAATACACTGATGTGTATGGTAGTTTTCAACTAGAAAATCACAAACTGGGATAATACTGGCATTTTGTGTTGGTCATGTAAAACCACTGATAGGTAATCACCATTAGTAATATTGTTTTAGTCCTTCAATTTATTTTACATCTGCACTTAAAGGAGTATATTCAGTATATCTGAAGGAGGAGGTAGTAAATCTCTTTGATAGCTGATTTCTGTAAACTATAAAAGAAAATATCACTTAGGATGTAAATTAGGTTTCTCCTTCCCAGAGGAAGTCTATGTTAAGTTTGGGGTAGTGATAGAATAACTAAATGACTATTCATTCACTGTTATAACTTTTCCTCCTAGTATAGTACTACTAACAGTTATTGAATTCTTCCCTATTACTAACAAAAGTTTCATGAATGGTGGTAGGAACAGGAGATGGTGGCACAGACCAAGTGGTGACCTGGTACTGACATCTAAGCAGCCCTTTCCAGGATCTGCTCTGCTGACTCCACATGGGGTGGGGACTAGAAAAAGTGCCTTAAACTAAGCCAGCACTGGCTGGGAAGTTGCCTTCGGCAAGGTCACCCAATCTACGGCACAAAGATAATCTCGGTCAGCATCCCTCCCACACCCAACACCCCTGCAGCCACTCTGCCTACTTTGTAGTACTCCCCCTCCCACAGGCACACACACACACACACACACACACACACACACACACACACACACACACACACACACACAGACACAGACACACAGACACACAGACACACAGACACACAGACACACAGACACACAGACACACACACACACACACACACACACACACACACACACACACACGACAGTGAGCTCCACAGCAACAGCAAGGCTATGAGTCCCGCAGTCACACAACCTTTGAACCCATTAAATCTAATGATACATTGGCATCTTCATTCCATGCTTTGCACTATCCCCTCTCCCAACTTGCATCCCATCTTTACACAAAATAACTGAGATACCAAATAAGAAAATATTACCTATGCCCACATCACTGTTTTAATTACCCATATTCTAGGCATGTCAGATAGCTGTGTCACCATCCAACAGCTATATGTGTACACTATTGTGCCTGTATGTGATTCCCCATGCTCAAATTTGCAATTTCTGGACAACCACAAAGCATCCTCTTTGTTGTGCATAGTAGGGCTTTAAAGCCTTCTGTTGCTGAAACTTGGAGTGCATCAGTTTCCAAGAAGACTGAGTTTGAATAATATCATTTTAAGAGAACTAACCAGTATCCCTATCTTCTCTCCACCTTTTCCTACAAGAGGTGAACCTCGTGACACAACACCCCAACATTCCCACAGTATCATGTTCCCATGTGGATCAGCTCAAATGACAGAACCACACCCCCCTTCTGAATCCATAAACCAAAAATAATGCTCATAATCAATGAGGTAGAAGTACTGATGAATTGTCACTGGTGAAATAGAATGATAAACCCCAAGTGATATCAAATTATAATTGTGGAACAAGTTAATTGAAATACATACAGTTAATGTTTTGGACATGAAAAGTTTCTCCAAAATGTATGAAATTGGTGAAAAGAAAATGAAAATACACAGCTGTGGGAGGCTACTATTATATACAGTCAAACATCTATAAAACTGACTGATGGGGGAAGGGTATCCATCTTAGCCAATCTTCTGATTTAACTAATAGGCCTATTTATAGGCTTATACGATACCTACTGTACAATATACATTATATACATTTATACTGTATGTATACACACTGTGAAATATTTAACTTGTGGGGTTAAAGAAAATATTTTTATATAAATTTCATTTACCTTTCATAGATGACTGATGGGCTTGAGGTGATGGAGGTGGGGGCTGGGTGATAACTTATTCTGCATAAATAGTTGTAATGTTCCAATGACTGAGAAGAGGTTGGTTGTTGGTAACCACTTCCTGAGAACTGAGGTGGGTCATCAATATCATCAGCTTTAGCACGGCTGGGACAAGCTGGCTTGAATGAATAAAGTTGAGTTGTTTTCCTGGCTGATGTTTCCAGATAATGATTTCCCTGAAGGTTCTAAAATGTTGATAATATTGTCGGATCTCACTTTCCGCAGACAAATCAACGTAGCTGATGAGATTACTGAGTGATTCACGTACAACAGAGAGCTTGGGTCTCTAGGGCAATGGTTCGTCATCTTCATCTTTGTCTCCATCATCTCTGCTGTCACCGCCAAGAAAGCTTTCAGCTATTTCTTCTTCTGTCATCACCTGGTATCGAGGATCACCCTCTGTGTCTTCAAACCAGGTCCTTATATTCACACACACAGCTCCTCCATCCACCCTTTGAAGGATACATTGAAAATCCCTGGCCTCAAATCTTTCAAAATTATAATCTACATCTTTATCATAAAGAAGTTTTTTCCAAGTATTGGCTAGGGCGTTAATTTTAACTGATTTCCATGCCACTGCAACATTGAATATAGCTGATTTGAGGTTGTAGTTTTGTATATTAGTAGTAGTTCTTTTTCCTCATGAGTCATGAGTAAGATTGTCTTCCTCCTCTAGCACCACAAGTACTTCATCTAAATATCTGCATTGGTATAACCTCTTGCAGGATACAGTTACCTCCTGATCCAGCCCTTGGATCAGGGAGGTGATATTGGGTGGCAAAAATATGCACCGTGTCTTGACTCATAAATTGCCCATGACTTGGGTGAGCAGGTGCATTGTCTAAAATGAGTAACACCTCATCAGCAGGCAGTTTGAGGACATCTTCCTGGTGTTTACACACTGCAGGTATGAAATGAGTGAAAAACCAGTCACTGAAGATTGTCATGTTGAACCATGCTTTCTTGGAGCTGTAGTGCACTGGGAGATGATTCTTGCAGTCGTTCAAAACGCTCAGGCGAGATGACCTGCCCACCACCACAAGCTTCAAACGGTGCAAGTAGTCTGTTCACACAGCACAACACCAAGAAATGTTCTTTGCTTATTTTATGGCCAGGTGAGGCAATCGTTTGGGAATGGATGCTAAGAGGAGATTGTATAAACGGTTGATTGTGCTGACAACACTGTATGGAGCAGAGACATGGAACATAAGAGAGAAAGAATTGAAATGTTTTTGAGATGAAATTCAGTATTGTAGGGATTTCAAGGTTGGATAGAGTGAGAAATGAGGAGGTAAGGAGGAGAGTGGGGGTGGAAAGGGAAATAGGAGATACATATGATAAAAAAAAGTATTAGGATGGTTTGGACACATTGAAAGAATGAGTAAAGAAAGATTAGTAAAAGAAATGTGGAAGGCAGAGGTGGATGGTGTGAATATGAGGGGACAGCCAAGGATGAGATGGATAGATGGGGTAAAAAGGGCATTGAGCAAGAGGGTGATGTCTGTTGAGGAAGGAAGGGAGAAGGCAGAAGATAGGGTTGAGTGGAGAATAGCTGTGTATAGATGATAGTATGATACATGGAAGGGAGTGAGTGGGGGGTTAGGGAGTGGTTATGTGTGAATGATATTTTGACACAGCTCAAAGAGATTTCTCCTTGTGTTCAGTGTTGCTGCACGAGGAGACAGAGAGGGTGTGGTTGCTGATTAAATGAAGTGGCCTTGCTGTGGAGGTGGTGAGTCTTGCTACATTGCTTCAGACCCAGGGCAATGTGCAAGGTGGAGGGATGACTCATCATCAAGGAGGAGCCAAGATGAGAGGGAGGGAAGGAGGGAGGAATAGTGGATGGGTGGGAGTGGAATCATGGCTTTTGACTTTGGCTACCTCCTTTGTAAGGGGGAAAAAGGCCTTTGTATATGTATGTATATATTCCTGGGAAGTGACCACCAAAGCAATCTAGTCTCATCCCCATTAAAGCTGCTTCCTGTATGGGTCCACTGCCTCCATCAGTGCACTGCCTGCTTCACCATACATTTATTACACATTCTGTGGTGATTTCTAAATTGCCATAACCACCCATCACTAGCCTCAAAGTTCTCAGTTCCTGTGTGCCTTGCTAGCTTGGCAACAACACTTTGAATTTCTACACCATGAACTTGTGACCACATGATCGTTGTTGTAGAAACCACTTTGTCAAGTTTCCTCAAGATTTGTATCATTTGTAACATACACTTCCTTCTACCAACAGACAATGCTTTAGAAGCAGCATCCACATTATATTTCAAAGAAAAAGCAATGAGTTTATCCTTTGCCTTGCATATGTCTGATACGGTCTGTTTTTTCACTCCATATTCTTGACACATTTTCATCACCAAAGCACTGGCCTCTAGCTTTCTAATGTTTTAGTTTCTGGTTCACAGATAAAGCCACCTTCTTCCTCTTGAGAGTAATGCCAGTACCCCTTGAAGACATAATGAAAAATACCAGTCTTTACTATGCCTAGTTACAGAAATATTGATGAAAAATGCATAGTAACACAGCACAGTGTTGCAGAGTGGCAGAGGTAAACACACTTTGAGTGGTGGTGGTATTGGCAGGACTGTTGAAGGCCAACATGTGTGCCATCTACTGAATGCTGTTCTCACTAACAAAGGAAAATGGTACTTGGATGAACAGTAGCATTCTTAAATTGGCCAACCCTCTTGATTCGGATGTTTTCTGTCTTGTCAGATATCTCAGTTAATGGGGCCTGTCTTCCCAAGAGTCGATGGTACTGAAATAGTAAATGCTCGAGGGAAATTTGACATAGTGATTTCTAGTGTTGTTTCAGATATTGTTTACTCTAGTTGGTCTTTCAACTTAGGCCATTCATAGAAGTAATTTTGAGTTAATAACTCAACCTGAAAGTCTTCCTATCACAAGATATGTTATAAGGAATATATACCATCATGTGTATGTCATTCTGCTTACATTTGCAAAGTATGACCAGGACTTGGATTGCAGGTTGTAAGGGCAGGAGAGGATGGGGGTCAACGCATCCTGCCAGGTTGATGCTGGAGTGGGTCCTCATGCTTTCCTTCTTGCGTAAGTAAATAGTGGCTCTGCCTCGTATCCTTAAGTAATTACTACCATGTACCTGTTGAGTAATTACCCAGTTCCTACGTACCTTGATAGTGGTGCCATGTTGAAGTATAGGGTGGCATTGACATTTCTGTAGGATGATAAACAGTATGTGATTGTATACATAGCCATGATATGCAACTGTTAAGTACTTAACAAATAACTGACCTATAACCTTTCCTGTGCGTAATTACCCAGTGTGTACCTGTTAAGTAATTGCCTGTGTATCTGTTGAGTAATAACACACCATGTACTTGTTCAGTAATTACCCACTGTTTGAGTAGTGAGTAATTACAGGTTGTCCGACTGTTATTCCAAACCCACCATGTTATATACACCTCTTGGAAATGGTTGTAGAGTGATGACCTGTCTTGTACAAGTGGAGTAATTACTATCAGAGTAACAGCAGGTAGTTACTTACCATGTACCTGCTGTATAATTAGCAAGCTTATACAGTACCTGATGTGTAATTGCTATGTATTTGTTTTGTAATTAACGGCTAGCCTATGTACCTGTTTTGGAAGCCCCCATCAAGAACCCGTTATGCAAGTACCCACCATACACTGGTAAAAACCGTTAGGCTGTCAGTGCATTACAATAGATATTAGCAAGTTTATTATCTCATGGAGTTTGAATATTTGGTGTAACATGGATATTTCATTCTGGAATTTGATTTATTAAGTTCTACTCCAGTGGACATGATCTCATTAGCGTCTTTTCTTTGTAGCGAAAAGAAGAAGAAGTTGGCCAGTTTTGCAACCCTTCGGAAGAAATTGATACGTCGTAGAAGATCATCAAAATGCTGTGATCATGCAAGAGTTATAAGGGATTTGGTGCAAGACTGGTCAGTCAGAGAAGTGACAGCACTCTGGGAGGAGTATGAAGCAAGTGCTGCGTTGAAGGACCTCACAGTTCAGGTAGTCTTTGACATGGGTATTTGGTGTTGATGAATAGTATCATATGCAAAAGATTTGTCAACGGTATATGCTTAACTTAGTAATGCTTATATTACACTGAAGGCACACAGTAATCACACATTTAGCTGCAATTGGAATATTTGAAGTGTGATAATACCAGTACATGTATCAACATCTTTTTCCCCATAACAAGGGAGGTAGCAAAAAAACAAAGGAATAAAATCCACTCCCACCCATTCCATCCCCACATATTCCACTACCACTCACCTCCCTCCCTCCCTCCCTCTTATCTTGGCTCTTGAATGATGGATCATCCTTTCATCTCACCCACTGCCCTGCCTAGTAACCCTTACCATACTTCTCAGGCACCTCATCTCAAACACATTCAAACTCTTCTCTTCTTATGTTCCATGTTTCTGCCCCATACAGTGCTGTTGGCACAATCACTCCTTCATATAATCTCCTCATAGCATCCAGTCCCAAATATCTATTTCTATTACACTTTTTAATCCCCCAAGGCATTTATTTGCTTTTCTCAATCTACATTCTACCTCCACCTCTACTCCTCCCTTTCCCGCCACATTTGCACCCAAGTATCTAAATCTATCCACTTCCTCCAGTCTCTCACCTCTAGTAATTTCTTCCAATTTGCTGCCACATTCTACCCTTGTACATCTCATCACCTTACTTTTACCCACATTTATCTTCAACTTCCTTCTTTTGCACACCTTCCCAAACTCTGTTGCAAACTTCCTTAATCCCTCCTCTGATCCTGCCACAAGCACAATGTTTCCAGCAAACAACAACTAGCTTATCTCCCATTTTTCTCCATTCTCTTTAACCATCTCCAATTCCCAGCCCATTACCCTTATGTTTACCTCTTGTACCACCCCATCCATGTATAAATTGAACAGCCAAGACAACATAATGCATCCCTGGTGAAGTCTTTCCACTCTTTTCATTTGTAATTCTAATATAGGGTTTACTACTACTGCATTACCTCCCAAAGTGCCTTTGTGTCTATCCTGTCATAAGCCTTTTGTAAATCCATAAAGGCCTAAAAAACATCCTTACATTTTCCTAAAGCTTTCTCACATATCTGCCTTACCAAAAAAGAAAAGAAAAAAATCTGATCCATGCAAGCCCTACTTGTTCTGAATCCTCACTGTTCCTTACCAATTACTCCCACTGTTCCTCTCCTAATCCTCTCTATCAAAACCCTCCCATAAGCCTTCCCAACTATACTTAACAAGCTGATCCCTCTGAAACTACTACATTCACATTTGTACCATTTTTCTATTGTGGAATTATACAAGGCACTCTACCCTCTTATAGACAAACATTAAACAACCTCACCAGCCAGTCCACCATCACTGTACCTCCATTTTTTAGACACTCCACATGACACCCATCCAACCCAGGTGCCTTACCTGCTCTCATCATTTCAATAACTGCTTTCACCTCATCTTTCCTTATTTCTCCTCCATTTTCCTCACTCATCACTGTCATTTTCGTAGTACTTCCCACTGCAACTGCCTTTCCCCCCTATTTACTTTCAAAATTTTCTGTCATACTCTTATCCCATTTTACATCTGCTCTCCTCTTTGCCTCCTTTATCTTATGCTTTACTTCTCTTTTCTTTGTACCTCACATATGATTATCTCATCCTGTTTTGTAACCAATCTGTGAATGCTCAGTAAGGAGCTGAAAAAAAAAAATCCTTATTTGTAAATTAGTGGTTTGGCAGTTCACGCGATGCAAGCCTCTGTTTTGAACATTTGGTTGTTGTGATCACTTTGGCTTCACAATTCTGTTTTGAGGATAATGGTTATTTATGAACAAATTGGATTTTTTACCGTATTAAAATGTATTGAAAATGTTTCTTTTATATATTCCTGTACATAGTTTAGAGGAAGGAAAAGGTGTTGGATGGGAGTGGAGTAGGTGGGAGTGGATATATACCTTATGACTTGGCTACCTCCCTGGTAAGGGGGAAAAAACTCTTGGTAGAATATATAGACATAGCTTGGATATAGGTTTAATCTATCCTATACAAAATGTTTAGTTAAACATACCACATGCCATTTATATTCAGTATATAGAGTTTATAGATTTTCTGCTTTTGGTTTTGTCCACATTACCAACAGCATTGAGTACTTGCAAAATGTCTGTACAACGCAAGCAAGTCTCCTGAATAGAATCAGGGTAGTGGGGCAATGTATTGACCCTTTTATGTTTAAGATAGATGTTGAAAATTCAGATGGATGAGATTCTGGGAGTAAAGGAGTGTCATGGAATTGGGTCAGATAGCCTGGAAATTGACCTGTTAAACCAGTATAAATGAATGTACACTGCTGTAGATGGTAATAAAGTTTATGGTCGTGGAAGGTACCTCAAGTTTCTTTTGTATGTCTGACATTCTTTTATCCACAGGCCAACCTAGCACGTCCCCCTGCCCCAACGTACAAGCAAGACCTGAGTGATCTTTTTGACTACAAGTATTGCACCGATGTGGATCTTGTATTCCAAGGGGCAATATTTCCTGTGCACAGGGCTATCCTTAGTGTACGATGCCCTTACTTCCAGGTTTGTGCTCTCGTATTGTATAATAGTTATTTATGTGATCAGAGTTAGCTGGAACTAACCATTGCACTTTGATTTTTTTTTGTTACAATTGGCTATGAGCTTTGTAACTACTTGACACCAATATATTATAAATAATGGGAAAGGATAAAAATAGATAATAATAGTTACAGTACATATATGGGAGTTGGGAGATAGGGTTGATGAAAGAGTATTAGGATGGTTTGGACACATGGAAAGAATGAGTGAAGAAAGACTAGTAAAAGAGGTATGGAAGGCAGATGTGGAGAGAGTGAACATGAGGGGACGTCCTAGGATGAGGTGGATGGATGGGGTGAAGGGGGCTTTGGGGAAGAGGGGGATGTCTGTTGAGGAAGGACGGGAGTGGACAGAAGACAGGGGTGAATGGAGAATGGTTATATATGGATGATGTTGTGATGCATGAGGTGGAATGGGTGGGGGGTGAGGTAGTATGTGTGAGCAAAATTTGACGCAGCCCAAAGGGATTTCTCCCTGTCTTCTCCTTTTATGCATTGGGGGGATGGAGAGGGGGGTCGCCGATTTAATGAAGCAGCCACCTTGCTGTGGATGTGCTGTGTCTTGCGACACTGCTTCTGACCCAGGGCAGTGGACCATGTGCAGGGATGACCCGTCATCCAGGAGGTGCTCAGATAAGAGGGAGGGTGGAGGGGTGTGGAGTGTATTCAGGGGTGGAATGGGTGGTAATGATTTTATGCCTTTTCCTTTTTGGCCACCTCCCTTGTAAGGGGGAAAAAGCCTTGGTATATGTATGTATGTACATATACAAAGACCATTCTTCAGGTAAGGTGGGGAAGGTCCCTATACTGGGATGTTGATTGCAGAATTTAATGCAGTCCAGATGAGAGGGAGGGTGGGAGGGGTGTGGAGTGTATTTAGGGATGAAATGGGTGGGAGTGTTTTTATGCCTTTCCCTTTTTGGCTACCTCCCTTGGAAGGGGGAAAAAGCCTTGGTATATGTATGTATGTATGTATGTATAATTTAAAGTCTTGGAGAGTGCTAAGGTGCTTTGGGAATATGGAAAAAATGTGGAAAGTAGAAGTATAGTAGATGCCGTGAGCTTGAGAGGACGACCAAGAATGAAATAGTGTTAAAAGGGGTTTTGAAAGCAAATGGAATGTCTGGCTAGCAGAAAGAAAAGAGTGCAAAAGATATGAGTGAGTGGAGTGAGTTAGTAGATATATGAAAGAATGACTCAAACAGAAAAATGCTTTCATCTGCTGAATAATTTTTTTGAGTGGATGAGGAAGGGAGTCACTATATGCATAAATGATGGGAGTAAACCAGCTCAAGCTGTTTGGTCATGCTATGGAAGCACATTACTTTACTGTATTGCTATTGACCCAGGCTTGCTTTTGTTAAGTTGATTGTGTTCTTGGACTCAGCCACCTCTCCCCTTATCAGGGAGAGAAGGGCCATTAATATGTTGTAAGGGTGGCTGTGGGTCTTCTGCAAGAAGGCAGCAGATTGATTGATGAGGAGTGGCTAAGCCAAAGCATACAATTTGGCCTATTATACATGGGGGAAAATATGAAGAGAGCCCCTTTGTATCACCTCCATTTAGTCCCTTTTTGTTACATGCAGGGAAATTATTGGAGTGTTTGTTGTTGTCATTTGGCTGAGGGTAGCCATATTGGATTTGTGTGGTTCAGTGAACAGACAGGTGGCAGTGTTGTTGAGCTGCTATGTGGAGTGCTGGGTCCCCAGTGTAAAGGAAGAACATAACATAAGAATAAAGGAGACTGCAAAAGACCATAAGGCCTACACTAGGCAGCTCCGTATCCATCACCACCTGTCATCCCCATCCATAAAGTTGTCTAATTGTTTTTTAAAACAACTGATAGTTTCAGCGCTTACTACATGGTGACTGGAGCAAGTTTGGTCTAATAGGAATGATGGCAGTATTCTTGTTCATGTGAAATTGAAAACACAATATTTTAGTTTTATACTTACACTTCATTCATAAAGCTGATGGTGTTTTTGAAGCAAGTAATTGTTGTCAGTCTTCAGCTGAATGGCAAATTAATTATTTTTATTAATGTTAATTTTAGTTTGTAAATGATTGTTAATATATGTATCATTTAGAAAGATAGTAGCCATCCCTGCCTTGATTAGAATAGTAGTGTACTTCAAAGTATTTAAATCTTTAAATGTGTTTTTGATAAAGGCATTATTTTTTTCAGGAGGTCCTGAAGAAAATCCCAGGCTATGGCGCCCAGATTGGCGTTGAGATACGCACTCCGGGCATTGACATACCAATGTTTAGTGCCCTCTTACGGTACCTTTATACAGGGGAGTTCAACGCTTATGAGGGGCCAGGCAAAGCTTCTCAAGCCCGGCTTTCCAATTTGGACATCTTGATGCAACTGTGTGATGAATTTGGCACACCCAATCCTCTGGAGTATGATCTCCGATATCTGTTGGAATCTGGAGATTATTCGGACTGTGTGCTTGTGTTCTCATCAGCAGTGGGGGATGTCCAGCAATCTGGCAGTGGGGACAGTAGGGTGGGGGGAAGTGATGGGGGTGGACCACCCTCCGACTATGGCTTCCACAACCGACTGGAACTGTATTGTCACAAAGCCATTCTCAGTGCTCGGTCGCCTTTCTTCAGAAACTTGGTGCAGAGACGCCAGCGGTTCAGTGAGGACGCATATGAAAGGGCTCCTCCACAGCCAACAAGAATAGTTTTGGATCAGGGAGTGATTCCCAAACGATATGCTCGTGTCCTACTCCATGCAGTCTACCTAGACACCTTGGATTTATCGTGTATTATTCGAGACTCCACGAGTACCAACAGTCTAAGTGAAGCCCAGAGTATAGTACAAACTGGAAGATCTCACTTAACTGTAGTTGAAGAAGCTATGGAGATTTACCAAATTGGGCGATTCCTTGAACTGGATATACTTACTCAAGTGAGTTCCTATTATGTTTTAAATCTTATTCTTTATAATGATTGTATGCTTGTGCAGAGTAAGAATGTACCAGTGTGTAAGAATGTGCATTGATGCATTGCTTTTGATACAAGCAGTGGCCCTCTGGGGTGCATAGATGAGATGGTAGAATGGATTTTATTTTTGTACTGGGGTATTCAGTGTAAAGTGACTTGCACTCATTACTTAACCCCTTGAGTACCAGATGTGTGTTTTGTGACACCTGCGTGTCACGGCTGAGTGCACCCGCCAGGAACCGAGCGTGCTCCCCGTGACACGCACGTGTCACAGTTATAAGCTGTGTGTATTGAGGGCTCTCAAGGCCTCGGTTTCTGGGTTATTTCTACCCACGTGGTGGCAAGTGTCTGTGTTTACAAACATAAGGCTCCAGCCATTCGTGGGACGGTTTGAAACGTTTGTTTACGTAAGGTTGACGGGTCGGTAACGAAGGGGTTAAGGATGTTTTGGGGCACCCTTATGGACCAGAGCTATACATTATTCATCTGTGTTAGAGTAAAATTACTAGTCATAAATGATGGCTTGCTATTGTACTGCTACAGTCCCTTCTTTATGCTGTCCCCTAGATCCTGTTCTTCATTTCTATGACTACCTCTTCCTTGTTTGAATCTCCTTATGGGATGAATTGATGGGAATAGGGACCCCCTCTGTATTTTCCTCCTGTGAAATGTCAAAGCATAATAGGGTCAGGGAAGAGGACTCAACCAGAACCCTGACATTTGGGTCATTACATGTGCATAGTTGTAGTAGAGATGAGAGTTAAATAGAAGAGGTTGGTAGTGTACATGTGAGAAGAAAGATGGATATATTAGTATTGAGTAAGAAAGTGATAGGAAAGGGTGTGTTGGAGTTTGGGAGATGGGTGGGCAGGGTGTCAGGAGTGATGAGGGAGAGGAGTGGCACTGTTGTTAAGTGATGAGACAGATAAATGCATGGTTGAGTGGAGGGAAGTGTCTTTGAGAATAATTTGATTTGAGTGTGCAGAGAATTTTGGGAGGAATTTGAATGTAATGTAGCAAGATCTCAGTGCTAGAATAGATTAACTGATAGTTGGAGTAATGGGGAGGTACAGGGTGGCAAGTAGGAAATATAGTGGAGAGATGTTAGAGATGAATATTAAAAAGGATAGAATGATAATATGCGGAGACAGAGAGGGTGTTTGCTGATTAAGTGAACTAGCCTTGCTGTGAATGTACAGTGTCTTGCAGTATTACTTCTGACCTGGGCATTGGGCAGGAGACAAGATGACCCTTCATCCATGAGGAAATTAAGATGAAAGGGAAACAAGGATGATGAATGGGAGTGGAATGTGTGGTGCATGCCTTTGACTTGGCTACCTCCCTTGTAAGGGGAAAGAAGCCCTAGATATATAGATGGATAATAATAGCAAACAGTGTTCAAGAAGAGTGGCAAGGGTAAATATACATGGGACATGGATGTGTTAGTTGAGAGGTAGTTAATGATATGTGTAGTGGTATCCAAAAGGTGGATTGGAAGAGATTTGGATATGTACTCAGGGTAGGGCAATGGATTGTCAGGCCATCATCTGCCAGAAAGGGAATTAATAGTGGAGGGAGAAGGAAAGTGGGGGAGGCAAAGAAGTGCTAAAAGTGAGCAAATTAAAGGAAAAGGAAAAAGAAGAAGAATACCAGGTGAGAGAAGTATAGGTGGTAGTGAAGGATAAAGGAAATAGGAGGAAGAAGAATGGGCATGTTTCAAGATAGAAGTGCTAAATTTTACTAACTTGGTCTATGGGATAAGGAGGATAAGAGGAAACAAAGAGAAGCATGGAATGGAAAAGGCAGTGGTGGCAGGAAAGAAGTGAGCATGATAAGAATAGTTGCAAGATAGAATTTGGGAAGTATATGAGGGGTACAGAAGAGTACATACATATACCAAAGGCTTTTTCCCCCCTTACAAGGAAGGTAGCCAAAAAAAAAAGGCATAAAATACATTCCCACCCATTCCATCCCCACATACACCACTCCCATCCACCCCCTCCCTCCCTCTTATCTTGGCTCCTTCTGGATGACAGGTCATCCCTGCATCTCTCCCATTGCCCTGGGTCAGAAGTAGTGTCGCAAGACACAACATATCCAGAATAAGGCCACTTCATTAAATTGGCGACCACCCCCCCCCTCTATCCCCTCGTGCAGAAAAAGAGAAAATGGGGGAAAATCCCTTCAGGCTGCGTCAAATTATTTTTTCACACATACTCCCTTATCCCCCACCCACTCCCTTTCATGTATCACAGCATCATCCATACACGACCCTTCTTCATTCATCACAGCATCATCCATACACGACCCTTCTTCATTCACCCCAATCTTTTGTCTCTTCCCGTCCTTCCTCAACAGATATTCCCCTCTTTCCCAATGCTCCTTTTACCCCATCCATCCATCCATCTCATCCCTGGTTCCCCCCTCATGTTCATTCCTTCTACCTCTGCCTTCCACACCTCTATTACTAATCTTTTTTCACTCATTTTTTTCATGTGTCCAAACTATCCCAATACTCTTTCATTAACCTTATCTCCCAACCCACCCCCATTCTCCTCCTTGCCTCCCTGTTTCTTGCTCTATCCAGCCTAGTAACCCCTATCTTACTCCTCAGGCACCTCATCTCAAACACATTCAAACTCCTCCTCCCTTTCTCTTCTATGTTTCATGTTTCTGCCCCATACAGTGCTGTCAGCACAATCACTCCTTTATACAATCTCCTCTTAGCATTCATTCTCAAATGTCTATTTCTTATAATCTCATGTCACTTTTTTAATCCCCCAAGGCATTTACTTGCTTCCCTCAAACTACATTCTACCTTCCCCTCCACTCCTCCCATTCCCACCACATTCGCACCCAAGTATCTAAAACCATCTACTTCCTCCAGTCTCTCTCCCTTAATACTCACTTCCAGTTTACTGCAATTGTCTCCCCTTGTACATCTCATCACCTTACTTTTACCCACATTTATCTTCAAATTCCTTCTTTCACACACCTTCCCAGACTCTGTCACTAACTTCCTCAATCCCTCCTCAGATTATGCCAGAAGCATAGTGATGTCAGCAAACAACAACTGGCTTATCCTCCACTTTTCTCCATTTTCTTGAACCATTTCCAATCCCTGACCCAATATCCTTTTGTTTACCTCTCACACCACCCAGTTCATGTATAAATTGAACAGCCAGGGCAACATAACACATCTGTGGCAAAGTCCTCCCTTTACCTCAAACCACTCACTCTCTCCATTTCTGATTCTAACACAGGCTCTACTACTCTTGTAAAAACTCTCGACTGCTCTTAAAAGTTTTCTTCCTATCCCATAGCCTATATCTGCAATACCTCCCACAGTGCCTTCCTGACTACCCTGTCATTAGCTTTTTCCAAATCCATAAAGACCCCAAAAAAAAAATCCTTACCTTTTCCCAAAGCTTTTTCACATATCTGTCTTACCACAAAAATCTGATCCCTGAAAGCCCTACCTGTCATAAACCCACATTGTTCCTCACCTATTATTGTCTCTGTTCCTTTCCTAATCCTCTCAATCAAAACCCTCTCATAAGCCTTCCCAACTACACTCAACAAACTGATCCCTCTCAAACTACTACACTCACACTTGTCTCCTTTTCCCTTGTAAAGTGGAACTATACAGGCACTCCAGTCCTCCGGTACTGTACCCTCTTTTAAACAAACAGTTTTATGCCTTTACCTTTTTGGCTACCTCCCTTGAAAGGGGGAAAAAGCCTTGGTATATGTATGTATGTATATAAAATATGTTTTGAAAAGAAGTGAGGTGGGTGAGGTTGATAGAGAGGAGAAACTAAATAGTGCTGATGAACAGGTGCTAATGAAAGAGGTGGCAAGAGGAACATAGGAAGAGTATCTCAGAAAATTGTTGAAAGCAGAGGAGGATAGGAGAGTCTGATCTTGTTAGTGGGAGATGACAGAAAAATTATTGTGATGGAAGAAGACAGTGATGGTACTATAGGCAAAGAAGAGATACAGAGACCATTGGAAAAAATGAAAGCTGCTGAGTCATTTGGGTTTGATGGTTGTCTTGTGGATTTTTTGGTTAAGGGAGGATTAGTTGCAGATAATTGGCTAGTTAGATTAATTTGTGTGGGAGAGAAGCTTGTCTGCACTGGAATCATTGCGTGCATAGTTACACTAAACAAGGTATTAATGGAAGAATATGATTGTAGTAGTTTTAGAGAGGCCAGTCTGTTTAGTGTAGTTGGTAAGGTGGGACAGTGTCGAGAGGCTTATGGGGAAACAGTGGAGTAATTGGGGAAGAGCAATGTGAGTTAGGAAAGGAAGAGGGTGTGTAGATCATAGTAACATTTTTTTAGATATTTGTGATACAAAGGGATTTCTCCTAGTCTTCTCCTTTTATGCATGGGGGGACGGAGAGGAGGGGTCGCCGATTTAATGAAGCGGCCTTGCTGTGGATGTGCTGTGTCTTGCGACACTGCTTCTGACCCAGGGCAGTGGACAAGGTGCAGGGATGACCCGTCATCCAGGAGGTGCTAAGATAAGAGGAAGGGTGGAGGGGGTGTGGAGTGTATTTAGGGATGGAATGGGTGGGAATGATTTTATGTCTTTTCCCTTTTGGCTACCTCCCTTGTAAGGGGAAAAAAGCCTTGGTATATGTATGTATGTGATACTGATGTCATAGTTGTATTACGGTATGTGTAGAATGTGTTTTTGTGCTGGAATGTTTTTGAGCATGTCTGTTGATGAGTAATGATTGTAGTTCCAATTCTCATGTGTTGGTTTGTGTTGGCAAGTATGGTGCATGTGAGGTGGACCCATGTGTACCTTGTGTTGCATTTGATGGATGTGTGTCAAAAATTTATAGGTTTTGTGCATGTGAGATGTGTGTATGGGCCAGGAATGGTTTTGTTGTCTCCAGCTAGAAGGTGGGGAGGGCAAGCACTGGAGCAGGGGGATAGGTTGGTGGGAAGTGATATTGAGGATAAAATGAGTTTGTGGGCCAAATCATGAGAAAGGTGCTGGTCCTCTAGGGTCACACCTCCTTGCAGAGATAGAGATAAGTTAATGCCTTTGTAGCAAGGAGGCAGCTATTAATGTCTTCTCCATTGGTTCTATGTTCTCTCCCAGTCAGTAGTGTTGCCTCTTGCAAGCATACTGCTTAGTTCTTGGTTTGATAGTTGTCATGTAGAATGTTTGGCAAAGGGTGGAAAAGTTATAGTGGATTGGTTGGTAAGATTGTTTAATGTGTAACTAAGGGAAGAACAAGCATCAGTGGGTTTTTGGAATGCATGTATAGTTCCAGTGTACAAGGAAAAAGGGGACAGGTATGAATGTGGTACTTTTAGAGTGATTAGGCTGTTGAGAATGGTTGGTAAGATGCATGAGTGTATGCCAAAATTAATAGGAAGAGAACAGGGAGTGAATGGGGAAGAGCATTGTGGGTCTAGGAAAGAAAATGGGTGCATATTTCATGTGTCTGGTAAACAGGCATGTGAGAAGTTTTTGAAAAAGGATCAGGATGTTTAATGGGCTTTCATGGCTTTTGAAGTGTATGACAGGGTTGACAGAGAGACATTGTGGAGTGTATTGCAGATTATGGTATAGGGAGAAGTCTGTTTAGGGTAGCCAAAATTCTTGCACGAGTAGTAGGGCATGTGTGAGGGTTAGGAATATAGTTAATGCTTTGAGATGAAGGTAAGGGTTGTGTGATGTTTTATGACTATTCAGTGTGTTTATGTGTGGTGCTAGGCTAGGGATAGGAGTTGGTGAATGTGAGTGGAGGAATGTAGGTGTGCTAGTTATTTGCAGTTGACACTGTACTTATGGCTGATTATAAAGAGTGACTGAAGGAGTTGGTGGCAGGGTTTGGAAGGGTGTGTGTGAAGAAAAATCTGAAAGTAAATATAGGTAAAAGTGAGGTTTTGAGATATACAAAAATTGATGGTAATAGGTTGGATGTGAATTTGAAAGATGAGAGACTAGAGGAAGTGGAGAGGTGTAATATGTGGGGTCTCATGTGGCGATGAATATAGAATTTGAGATTGAGGTAAATTACAGAGTAAAGGAGGAAAGTAAATATTTTGGGAGAATTAAAAGTGTTAAAACTGGATATCTGGAGACGAATGGAAAGGGAAGGTATAAGGTGATTGTTTGCATGGCACCTTGTGTAACAGATATCTCATTTGAATGCTACAGAATGCAAAAGTCTGAAGATATTTGAGAAGTATGGTATGTCTGAGAAACATTTCAGAAATATGGTGGAGGTTACAATGGTGGATAGAGTGAGAAATAAAGAGGTGAGATGGGGGAGTAGGGGTGGAAAGGAAGCTGGCATATAGGGTTGATCAAAGAATATGGGTTGGTTTAGGCATATGGAAGGAATGAGTGAAGAAAAACTAGTATAAAGAGTGTGAAGGCAGAGGTGGATGGAATAAACTTGAGGGGAATACCAAGATTGGGATAGACAGATAGGGTTAATGGGAACTTTGGTAAAAGGAGAATGTTGTTGAGCAAGGAAAGAAGACAAGAGATAGGTATAAGTTGAGAGTGGTTGTGAATTGATGATAAACTGATACAGCCTGAAGGAGTTTCTCATTTTTTCTATTTAGTCATATAAGTGGATGAGGAAAGAGGGTTGCCATGGAAATAAAGGGATGGACAGTTCTTGGGCCCTGCTGTAGATGTGTTGTCTTTATTCATTAATTTATACCTCATCCACAAGGAACCAAGAGATTTTTAAAAGGGAAACAAATGGGTGTTGGATGTGTGGAGGTTGTGCATGTGCCTCAGTTGGCTACCTCCCTTATAAAGGAAGCCTTTTGATATATAGATATAGAGGATAGGTGTTAAAGGATGGATAGTATGCAAAATGTGGAAGCAAAGCAGAGAATAGGGGCTGAAAGAGAGCAGTGGGATGGGGCACATCAAAATACTGTGGTGGTTTGTGGTTTGGGCATAAGAAAAGAATGAGTGAGGAAAAACAAATAGAAAGTGTGGAATGCTGAGGTGGATAGAGTGAATTCAAGAGGAAGGGATGGATAGATGGGGTAAATGGGGCTTTGGGTGCAAGGTGAATGTGTTGAGTAAGGAAGAATGAGTGGATGAAGAAATAATTTGAACTGAAAGGATCTTCATGTCTGTTGTTGTTGTCATTCTCTAGACTGCTTGGCCAAGCAGTTCCTTCTCCTTGAGACAACAGACAAGATCATTCCTGTTCTTATGTGTTGGACCTGTTGTGGAAATGTTGTCTCACTGCATTGTCTTTAACCCAAATGGTGTTATGGTGGGGGACAGGAATGGCCTTTTGTCCATGAGGTACTGAGATGGGAGGTGGTGATTTTTGGGTTTTGGATAGGTGTGGGACGAGTATAAGGTAGACGTATGTTTAGACCTGCCCCCCCCCCACACACACACTCAGTGGAGAAAGACCTTTTGATATGTACAGTAAGTATGTATGTATGGAATATTGCATTGAAATGAATGGAGGCTGTTGCCAGTTACTTGAAGGCCACAGGTTTTCTGCAAGTGAGACCAAATGCAGCTGATTGATTGAATGATGAAAAATATTAGTAGGCTTGAATGACAGTAACTTTGTTTCTGATTTCTTCTTTATCAAAGTGGGCTCAAGGATATAGAAACCCTATGTAATAATATTTTACACAGTAGACTTACTTGCCTGTATATAGATTGATTTTTGTTGCAAAATTGTTGTTAATAGCTACCTCGAATTCTTTAGACTGGATGAGGAGATAAGTGTGAGCAGAGAATGGTTGGGTATGGATGATATTTTGACATGTCACAAAGGGATTTCATCCCCTCTTCTTTATTTTCCACATGAGGGAATGAGGAATTAGGGTTGCCATGTAAATGAAGTGGCCCTGCTGTGGATGTACTGTGTCTTGCTGCATTGCTTCTGATTCATGCAGTGGCCAATAGACATAAATGACCCTTCATCCATTAAGAGCCAAGGGGGAAGAAGTCTTTGGTATATAGATAGAGTTTTCTAGACAATTGTATTGGTATTTTTATAAGTTTTGTAAACAAGAATAACTTTAGATACTAAGTCCCCAAGTATGGGAGAAGATGAAGTATAAATGAAAAAGAATTAAAGGTTTTGAGTAAGAATGTACACCCTCCCATTCAGTGTACCTTTGTTCAATATATTTTGTATGTTGTGGACAAAATCTGGTTATCCAAGTAAGTGTCCATGTTACACAAGTAGTCCCTGCATTAACCTCTTCAATACGATGACACCTACATAGGTGCCATGAGGCACGAGGTGATATACGAATATGCCAGCATTGGCGTCCTGATTATATTTGTTTTGTAGTTGTAGCTGAGTGACCCCCGAATTCTGTGAACTGGCTTGATTGCATTTTCTGTGTTATTATTACTCAGAGTGAAAAGGAATGAGTAAATCAGCAGTGACTTTATATCTTATAATGCAAGTATTGTGATGCATCATTTAATCATTGTGCATCAGGCATCCGATGCTGCACACAAGAATTTGACTCGTATTGAAGAGGTTAAGGAGATAGGTACTGCTGATTTCAGAGCAAACCACAGGCAAAATGCAGTATGGATGGCTCACTGCTTGAATTTACATTGTGTTCATTTATAGTAAAATGGTCTAAACTTTCACTTGTTTTGTAGTGAATAGCTTCTGTTATCACAATTTTAGAGTGTACAGTAACTGTATAACCATGGCTTGCAAGAAATGTGTTGGTCAGAAACTTTATCTAATTAAGAATTTAATGTGGATGGTCAGGAGCTCATGTGAATTTGGTGTAAAAAAAATTATAATACAAGTTTCAAATATTCACAAAGCTGAGCAATAGCTTACAAAATATGCTTTGACATTCAGTGTTAATGGTTTTTCTAAACAAATCTGGTGCTACTAAGCCAAGGAAACATGAAGTTTGGTTAAGAGAGATTTAGATGAAGGTGTTTATAAATGGTGTTTGCAGAAGACATGTGTCTCACTGCATTGACTTTGACATGAGTAGTGTGGTGGGGGGTCAGGGATGACCCTGCCTACACAAGGTGCTATGTTGGGAGGAGCAATGAGTGGGTTTGGATGGGTGTACAGTTGGTGTATGCTATGATGTGGTCACCCCTCTTGTGATAAGAGGAAGGTTCTTTGGCATGTATGTATGCATTTCCTTGACCTGAGCAGTGTGGCATGGGACAGGGATGACCCTGATCAATGGGATGATGAATGGGTGTCAGGTGTGTATGTGTTTTGAGACCACCACCATTCCTTGTAAGGGGAAAGTGCCCTTTGTATGGTATTTACCTAGTTTTAGTATGCAGGGAAATCATCCATAAGGAGCTATGATGAGAGGGAAACAAGGGTGGTGGAATGGGTGGGAGCAGGTGCGTGCCTTTAACTTAGCTACCTCTCTCATAAAGGGGGAAGAAGCCCTTTGTATGAACATAAGGTATTGTCTATGTCTAATTAAATATTATTATTATTATTATTATCATATTATATTACTATGTTCCCAGTGGTCAATTCTGACCTTAAATTGAGCCATGTTACATGAATTTATTGTTCCTTCATTCAAACTATTCTATGAATCAGTAATCCTTTATGGAAAACTGTATTTTTATTTCATTTTACTTATTTTATTTTTATTTATTTTATTTTATTGAGTGATTGATTTATTTGTATTGATATATATATAAAACCTTGTGGATTTCTCTCTCCTCTCCTCTCCTCTCCTCTCCCCTCTCCCTCTCCCCCCCCCCTAAAGTAAGAGGTCTTTACCATGTCTGCACCTTTCATGGCCGATATTAGATTGCCTCGCTTTCTTCTCTAATGTTGGCAGCCTCAGAATATTCAGTCTCTTTGTATGAATTATCATAAAGGTTTGGAGAAGAGAAGTAAAGCATAAGATAAATCAAGTAAAGAGGAGAGCAAATGTGAGATAGGGTAAGAGTATGACAGAAAATTTTGAAAGTAATAAAAAGATGTTTTGGAAAGAAATTAAGAGAGGAAGAGGAGGCTAATCAAGTAGAGAAGAAAAGGTAAAAGCTGCAGATGGAGAGATGATAATGGAAGAGATGGCAGTAAAAGGAAGATGACAAAGTTTGGGAAGGTGTGTGAAAGAAGGAAGTTGAAGATAAGTGTGGGTAAAATTAAGGTGATGAGATGTAGAAGGGAAGAAAATGGCAGTAAACTGGAAATGAGTATTAAGGGAGAGAGACTTGTGGAAGTGGATAGTTTTAGATACTTGGGTGCAAATGTGGCAGGAAAAGGTGAAGTGGAGGTGGAGGTCGAGTGTAGATTGAGAGAAGCAAGTAAATGCCTTGGTGGATTAAAAAGTGTAATGAGAAATAGACATCTGGGAATGGATGATAAGAGGAGATTGTATGAAGGAGTCATTGTGCCAGCAGTACTGTATGAGCCAAAATCATAGAACATAAGAGAGGGAGAAAGGAGGAGTTTGAATATGCTTGAGATGAAATGCCTGAGAAGTATGAAAGGAGTTAATAGGCTGTATAGAGTGAGAACAGGGGTGGAAAGGGAGTTGGGAGATAGGGTTAATGAAAGAGTATTAGGATGGTTTGGACACATGGAAGAAATGAGTGAAGAAAGATTGGTAAAAGAGGTTTGGAAGGCAGAGGTAGAGAGTGAACATGAGAGGGGACCAAGGATGAGATAGATGGATGGGGTATAAGGGGCATTGGAAAAGAGGGGAATGTCTTTTGAGCTGTGATGCATGGAAAGGAGGGTGAGGGAGTACATGTGAATAATAGATTGATGCAACCCAAAGGGATTTCTCCTCATTTTCTCTTTTTCTGCATGAGGGGATTGAGGGGGGGGGATGTCAATGATTAAATTATGTGGCCTTGCTGTGGATGTGCTGTGTCTTGCAACACTGCTTCTAACCCAGAGTAATGGGCAAGATGCAGGAATGACCCATCATCCAGGAAAAGCCAAGATAAGAGGGAGTTGGGTGAATGGAAGTGGAGTATTTGGGGATGGAGTGGGTGGGAGTGGATTTTGTGCCTTTGTTTTTTGGCTACCTCCCTACATTGTAAGGGGGAAAAAGCCTTTGGTGTATATATGTATGTATGGAACAATTTTGGTTGCTGCTGCCTGAAGTTTCTTTTTCTTGTTTATATCTGTTTTTTTATGTGATGGCTCCACCACTGCAGCGCATTCCAGTCTGAAATACATCTGGTTTTTTGATAATCTTCACCCCTTTAGTATATTGAATGTAGAAGTATATCATCCCTTTCATGGGCAGGGTATCACAAGGGCAGTGATCGGCAATCTGCAGCTCTTTCAGGCCACTTGTGTGACTCCAGAAGCTTCTTACAAAATAATTATACCATCAAAAAGACCTCATATACTGTACATTTATAAGACATTCCAGTCAAATTTATATATATATTTTTTTTATTTATTCAACTATGAAAAGATCTGTAGCCATCAATTATCAGGATTTGTAAAAAAAACTTTGTTCATACAGCACAATATTTTTTATTAAACTTTAAGGAATGGCTCTTCTAGCTGTAAGGGTTGCTGACCACTGCATTAGGGAGAAATGGAATTGGCTGGTAAGAGCCAGGGAAAATGTTCAAAGTTGCATTTACAAGATAAAAGTTTAGAATGAGGTAGATTTAATCCATTAACAGCCAAAGGATAATACATACATATACCAAGGGCTTTTCCCCCCTTACAATGGAGGAAGCTGAAGTCATACATATACCAAAGGCTTTTTCTCCCTTTACAAGGGCGATAGCCAAAAAACAAAGGCATAAAATCCACTCCCACTCATTCCATCCCCAACATACTCCACTCCCATTCACAACCTGTCCCTCCCTCTTTTCTTGGCTCCTCCTGGATGACTGGTCATCCCTATATCTTGGGTCAGAAGCAATGCAGCAAGACACAGCACATCCACAGCAGGGCTGCTTCATTAAATTGTTCCCTCATGTAGAAAAAGAGAAGCAGGGAAGAAATCCCTACAGTCTGTGTCAAAATATTTTTCACTTATACTCCCTAACCTCCTATCCCCCACCCACTCCCTTCCTTACATCACAGTATCATTCATACACAACCATTCTCCACTCACCTGTCTTCTGTCTTCTCCCATCCTTCCTCAACAGACATTCCCCTCTTTCCCAATGCCCCTTTTACCCCATCCATCCATCTCATCCTAGGTCATTCCCTCATGTTCACTCCCACCTCAGTCTTCCACACCTCTTTTACTAATCTTTCTTCACTCATTCTTTCCATGTGTCTAAACCGTCCCAATACTCTTTCATCAACCCTATCTCCCAACTCCTTTTCCACTCCTGCTCTCCTCCTTACCTCCTCATTTCTCACTGTATCCAGCCTAGTAACCTCTACCATACTTATCAGACATTTCATCTCAAACACATTTAAACTCTTTCTTCCTCTCTAATAATACACTGATGTTGGTACAATCACAGCTTTGTACAATCTCTTAGCATCCATTCCCAAATGTCTATTTCTCATTACACTTTTTAATCTCCCAAGGTATATACTTCCTTCTCTCGATCTTCATTCTACCTCCATAATAATGATAATGATTATTGTCAGGTTTTTCACTAACTGGAAACCAAAACCCCCACAGTGGTATGACACAGTTTTACATTTTGCATTGGATTTCAGGGCTGTGAGGACTTGATAGTTGAGTCATTGATTGTGGATAACCTTGTTAGTGTTTTACGGTGGAGTGGAGAAGCACATGGGTCGGCATGGGTCCACCGACAAGCTCTACACTTCTTGCGGGAAGAGTTTTCACAGGTGAGTGTTGGTCTTCGGAAGTTTTCTTAATATTATGTCACATATCTGGGTCTTGTGTACCAGAATTGGGTTGTGCAAAGACATTGCATAAGGAGAATATCCATAAATAGAACCTACCTTAACATTATATATTAGTGTTTACTCTCTCACCCTCTCCTCTGTCTTCTCTCTCTCCTCTCTCCTCTCTTTCTCTTTTTCTCTCTCACACTCAATCTCACTCACTCTATCTCTCGCTGACTCATCTTGCTCTTTTTTGTCCACTCTCTCCTCTCCCCTCTCTCCCATCTCTCTCACTCTCCTCTCTCTCCTGTCTGTCTTGCTCTCACTCCCCTCTCTCTCTCCCTTCTCTCTCTCCTCTCTCTCTCCTCTCTCTCTCTGCTCTCTCTCTGCTCTCTCTCCTCTCTGCTCTCCTCTCTCTCCTCTCTCTCCTCTCTCTCTCTCCTCTCTCTGCTCTCTCTCTCTCCTCTCTCTGCTCTCTCTCTCTCTCTCTCTCTCTCTCTCTCTCTCTCTCTCTCTCTCTCTCTCTCTCTCTCTCTCTCTCTCTCTCTCTCTCTCTCTCTCTCTCTCTCTCTCTCTCTCTCCTCTCTCTCTCTCTCTCTCTCTCTCTCTCTCTCTCTCTCTCTCTCTCTCTCTCTCTCTCTCTCTCTCTCTCTCTCTCTCTCTCTCTCTCTCTCTCTCTCTCTCTCTCTTTCACTCTCTCTCTCATTCTCACACACTTTCTCTCACTCTTTCCTTTTCTCTGTCTCTTCTGCTTCTTTTTCTTTCATGCGACACAATATTTTTTGCGTTGTTGATGGCTATTATTTCAGTTTGTTAGAATTATCTTGAAGTATCTGATGACCTTATCTATATTTTCAGGTTGCACAGTCCGGGGTGCTACTAGAACTAGACAAGGGGACCCTGCTCGAAGCTTTACAATCGGACTTCCTCCAAGCGGCAGAGCTGGAAGTTCTGCAGGCTGTGTTGCGTTGGGGGGAGCAGCAGCTGCTCAAAAGAATGGAAGACAGAGGTTAGTTTAATGTTGTCGAATCGTACATACATACATATACCAAAAGCCTTTTCCCCCTACATGGGGGGTAGCCAAAAAGAAAAAGGCATAGAAAGCACTCCCACCCATACCATTTCCTATATATTCCACTCCCCTTCACCCTCCCTCCCTTGTTGAATCGTACTTATATTTAAAACTTGCCATGTAACTATGTAGACCTGGATTCCATCCAGGCAGCTACTATGAACTGCCACTTGATATTGCTGTCTAATCACATTGGGTGAAGGTGATGGCTCCTGATTTAAGTTTCTCACCTTGTGGTTAATATTCATTGAATTTAATTTATTTGTTGCTCCACCCCGAAATAACTTTTTTCCCTTGAAGGTGTTCATTAATCAGGGCTGCACTTCCTAATAGAGGTGAGGGATATAGATAGATAGTATGCAAGATAAGAGCTATGAGTATAGTCTGTGTTTTCGGTGGTCAGTTCTGACCTTATATTGACCCATGTTACATGTATGTGTACATAATTCATATAGAGGTTTTGAAACTGGCCAGTTCTGTTGTCCACTTTGCAGTTCCACCACAGGTAGGTATCAGTACTTATTAATGGTTCCAGAAGGTTGCATGATGTACCCTGCAAGAGAGACTTAATGCAGTCATTTGACCGAGTATCTACATTTTAGGATTTTTTTCTGTCCAATGACAGACAGCTGTCTGTGGATCTTATTAAGCTGGCTGAGGAAAGAAGTGGATAGCATTCCATGGTTGCCAACATCACTGGACAGCCACTCTGATTAGATGATAGACATTTGTCATCACCAAACAATTTTTTTTTTTTTTTTCTTTCTTTCTTTTTTTTTTTTTTTTTTTTTTTTCTTTCTTTCTTTCTTTCTTTCTTTCTTTCTTTCTTTCTTTCTTTCTTTCTTTCTTTCTTTCTTTCTTTCTTTCTTTCTTTCTTTCTCCAAGCTGCTACCCACTCTAAAGGTGGTGGATAGGAGTGGAATGAATGGGATTGCCTTGATTTACTACCTCCCATATCAGGGGTCAGAAGTCTTTGGTATATACATACATACATAAACCAAAGGCTCTTTCCCCCTTACATGGGAGGTATATAGATATGTGATAGATATCTATGTACAGTCAAACTTCTATTCTCGAACATCTCTGAACTCGAACAAATCGGTTTTCGAACAAAAAATTTGAGCAGGAAATACCTCTGTTTTCAAACAAAATTTCAGTTCTTGAATGATGCTGACATGTGGCCGCTGATGAAACGTAAACAGTTCTGTGTTGATTACTGAGCTGAATAGTTTTGTTGTGCTTTTGTTATTAATTTTATTGGATTCAGCCAAAAGGGTACAGTACATACATTGCATAATAACTGAACAGTGTTGCTTTGTCATTAAATTTACTTCTGTTATGTTTTTGTTTGATATATAAAATATAGTTAGGTAAATAAGCATTTATCTGGTGCTTGGGAATGATTAAATATCTTTTACATTATTTGTAATGGGAAAATATGATTTGTTTTTCGAACAATTCGGTTTTAGAACAGATTTTTGGAATTAATTATGTTCGAAAACCAAGGTTTGACTGTATTCTACAAAGTGGCTAAGCTTTGAATGTATTTGATGGAGCTCAGGGATTTAAAACCTATTTTGTTTTTATTCTCCCACAGAACCTAACCTGGTATCCCAAACTGCACACTCGGTGGCCCGAAAAGGTGTCCGCAAAAGGGACATGAATGATGTGGAACTGAGGGAGATTCTGTCCGAACTGTTGCCTCATGTTAGAATGGATCATGTGCTTCCTCCCAACCATGAAATTCTAACTCAGGTATGTTGTTTTGCAAACAAAGTTTGTCTTGCTCTCAAGTTAAAGAATATGAGAAATCAAAGATATGTTTCTATGCAGGATAAGTTGATTTCACTTAGACAATTAAGAGGCATATTAAATTTCTTAACAATAGAGGATGAATGGATGGATCGGGTGAAGTTGGCTTTCAATGCACATAGAATGTCGCTTGACCAAGGAAGAGAGAATGCAGAAGATAGGAATTAACATAAAAAGATTGTGAATGGACAGAACAATGACATAACCTAGTTGCATTGCTTTCTATACTAAAGCATTATGACAGAGAGACAGGGCAACACTTCATCCTTGAGGTGCTGAGATAGAAAGGGGTGGTTGATTGGGTTTTATTAATGATGTGGAGGAGGTGATTACAAGGAGGAGAGTGGGAGTGGAAAAGGAGATGGCAGATAGGGCTGATGAAAGATTATTGGGATGGTTTTGACACATGAGTGATGAAAGATTAGTAAAAGATGTGGAAGGCAGAGGTGGAGGGAGTGAACTTCAGGGGACAACTGAGGATGAGATGGATGGATGGGGTGAAGGAGGCTTGAGCAAGAGGGGATTGTCTATTGAGCAAGGAAGGGAGAAGGCAGGAGATAGGGATGAGTGTAAAATAACTGTGTATGGATGATACTGTAATGCAAGGAAGGGAGGGATAGGGGGTATGGGGTGCTTATGTGTGAATAATATTTTGACACAGCATGTAGAGATTTCTCTCCATCTTTTTTCTGCATGAGGGGACGAAGAGGGGTGGTGAAGAGTGAAATGGGTGGGAGTATGTACATGCCTCTGATTTAGCTACCTCCCTTAAAAGTGGGAAAAACCTCTTGGTATATAGATAGATGATGTGGGATGTGGGTATGTCCTTCGACTTGTCACCCCTTAACCCAGTATAAAGGGGACCTTTTGATGTATGTGTACATACATATACCAAAAGACCTTTAACCCCTTACAAGGGTGCTGGCAGTTAAAATAGACATCCACTGTGATAGAAAAATTCAAGAGTTTTTACAAAAGTAGTAGAGCTTGTGTTAGAATCAAATGGAGAGAGTGAGTGGTTTGAGGTAAAGGTAGGACGAAGCCAGGGATGTGTTATGTCACCTTGGCTGTTCAATTTGTGTGTGGATGGGGTGGTGCAAGAGGTAACTGCAAGGGTAATGGGTCAGAGATTGGAGATGGATAAAGGAAATGGAGAAAAGAGGGAGATATGCCAGTTGTTGTTTGCTGACAACACTGTGCTTGTAACAGGATCAGAGGAGGAATTGAGGAAGTTAGTGATGGAGTTTGGGAAGGTGTGCAAAAGAAATTGAAGATGAAAATGGGTAAAAGTAAGGTGAAGAGATTTACAAGGGAGAAAGTGGCAGCAGACTGGAAGTGAGTATTAAGGGAGAGAGACTGGAGGAAGTGGATAGTTTTAGATACTTGGATGTGAATGTGGGAGGAAAGGGAGTAGTCGAGGTGGAGGTAGAATGTAGATTGAGGGGAGCAAGTAAATGCCTTGGGGGATTAAAAAGTGTAATGAGAAATAGACATTTGGGAATGGGTGCTAAGAGGAGATTGTATGAAGGAGTGATTGTGCCAACAGCACTGTATGGGGCAGAAACATGGAACATAGAGAGGAAGAGTTTGAATGTGTTTGAGATTAAGTGCCTGAGAAGTATGATAGGGGTTACTAGGCTGGATTGAGTGAGAAATGAGGAGGTAAGGAGGAGAACAGGGGTGGAAAGGGCGTTGGGAGATAGGGTTGATGAAAGAGTATTGGAAGTTTGGATACGTGGAAAGAATGAGTGAAGAAAGATCAATAAAAGAAGTATGAAAGGCAGATGTGGAAGGAGTGAACATGAGGGGATGACCAAGGATGAGATGGATGGATGTAGTAAAAAAAAAAGGCATTGGGAAAGAGGGGAATGTCTGTTGAGGAAGATTGGGAGAGGACAGAAGATAGAGGTGAGTGGAGAATGGTTGTGTATGGATGAAGCTGTGATGCATGTGGGAGAGTGTGGGGGGGGGGGGTGAGAGAGTATGTGTGGGAAATAAATTGATGCATCCTAAAGGGATTTCTCCCCGTCTTCTCCTTTTCTGCATGTGGGGATGGAAAGTGGAAAGGGAGGGTCGCCAATTTAATGAAGCAGCCTTGCTGTGGATCTGCTGTGTCTTGTGACACTGCTTCTATCCCAGGGCAGGGGGCGAGATGCAGGAATGACCCATCATCCAGGAGGTGCCAAGATACGAGGGAGGGAAGAGGGTGGAGGGGAATGAAGTATGTTGGGGATGGAATGGGTGGGGAGTAGTTTTTATGCCTTTCTTTTTTGGCTACCTTCCTTGTACATACATACATATACCAAAGGCTTTTTCCCCTTGCAAGGGAGGTAGCCAAAAAACAAAGGCAGGAAAACCACTACCACCTATTCCATCCTCAACATATTCCACACCCCTCCACCCTCTTCCCTCCCTCTTATCTTGGCACCTCCTGGATGACGAGTCATCCCTGCATCTCTCCCACTGCCTGGGTCAGAAGTAGTGTCGCAAAACACAGCACATCCACAGCAAGGCTACTTCATTAAATCGCCGACCACCCCCCCTCTTCGTCCCTTCATGCAGAAAAGGAAAAGACAGGGAGGAATTCCTTAAGGCTGTGTGAATTTATTTCTCACACATACTCCCTCACCCCTCACCCCCCATCCCCCACGCACTCCTCATGCATCACAACATCATCCATACACAACCATTCTCCATTCACCCCTATCTTCTGTCCTCTCCTGTCCTTCCTCAACGGATATTCCCCTCTTTCCCAATGGCCCTTTTACCCCATCTATCCATCTCATCCTAGGTTGACCCCTCATGTTCATTCCTTCCACCTCTGCCTTCCACACATCTTTTACTAATCTTTCTTCACTCATTCTTTCCATGTATCCAAACCATTCCTATACTCTTTCATCAACCTTATCTCTCAACTCCTTGTCCACCCCTATTCTCCTCCTCACCACCTCATTTCTCACTGTATCCAGCCTAGTAACCCCTATCATACTTCTCAGACACCTCATCTCAACCACATTCAAAAGTCCTCCTCTCTTCCTCTCTTATGTTCCATATTTCTGCTCCGTACAGTGCTGTCAGCACAATCACTCCTTCACACAATCTCCTCTATTTCTCATTACACTTTTTAATCCCCCAAGGCATTTATTTGCCTCACTCAATCTACATTCTACCCCCACCTCCACTCCTCCCCCTCCCACCACACTCGCACCCAAGTATCCAAAACTATCCACTTCTTCCAGTCTCTCTCCCCCAACGCTCACTTCCAGTCTGCTGCCACTCTCTCTCCTTGTATATCCCATCGCCCTACTTCCACCCACATTTATCTTCAACCTCAATCCCTCCTCCGATCCTGCTACAAGCGCAATGTCATCAGCAAACGACAGCCACCCCATCCCCCACCTTTCTCCATCCTCTCCAACCATCTCCAATCCCCAACCCATCACTCCCGCCCCACTACTCCTGCACTCACCTCTCGCTCCACCCCATCCATGTATAAATTGAACAGTAAGGGTGACATAACATATCCCTGACAAAGTCCCATCCCTACCCCAAACCACTCCCTCCCACCATTCCCAATCCCAACACATGCTCTACCACTCTCACAAAAAATCCTGACTGCTCTCAATAGCTTTCCTCCTGTCCCACACATCTGCAACACCTCCCATAGTGCCCTCCATCCACCCTGTCACAAGCCTTTTCCAGATCTATAAAAACCCAAAAATCATCCCTATCCCTTCCCATAGCTCTCTCGCAAAAATCTGATCTATGCAACCCCCACCCATCCCAAATCCATATTGTTCTCCACCAATCACTCCCTCCACTCCCCCCATCCTCCCAATCAAGACCCCCCCATAAGCCCCCTCAACTACACCCAACAAGCTGATCCCTCCGAAACCACTACACTCACACTCGCCCCTAGCCCCCCTGCAAAGTGGAACCACACAGGCACTACTCCAGTCCTCTGGCACTCCTCCCTCAAACAAACATCAGACAACCTCATCAGCCAGCCCACCACCACTGCACCCCCTATTTTCAGACACCCTGCACAATATCCATCCAACCCAGTTACCCCTACTCTTCCATCTTCTCTCCATCTGCACCTTTTACCTTTTCTCTACTTTATTTGCCCCCTCTTCCTCTCCCAATTTCTTTCCAAAACATTTTTTTATTACTTTCAAAATTTTTTGTCACTCTTACCCCACTTCACATCTGCTCTTCTCTTTGCCTCCTTTATCCCATGCTTTACTTCTCTTCTCTCTTCTTTGTATCTCTCATGTGAGCCCCTCATTGTGTTATGTAACCAATCTGTGAAAGCTCGCTTCTTCTCTTCTGCAACCTTCTTCACTTCCTCATCCCACCACCCCCTTTCTATTTCCTCCCATCCTCCTTGTTCCACACACCATCTTTGCACTCCTTGTGACTCCTTGAATCACCCCCATTCCTCCTCCACTCCCAGTTCCTCTCCATCCCTCACCCCCCAACCCCCTCTCAGCCCCCTCTTGCAGACCTTTGTTTCTCACTCAAGCAGCTTACTCCAAGTACCTTCCTTGTAAGGGAGAAAAAGTCTCTGGTATGTGTATGTATGTTTGTATTGGAAGGAAGTGAAAAGAGTGAGGGGAGGGGCAGTTCAGCAGTGAGAAGGTAAAGGGTGCAGGTGGACAAGGTGGACAAATGTTAGTGGAAGTGAAGGCATTAAGGAGGAAGATGGGTAGAGAATTTCAAAGGGTTGTTGATTGTCAAAGAAGATGGGTATATATATCAAAACCTCTTTCCCACCACATACACATTAAAACCCATGTCTTGTGCTACACTTATAAGGGTGATTGTTGTCTCTTAATCTCTTAAGTTCATGTTTCTGCTTGGAGAGAAATATAATTCAAGGAAAATTTATAATGAGGTAATGTTTGCTTAGACTGAAGAACTTGTTTGTGAAATGGAAGTTTCTTTGTTAAGTTTATTTATTTATTATTTTAATTCTATGTGATTTTGTTTAACTTACAGGCAATCAAAAGAGGCTTAGTGTCCACCCCACCAAGTCATATGATTGGGGATGACACAACCAATTATCGGGTCAACGCTTGGATCAGGGGTAAAAATAATGGACTCTTTGTCAAACCAAGACTCTTCACTCCATATGCCGAAGAAATAAAGGTAGGTTCCTTGTGTTTACTTATTTTATGTTATTTGCATTTACTTCATGTACTGGAATGGCACTGTTATTAAGTGATGAAAAAGTTAAGTGCATGATGAAGTGGAGAAAAGTGTCATTGATGATGTGGGTGAAAGCAAAATTAGGATGGGGAATATGGGCAATTATGAGTGCATGTGGCATTGGTAGTGAGAGGCTAGAGAAAGAAGTGTTTTGAGTAGATTTGAATAAGTGTGTAGAGAGGTTTGGGAGTAATGTAAATGTAGTTGTGTTGGGAAGATCTTAACCTCTTCAGTACGTGTCAATTTCTAGCATGCAACATTGGATGCCTAATGTACAATGCATCACACTACTCACATAGATATAAAGTCACTGCTGTATTACTCATTCTCTTTCACTCTGAGTAATAATAAACATAGAAGACATGATCAAACCAGTTCACAGAATTTGGGAGTCGCATATTTACAATTTCAAAATAGATATAATCAAGATGCTGACACCAGTATTCTCATATACCCACTCGCTCCTCATGACACCTACATAGGCATCATTGTATCGAAGAGGTTAATATAAGAGATGAGATGAAAGATGGAGTAGTAGGCAGGGTTATGTTGGCAGGAAGGAAGTAAAGTATAGGGATGTTAAATGTCTAATGACCAGAAAATGGTGATAGCAAATAGTCTTTAAAGACAAGTGTAAGTGTACACAAGGCAGGTTTGTGGGTGGAAGGGTTGTGAAGAATGCTTAAATGGGCTGTTTTGGTGCCTAAAAGGAGAATTGAAAGCATTCTGGACACATGTGTTCAGGGGAGAGGGCAGTGAATTTTCATATTATTATCTGGTGGAAGAAAAAATGAGTGGCAGTTGAGTAGAAAACAAAGAAAAAATTGGGTGGCAGAACGGTGCTGAAGCTGAGCAGATTAAATGAAAAGAAATAGAAAATTGGGCTAGGCTGAGAGAAATATGGCATGTAATGAATGGTAATTGAGAAACGGCAACAGAGGAAGAATGGGTATGCTTCAAGGAGGAAGTGTGTGTTGGTTTCTAAGACAGAAACCCCATGAAAATATAGAGTTTGTTGGTTTTTTAATCTATGTCTATAATGGTTACAAACAGCCAATGGTTAGGATACAATTGTTTCTGTATGTTGAAGTATTCTTTTGTTGTCATTAGGCTGAAGGCAGCCATATTGGATTTTGTGTGGTTCAGTGAACAGACACCAGGTGGCAGTAATTGTGAGCTGCTATGTGGAGTGCTGGGTCCCCAGTGTAAAGGAAGAGGTGACTGGAGCAGGGTTGGAATAAAGACTGATTGGAGCTAATAATATGTATATATATATGTGTGTGTGTGCATATATATATATATATATATATATATATATATATATATATATATATATATATATGTATATATATATATACATACATATATATACATATATATATGTATACATATATGTCTGTATATATATATGTCTATATATATATGTATACATATATATGTACATATATATATATATATATATATATATATATATGATCACACACATACACACACACTCAACAGTACACAATTACAATAAATTTGTCTTCTCCTAGACGTCTGTTGAGCTTGAAGTCGAGGCGAGTTCTGACCTGCGTCGAAAGGACGCCAACCCAAGGTGGCCGAGGAGAGGTCACTTGGTCAGGAGAGGTCACGTGGTCCGGCGTCTAGCAGCAAAGCTGCCACCAAACGTAAAGAAGATAACTAAACCTGTCTATCAATATATCTATATACCAAGGGCTTCTTTCCCCTGTTAAGGGAAGTAGCCAAGTCAAAGGCATGCACCCGCTCCCACCCATTCGACTGCGATCCACCACCATTGTTTCTTAGCTCCTTGTGGATGAAGGGTCATCCCTATGTCCTGCCCACTACCCAGGTCAGAAGCAGTGTAGCAAGACACAGCACATCCACAGCACATCTATTTCAGCTAAACCTAATGGGGAAAAAAAAAAAATAATAATAATAATGATAATCCTTTTTGTACATACTCATATGAAGGGCTTTTTCCCTCCATACAAGGGAGTAGCCAAAGTCAAAGGCATGAATCCACTCCCATCCATTTCATCTCCACATACTCCACTCCTGTTCACCACCCCTCTCTCTCCCTCTTTTCTTGGCTCCTCCTGGATGATGGGTCATCCCTCCATCTTGTCCACTGCCCTGGGTGAAAAAGAGGATTACAATATTGTTCAGCATTACACCAGCAAGCTGTCCTCAGTGATGAACATATGTTAGAGAAGAATTTTGCAAATAACATAGGTGAAAATACATGAGAAATGTCATGAACTCGTGATTCTAAATATGCAGAAAAACCATCAAGGAAAATAATAAAATGATGACCAAGCACTTTCATCTATTTAGACATCTTTAGGGTACATACAATGATGATACAAACATAAGTATATATATATATACAAAGTGGGAGGCCATGAATGGGAACAGGAAAAGGTTGTGAGGGAGTCTTTCATGGTTAACCTATACCGTTCAGGGCTGCAGACATTTGGGCCACCACTTTTAACAATAGAATTATCAAACTTGTACGTTCCTTGGATTAAATTTAGTTGTTGACAAATGTATCTTTAATCAGACTGGATTCCATTGTATTTCTAGTCAACTATGACTCATTTCTAACAATTTCTTTGGCACCCTCCCAGTTAATGCAATGATTAAAATCCCTTAAATGAACAAATAATGCATTAGACATTTGACCACTCCTGACATGATGTTTATGCTTTAAACTTTTAATTTTTTTCCAGTCTTACCTATACAGTATAGCATTTGTCACAATTTGCTATATAGGTCAGACTGGAAAAGAATTAAAAGGTTAAAACAATATCAGTATAGTGTCAGGAGTGGTCAGATGTCTAATGCATTATTTGTTAATTCAAGGGATTTTAATCATTGCATTAATTGGAAGGGTGCCAAAGAAAGCGTTAAAAAATAGGTCATATTTGACTAGAAATGTAATAGAATCCAGTCTGATTAAAGATACATTTATTAACAACTTTTATTTAAGTCAAGAAATGTGCAAACTTGATAATTTTATTGTTAAAGAAGTGGTGGTCCAAATGTCTGCTGCCGCAAATGGTATAGGTTAACCACAAGAGACTCCCTCATGACCTTTTTGTGTTCCTATCCATGGCCTTCCACTTTGTATATATAATCATGTTTGTATCATCATTGTATATACCCAGAACATGTCTAAATAGACAAAAGCACTCAGTCATCATTTTATTATCTTCCTTGGTGGTTTTTCTGCATAGGTGGAAATATATTTTGTGACAAACAAATGTGAAGAAAGATTAGTAAAAGAGGTGTGGAAGGCTGAGGTGGAAGGAGTGAACATGAGGGGGCATCCTAGGATGAGATGGATGGATGGGGTAAAAGGGGCATTGGGAAATAGAGGAATGTCTGTTGAGGAAGGACAGGAGAGGACAGAAGATAGGGTTGAATGGAGAATGGTTGTGTATAGATGATGCTGTGATGCATGAGGGGGAGTGGGTGGGGGATGGGGGGTGAGGGAGTATGTATGAGAAATAAATTGACACAGCCCGAAGGGATTTCTCCCCGTCTTCTTTTCTGCATGAGGGGACGAAGAGGGGGTGTCGCTGAATTAATGAAGCGGCCTTGCTGTGGATGTGCTATGTCTTGCAACACTGCTTCTGACCCAGGGCAGTGGACAAGATGCAGGTATGACTCGTCATCCAGGAGGTGCCAAGATAAGAGGGTGGAGGGGAGTGGAGTATGTAGGGGATGGAATAGGTGGGAGTGGTTTCTATGCCTTTTTCTTTTGTCTACCTCCCATGTAAGGGGGAAAAAGCCTTTGGTATATGTATGTATGACAGACAGATGTAGAGGGATACTCTGGGTTCTAACTGTTTGATGTTTGGAGTTGTAAAGTGGATGCCAGTGCTGTAAAATTTGATTGGATTTGTTTATTTATTTATTTTATTTTATTTATTTTTTTTTTTCATTATGTATGTATGTGTATATATATATATATATATATATATATATATATATATGAAAAGGTAAGGATGTTTTTTGGGCCTTTGTGGATTTGAAAAAGGATTATGACAGGGTAGACAGGAAGGCAGAGTAGGAGGTATTGCATATTTATGGATAGGAGGAAAGCTGTTAGGAGCAGTCAAGAGCTTTTACAAGAGTAATAGGGCCTGTGTTAGAATTAGAAATGGAGAGTAGCTTGAGGTAAAGGTGGGACTTCACCAGGATGTGTTATGTCGCCATGGCTGTTCAATTTATACATAGATGCATGAGATAAATGCAAGGGTAATGGGCCTGAGATTGGAGATGGTTAAAAAAAATGGAGAAAAGTGGGAGATAACCCAGTTGTTGTTTACTGAAAACACTGCTCTTGTGGCAGAATCAGAGGAGGCATTAAAGAAGTTAGTGACAGAGTTTGGGAAGGTGTGTGAAAGAAGGAAATTCAAGATAAATGTGGGTAAAAGTAAGGTGATGAGATGCACAATAGGAGAGGATGACAGCAAATTGGAAGCGAATATTAAGGGAGAGGGACTGGAGTAATTGGATAGCTTTAGATACTTGGGTGCAAATGTGGCGGGAAAGGAAGGAGTGGAGGTGCAGGTAGAACGTAGATTGAGAGAAGCAAGTAAATGCCTTGGGGGGGGGGGGATTAAAAAATGTAATGAGAAATAGACATTTGGGAATGGATACTAAGAAGAGATTGTATGAAGGAGTGATTGTGGCAATAGCACTGTATGGGGCAGAAACATGGAACATCAGAGAGGAAGAGTTTAAATGTATTTGAGATGAAATGCCTGAGAAGAATGGTAGGGGTCACTAGGCTGGATTGAGTGAGAAATGGTGAGGAGGACAGTGGAAGTGGAAAGCGAGTTGGTAGATAGGGTTGATGAAAGAGTCTTGGGATGGTTTTGACACATGGAAATAATGAGTGAAGAAAAATTAGTAAAAGAGGTGTGGAAGGCAGAGGTGTGGGGAGTGAACATGAGAGTGCAACCAAGGATGAGATGGATAGATGGTGTAAAAGGGGTAATGAAACAGAGGGGAATGTTTGTTAAGGAAGGAAAGGAGAAGATAGGAGTGAGTGGAGAATGGTTGTGTATGGATGATGCTGTGTTGCATGAAAGGGAGTGGGTGAGGGATGGGGAGGTTAGGGAGTATGTGTGAATGATATTTTCATGCAACCCAAAGGGATTTCTCCCTGTCTTCTGTCTTTCTGCATTAGGGGGTGGAGAGGGGAGAGTCACTGATTAAATTAAGTGGCCTTACTGTAGATGTGCTTGTCTTGCTGCATTGCTCCTGACCCAGGGCAGTGGGCAAGATGCAGGGATGACCCATCATCCAGGAGGAGCCAAGAAAAGAGGGAAGGAGGGGTGGTAAATGGGAATGGAGTATGTGGGAATGAAATGGGTGGTAGTGGATTTATGCCTTTGCCATTGGCTACTTACCTTGTAAGGGGGAAAAAGCCTTTGGTATTGTATGTATGTATGTATGTGCCTGGCTTGCCAGCTTTTGATGATACTTGCCAGCTTGCTGAATCCAAAGGTCTCATAGGAAGACTGAAGGTAATTTTACTGCCAATACTTACTCAGAATTACTTTATATTTGATGTGAGTACTACATTTGTATTCATCTTGTAGGAAGTTCTTTGATGAATCTGCTGGCTATGTTCATTATGTGCAGTGATATGTGATGATACAATCTTTCAGTGGTAGACATTAACTGTGTGTTTGTGTGCAAGCTATGCAACAGTGTTCCCATACTGTGAGACACTTGGTAGCTGATGCCATAACCCCCCCCCCCCCCAATCACTGCTGCAAAATCAGCATTCATCATACTATCCCAGTGAAATTAACCACTTTTTGTTAACTTTTTAGATAATCAGAAAACCCATAGAAATATACATGTATATACCAAGGGCTTTTTCCCCTATACAAGGAAGGTTGCCAAAATCAAAAGGCATAAATCCATTCCCATCCATTTGTCCCCACCCACTCCACTCCCATTCACCACTCCTCCCTCCCTCACTCCTTTCTTCTTTTCTTTGCTATTCCTGGATGACTGGTCATCCCTGCATCTTGCCCAATGTGCTGGGGGAGAAGCAATCCAGCAAGACACAGTTCATCCACATCAAGGCTGCTTCATGTAATCAGTAATGCTCCTCTCCGTCCCCTCGTGCAGTGAAAGTGAAGACAAGGAGAAATCCCTCTGGGCAAAATATCATTCACACACGCTCCCTCATCCCCCACTCACTCCCTTCCATGTATCACAGCATTGTCCACAGAAATATAGGGTTCATTAAATAAAACACTAATTGAATATGTGTCGATAGTGGTTGCACACAGTGTATGGTTAGATACACTTGTTTATGTATGTACATGTATGATCAACAGACCCAGATATAATAGTTTTATCTCCTAGATATCTGTTCTGCTTGAAATCAAAGAACTGAAGACCTCTTAACAAAAGTCTCTTAGCCTAGATTACAACTGCAGACCTTCCCGGTCTGCTTTCCACCTAATGACTGCCAACTCCTCTCTACCCTAGTGGAAAGTGACAAAAATGTTGACAGGGGTATTTTGGGGAGTTGGCATGTTATAAATAGTTTACATTTTATTTTGGTGATACAAGTTTTGGATATTAATTTATCTTACAATAATTGTCATTATAAGGATGTGTAGTTATTTCTGGTTATTTAATTATTATTGTTATTAATCTAAATTACGCAATATAGTGTGTAAAGTAAAAGGTGTACTGAGGAATCAAGGGTATTTCACGGTTTGGTCACATGAAGGAAGAGCTTAGGGGCATGTGAGTATGTATGTTCGTATGTGTGTTGCAGTGTAGTTTTGCATAGGTGTTGTTGCAATATGTGGGGTTATAGGTAATGGTTACAGAGTTGTGACCATGAAAGGACACCGATCTAAGGTGGCCACGAAGGGGTCACGTGGTTTGGGAATTAGCAGCAAAGCTACCACTAAATGTAAAGAAAAAAATAGCTAAACCTAATGAAAAAAATATATTCTACTAGTAGCAATAATTAATAATCATACATAATGTAAAAGGAGGATTACAACATGCATAGGGACTGTATGTAAGATGAAGAGGATAGGAGGAAACAGAAGGGGAGGCAGCAAATAGTGAAATGAAAAGGTGTGGGTGGTGTTAGCAGAAGAGAAGCAAGCATGTGAAAAATTGTTGCCAGGAAAATATGGGAAATCATATGAAAGGTACAGAATAAATGTAAGCAAAACACCAAGTGAGGAAGGCCAAGAGGAGAGATTTTATGTAGAGTAGGTAGATTTGGTTTGATTTGGGATGGTTTGGACATGTGGAAAGAATAAGTGTAGAAAGATTAGTAAAAGAGGTGTGGAGGGAGTGACCTTGAGGGGATGACAGAGGATGAGATGTATGCATTGGGTGAGTGGAGAATGGCTGTGTACAGATGATACTGTGATGCCAAGAAGGGGGTGGGGATCAGGGATGGGGGGTATAGGGGGGTGGTTATGTATGAATGATATTTTGACACGGCCCAAATGGATTTCTCTCCATCCTCTCTCTATTTTTCTAAATAAGGGGGAGAAAGGGGCAGAGTGGGGAGTTGCCAATTAAGTGAAGCAGCCATGCTGTGGATGTGCTGTGTCTTGCTACATTGGTTCTGACCCAGGGCAATGGGCAGGATACAGGGATGACCCGTCATCCATGAGGAGCTAAGATAGGGAGGAAAGGGTTGTGGATGGGAGTCGAATGGGTGGGAGTGGGTACTTTCCTTTGGACTTGGCCACCTCCAATGTAAGGGGAAGAAGCCTTTGGTATATATATATATCAATCAAATCCGCCATCCCGAGTCCACTGCTGAACAAAGGCCTCCTTCATAGCATTCCATGATTCACATGACCATGCCATCCTCTGTCATGTCATTCCTGCAAACTTCTCAATCTTGTCTCTCCACCTTCTGTCTGGTCTCCCTCTTCTACGCTTCCCATCTCGCGTCGTCCACTCAGTAACACACTTGCTCCATCGCTCATCAGCCGTTCGCACTAACTTACCTGCCCAATTCCACTTTCTTTTACTACTTCCACAATATCTTTCACTCTATTCTGCTCTCTCAACCAACTTGCTCTCTTTTGGTCTCTCAGTGTTATTCCCATCATTAATCTCTCCATTCTCCTCTGTGCTATCCTTAGTTTTGTTTCCATTGCCTTCGTTAGTTTCCAAGTCTCACATCCGTAGATTATTGCTGGTAGAATGCATTGATTGTAAACTTTATGTTTCAATCATAAAGGTAGAGAGCCTCTCAGGATCTTATTATACATACCAAACACTTTCCAACCAATTGTAATGCATCTTTTTATTTCATTATCATGATCTTTCGTCACTTTCACCATATATATAGATAGATAAGTATTTGATAGAGAATTTTGGGAAAAAAAAATTAGAAGTGAAAAGTGTGAGGGGAGGCAGATAATGGGTGGAGATGGATGGAAGCTAATGGAATTGAAAACGGTAAGATGTAGATGGGTAGAGTATTTCAGGGAATTGTTGAATATGGAGGAGGATAGGGAAGCTTTGATTGTAGCTATGGAAGATACCAGAGAAATTACTATGATAGGACAGGATAATGATAAGACTAGGAAAAGAGGGTGATATAAAGAACATTGAAAGATATGAGATCAGGTGAGATGGTATATGGAGTGTCTGACAAAGGAAGTATTTATCTAGTTGTATCTTACGGGAAGGGGAGCTATGCTCATGGTGTCCTATCTCTGTATCTAGCCATATCTTAATATGCTCTTAAATTCTTGTATTGTTTTTGCACACACTATTGTGTCATCTAGTATGTTCCATACATCCACCACTCTGTAGGGAAAGCTGTTCTTTTTCAAGTCTCTTCAGTAACTGTCCTTTTTGAGCTTCCTTCCATGACCTCTTGTGTTTCTTTTATTCCAATTTAGTAAGTCTTCTCTATCAAGGACTTCTATACCTCTCATAATTCTGTAGATGGTCAACAAGTTGCCTCTTTCTCTTCTTTGTTTCAGTCAGTAATTCTAGTTTTGACAATCTTTCTTCATGTGGCAGTTTTGATAGTGTTGGGGCCATCTTCATAGTTGTTCTCTGGATTCTTTCAATCTTCCTTGTATTCTTTTTAGTACTGGGTGACCATAGTGTGTTGCTGCATACTCCAATTTTGGCCTTATCTGTGTGACTAGTATTTTCTTTACCATTTCTTCATCCAAGTGAGTGAAAGCCACTTTTATTAATCTTAGGAAGTTATAGGTTTCACCAACGTTATTGTTTATATATTTGTCAAGGGACATATCTTTTGTGATGATTACTCCCAGATCTTTTTCAGATTCCACTTTCTTTACTTCCTTTTCTCCAATTTTATATTGTCCTGATTTCTCTCTCTCTCTCTCTCTCTCTCTCTCTCTCTCTCTCCAAATTCCATTATGCTACATTTCTTAATGCTGAAGTCCATTTCCCACTTCTGACTCCATTTCCAGACCCTGTTCAGATCTCTCTGCAGTGAGTCACAGTCCATTTCAGTACTCACTTTAACAATTTTGTATCATCTGCAAAGAAGCTCATGTAACATTCCACACCCTCATCCATGTCATTCACATAAATAGCAAACATTATTGGAGCCAATACTGATCCTTGTGGAACTCCACTAATTATCTCTTATCTCTGAGCACTACTCTCATTTTTCTTTCATGCAAAAAATCCTCCATCCATTTCAGTTAACAGTGAAATGTTATTTCTTATTGTGAATGTTTTCTTTTCTACAGGGAGTAGTGGATGAACAGAGTGTAGGCGAGGTTGACTTGGTCCGCATGCGCTGTTACATGACTCCTCACATCCCTGACACATTGTACATGGTGGAGGACAATGTGAGACCACAGCCAAAGTACACATCATCAGCAACTGTTGATGTGGTAGCAGCAGCAATACCTGGTAAGTGCAGAAGCATTACTGTGAATTGCCGCACCTCTTATTACTGGGATACTGGTGTAAGTACAGTAAGCAGCAGAAAGTTTTGAGACCCTGGAAGAGAAAACTTTTAGTCTTTGATGTGTTTTTGTGTGACTAGGGTGCATTTTCAACCAATGGTTCATAGTCTCTTGGGGTGATAACATCTTTATACTTTGTAAACCAAGTTAAGTGTAAGTTAGACAAGTTGATTAAGGGATACTTTTTTGATTCATTAATATGTTAACCACACATTATCAGCACCAGTTTTCTGTAGCTATATATATATTCCCATCTACACAGACTTGAATTATGGAGGTCTGATTTTCGTAGGTAACACTGGTATTGTAACTGTATCATAAAAACTCCTGAATGAAACTAAATTAACTAAACCTCAAAACAAAATTGAAGCCTTTGTTTACATGGAAAAACTACACAGAAAATTTATGGTTTAAATCAGGCAAAGGATTAATGAATACCTAGCATTCTGGATTTTGTATCTAGTGTGATTTTTTGACTGATAAATTACAAAGGTTAATTGATCATAAGGATGTCAGAAAGTTACATAATCTGATGTTTGTAATACAAGGCATGAATGGTTTCATTCACTTTTCTTTTCCCAAAACAGTCCCAAACAGTGAAACTGTCTTGGCCATGGTGAGTCGAGAGAGGGAGTTGGTGTCAACTCCAGTTTACCAAAGGGCATCATCACTCCCATTCTCTGATAGGCGGTTCTTGAGGAGACAAGTCAGATTGAGAGTTGTAAGAGAGTTCAACCTTCCAGACTCCGTAGCTGATGTCCTAGAGGTAAGAAAAAGTTGTAGATTTTCTGCTTCTTTAAGAACACAATAGCTCGTTCAATTGATAAATGTATTTAGTAGATTTATGCAACCTTAGATGTACTGGCTGAGTAGGTTAGGTCATCGTTACTTGCGGCTAAGGTCAAGGGGATGGCGGTTCGAATCCTGTCACTGGTGAAATTGAACCTAGGGCATAGTTCATTAAATTCCGTGCTACAAAGTCCTCTGTGAGGGGCACTGTCGTAGCCTTCTGATAGGGAGAAGTTTGTGATGTTAAACCACCCAAAAAAAAAATAATAATAATAGATAAATAAAAATGTTTGAAAGGATTCAAATGAACTAATTCTCTTAGATATCTACTTGTGACGACGATATCGCTGCTATCTTTTTTTTATCTATTTTTTGATGAAGATAAACGGGTGGGCAATTTAAATCGATAATGTTTGCATCCAGCAAATATGGTCCCCACAACTCCCATAATAAACGAGGCAATATCGTAGTCTTGAATTACTCTTATTGTTGTTGATGTGATATTTGACGATTCTGTTTAGCAAAGAGGTCAGGTTCACGACAATCTGAGACTCGATTAAACGACATCCCGTTTTGTCCTGAACCCGTCCTTAGCTAAATGGAATTCAGTATTATTCATATGTATATATATATATATGTATGTATATATATATGTATATATATAGACATATATATATATATATATATATATATATATATATATATATATATATATATATATATATATATGTATGTATATATATATATGTATATATATATATATATATATATATATATATGTATGTATATTTATGTATATGTATATATATATATATATATACATATATATATACAATCAATCACGAAGAACCCACATTCGGAATAAAAGGAAACTTAGAAAGAATAACTTCCATATTTCGGCTAATAGCTATAGCCCTTTTCAGGAAAGTACAGGTTACAAGAAATGATAGAGACATAAATACAATTGAGGTACGAGTAGAAGGGGAACAGGCAAAGCTAAAAATACATGACAATCCGTATGATAACGGGATATGTTAGTAAACATATCCGTGACGTTTTTCACTTTTTTTTTTCCTAAAGAACACCGAGTGACTTTATAAGAACAAAAGAATGAAGGAGACTGCAAGAGACCATAAGGCCTACACTATGCAGCTCCATATCCATCACCACCTGTCATCCCCATCCATAAAGTTATGACGATGAAGGTCTTCTACAATGAGGGAGATGAAGTCACTTCAATTCATTCCTTTGCCCCAGTGACATAGTTCACAACCCTAATTCATGAGATTCGTCGTGTGCACAATGCCATGGTGATGACGACGTTGTAATTGAACGAATTTGATTATGAGATACAGATGCAAGATGCTGTGATGACTGTCATTTACTTTATTTGTTTTCTTATCATTTGTCTTTTTGTTTATTATTATTTGCTTGATTCTCATTTATTATTAGTTATATGTCAATTCATTATTATTTACTATTTACCTGTTTGTTTATTATTTAAATATACCTATGCATTTATTTATTTATTATCATTTATATTATTATATTTTTTGTTTATTTATTTATCATTATTATGATATTAGGATGGTTTGGACACATGGAAAGAATGAGTGAAGAAAGACTAGTAAAAGAGGTATGGAAGGCAGATGTGGAGGGAGTGAACATGAGGGGACGTCATAGGATGAGGTGGATGGATGGGGTGAAGGGGGCTTTGGGGAAGAGGGGAATGTCTGTTGAGGAAGGACGGGAGAGGACAGAAGACAGGGGTGAATGGAGAATGGTTGTATATGGATGATGTTGTAATTGCATGAGGTGGAATGGGCGGGGGATGGGGGGTGAGGTAGTATGTGTGAGCAAAATTTGACGCAGCCCGAAGGGATTTCTCCCTGTTCTCTCCTTTTATGCAATGGGGGGGACGGAGAGGGGGGGTCGCCGATTTAATGAAGCAGCCTTGCTGTGGATGCGCTGTGTCTTGCGACACTGCTTCTGACCCAGGGCAGTGGACAAGGTGCAGGGATGACCCGTCATCCAGGAGGTGCTCAGATAAGAGGGAGGGTGGAGGGGTGTGGAGTGTATTCAGGGATGGAATGGGTGGAAATGATTTTATGCCTTTCCCTTTTTGGCTACCTCCCTTGTAAGGGGAAAAAAGCCTTGGTATATGTATGTATGATTTTTCTGCATCTGACCTAGTTATGGACCAAAAGGTCTCCTGTTGGCATGCTCCGCCTTTGTAATGTACTGATGATAACAAATACAGTGTTTCGGAAGAAAGTCAAGCATAAGTACACATGGGAGAGGGTGGTGGATGGAAGGGGGGTAGATAGACCGTTGATGGATTATGTAGTGGTAAATAGGACTATGATAGGAAGAGTTAAGGATGTACATGTGCTAAGGGGAGAGGGTGGGGGAATATCAGATCATTTTTTGGTGGAAGGTAAGTTGAGAGTGGAGGATAGATGGAGAAAAAGGAAAGGGACAAAAGGTAGGGAGGTGCTTAGAGTGAACTCTTTAAATGAAAAGGAAAAGGAGAAGGAGTACAAGAAGCTGAAGGAGGAGTGGGAGGGAGTGAAGGATAGAGTAGAGGTAGGTGTGAAGGAGGAATGTTGATGGTTCAAGGAGGGAGTCACAAAGTGTTTAAGGATGATGTGTGGAACAAGAAGGACAGGAGGAAATAGAATGAAGGGTAGTGAATGGTGGGATGAGGAAAAAAAGAAAGTTGTAGAAGAGAAGAAGCGAGCTTTCACAGATTGGTTACAAAATAGGATGAGGGAGTCATATGAGAGGTACAAAGAAAAGAAAAGAGAAGTAAAGAAAAAGGTAAAGGAGGCAAAGAGGAGAGCAGATGTGAAGTGGGGCAAGAGTATGATAGAAAATTTTGAAAGTATTAAAAAGATGTTTTGGAAAGAAATTAAGAGAGGAAGAGTAGGCAAATCAAGTAGAGAAGAAAAGGTAAAAGGTGCAGATGGAGAGATGATAATGGAAGAGAAGGCAGTAAGGGGAAGATGGGCAGAATATTTTAGGGAGTTGCTAAATGTGAAGGAGGATAGGGAGGGATAGTTAGTTGCAATGGGAAATGCTAAGAAAATGACCATGATGAGTGAGGAAAATGGAGGAAAGATGAAGTGAAGGCAGTTGTTAAGATGATGAAAGCAGGTAAGGCACCTGGTCTGGATGGATACCATGCAGAATGTCTAAAAAAAGGAGGTACAGTGATGGTGGACTGGCTGGTGAGGTTATTTAATGTTTGCTGGAGAGAGAGTAGAGTGCCGGAGGACTGGAGGAGTGCTTGTATAGTTCCATTTTACAAGGGAAAAGGGGACAAGTGTGAATGTAGTAGTTTCAGAGGGATTAGCTTGTTAAGTGTAGTTGGGAAGGCTTATGGGAGGATCTTGATTGAGAGGATTAGGAGAGGAACAGAGGGAGTAATTGGTGAGGAACAGTGTGGATTTAGGTTGGGTAGAGGTTGTGTAGATCAGATCTTTGTGGTAAGACAAATATGTGAGAAAGCTATAGGAAAGGGAAGAATGTTTTTTGGGCTTTTATGGATCTGGAAAAGGCTTAAGATAGGGTAGACAGAAAGGCACTGTGGGAGGTTATGCAGATATATGGGATAGGAGGAAAGCTTCTAGGAGCTGTCAAGAGTTTTTATGAGAGTAGTAGAGCTTGTGTCAGGATTAGAAATGGAGAGAGTGAGTGGTTCGAGGTAAAGGTGGGACTTCGTCAAGTATGCGTTATGTCACCCTGGCTGTTCAACTTATACATGGATGGGGTAGTGCGAGAGGTAAATGCAAGGGTAGTGGGTCAGGGATTGGAGATGGTTAAAGAAAATTGAGAAAAGTGGGAGGTGAGCCAGCTGTTGTTTGTGGACGACACTGCGCTTGTGGCAGGATCGGAGGAGGGATTGAGGAAGTTGGTGGCAGAGTTTTGGAGAGTATGTGATAGAAGAAAGCTAAAGATAAATGTGGGTAAAAGTAAGGTGATGAGATGTACAAGGGGTGAAAGTGGCAGTAGACTGGAAGTGAGCATTAAGGGAGAGCGACTGGAAGAAGTGGATAGTTTTAGATACTTGAGTGCAAATGTGGCAGGAAAAGGTGGATTGAAGGTGGAGGTAGAATGTAGATTGAGAGAAGCGAGTAAATGCCTTGGTGGATTAAAGAGTGTAATGAGGAATAGACATTTGGGAATGGATGCTAAGAGGAGACTGTATGAAGGAGTGATTGTGCCAACAGCACTGTATGGGGCAGAAACATGGAACATAAGAGAGGAAGAGAGAAGGAGTTTGAATGTGTTTGAGATGAGGTGTCTGAGAAGTATGATGGGGGTTACTAGGCTAGATAGAGTGAGAAATGAGGAGGTGAGGAGGAGAACAAGGGTGGAAAGGGAGTTGGGAGATAGGGTTGATGGAAGAGTATTAGGATGGTTTGGACACATGGAAAGAATGAGTGAAGAAAGACTAATAAAAGAGGTATGGAAGGCAGATGTGGAGGGAGTGAACATGAGGTGACGCCCTAGGATGAGGTGGATGGATGGGGTGAAGGGGGCTTTGGGGAAGAGGGGAATGTCTGTTGAGGAAGGACGGGAGAGGACAGAAGATAGGGGTGAACGGAGAATGGTTGTGTATGGATGATATTGTGATGCATGAGGTGGAATGGGTGGGGGGATGGGGGGTGAGGTAGTATATGTGAGCAAAATTTGACGCAACCCTAAGGGATTTCTCCCTGTCTTCTCCTTTTTGCATGGGGGGACGGAGAGGGGGGGGTTGCCGATTTAATGAAGCGGCCTTGCTGTGGATGTGCTGTGTCTTGTGACACTGCTTCTGACCCAGGGCAGTGGACAAGGTGCAGGGATGACCCGTCATCCAGGAGGTGCTAAGATAAGAGGGAGGGTGGAGGGGTGTGGAGTGTATTCAGGGATGGAATGGGTGGGAATGATTTTATGCCTTTTTCTTTTTTGCTACCTCCCTTGTAAGGGAGAAAAAGCCTTGGTATATGTATGTATGTATGTACTTATGTTTGTGTATGATGTGGGTGTTCTGACCCAGCCATCCCCATGATAAGGGGGAACAGGCCTTTGTTTTATTCATACACATATGAATTTGCAAAAGCTCATTTGATTAGTCAACATGTAAAATGAAAATATTTTTTTCCCATACAGACGGCAGCTTACTGCGAGGAGGAAGAGGGGGTACAGGAGTCCAAACCATGCCTGGTGAGAGATGAGGGACGATCCAAATTGCTCCAGCCACCAGAATTTCTGTTGGACCCTCTGCTGGATCCTCCTGCTCACCACTACAGGTTGTGTCAGGTAAGCATGTAGACCACCTTATTATTTTGCGCATTTTCTCTCCCAGTCATCTGTTCCCCTTGGAATGAGGTGACTAGGCTCAGAAGGAAATCTTCTCCCCCTTCACTCCCATTATATGTTACTCTTTTACTCTGTGCTGAAATCATGCAAACATTGCACTTTAACATCATCATGGTTAATTTTTTTCTACCCTACTCAAGCAGTTCAAATTTTGTTTAATAGAATTGTTTTGGTAGATATTCCATGTTCATCCAAAACCACCCTTTACTCCATCCATCCATCTCAGTTTTGGTCCTCCTCTTAAGCTCACTCCATACACTTGCTTTCCATAGTCTTTGTTCATCTTTCCCTGTTCATTCTTTCCATATGCCCAAACCACTCGGTTTGATGGCTCCTTTCCCAGCCATTATGTGTCTTACCTCCACATTTCTCATTCATGTAACACTTATCATATTTCACAAACACTTTATCTCAAAAACTTGTAGTAATCATGGAGTTGAATCATACTCTAGGATTTTTATTTAGTCAGCATAAGTAATAGGCTGAACAGAATTAAATGGAGATCCAGCTAATGCCATAACATATCAAAAGAAAATGGAGCATGGTTGTTTTGTGTGTAAAGTACAGCAGTAGCTAAGCTCAAGTGTATAACTCAGTTGTAATAATACTTATTTTGCAGGGTGATGAAGGGCATCTTAGTGATGTCATGCCCGATGTTGCTCTTGCTTCGTCATCACTCTCCGCCCTACACCTGGGTAGTGGAGGCAGTGGGCTAGACACACCTCCTCTGGAGAGCTTAGAGGGACTAGACCGTGAAACCCTGGCACATTCGAGCAGAGGAGACTTGCCCCCCATGACCCTTGACCTTGGGGATGGCACTCATCACCATCACCGTCACCACCATCACCATTACCAGCAACACCAGCAACATCACATCATGTCCTCACGCAGAAGAAGAGGTGCCACACTGCATCACTCGGCTCCAGCCTCAGACCAGCACAGCTATGGACCTGGTCCGCCCCGGTCCCCCCACCCTTCTTTACGCCCTGCCACTCTTTCACACCACCACACTACCACGACTCCCCTCTTCCTCTGACATCAGCCCCACCACTCCTCTTTCCACACCAGCAGGCGCAGTCGTCAGTACCAGTACCTCCACTATAGGCAGAGTAGTCCTCCAAGGTCACTCACTCCCCTTTTTTGAAAGGGATTGTGTGCAATAAAGAGCATTAAAGCTTGGCCCAGGTAGAGTGCAGGGAGAACTGTTCACCTGCACAAAAGTAAGTCATTGAAAGTAATATCAATGATGTACTGTTAGTCAAATGGCCTTAATATGAAAGTTATGGGAAAAAGTTTTCTTTCCCGCAATTAAGAAGAGGTTGCTAACCTTTGTTAGATTGCTAGATGCAGTGACGTGATTAAATTTATTGGTAATATTGGTATACATGAATGCATACTGGCCAATATTTCATGATCTGTGTCTTGGCTGTATCAGCCCTGTAAGAATGGTGGTACACATTATGAACTTTGTTCATGCCAAGATGAGGTTATTTTATACAATTTAGGAGTGGACTCCATCACAGAGGAAGTCTCGACTCGTTTAGAACACTTTTAGGATGGAATTTGCTTTTCCGGATCAAAAATCTTATTCTTTATCCAAAGACAACTAGTAAAGAGTGTCAGAGAGTCGAGGAAATTCAGAACCAAAGAAGTTGAAAACGTCATTGCATTTAACAAAGTGACAAGTGAGGTTATCAATTATTCCTTTAAAGTGATGGAAAGGGAACCCCTCTTTCCCATAACTTTTATTTTCTGACCTAGACTGTTAAAGCCAAAATTGTCAGTTTTCCCAGTTTTTGTCTTGAGGACAAATGTGATAGTAGTTACAGTAGGAAACTGCCATTACTAAAGAAAGGGTTTCAAGCACTTTTACAATGAACTTGGACTGGTGCAGATTACAAGGTCAAGAAATGCTGGTGTGGATGAGGGTGTGGTTTGTCTCAGGGTCGGGAGCCAAAGTAAGGTCCTCTTTTGTGCGGCTCCCTCCCGGTGTACCTTTCAGGCACAAGGGCCGTACATGCTGCCAGTCAGTCTGTGGGTCATGAATAATTTTGCTACAGGAGGAGGGAAGAACTCATTCATTTTCTTGTGTTGTTTTCTGTTTCGTTGCACAAATATAATGGAGCATGATGTGAAAGGTCATACATTTTTGGGGATTGTTTTTCTCCTCATCATACACTTGTTTTATTTCATCTTTTTTTTTTTCTATTTAGAGTTTATTTATTACTGAACAGTGTGAAAATATTGTAAATTATCCCAGATATTCTAATTCAGGTATATATTCGACTGCTTTTAAAGTAAACTGTTTGTATGTGTTGAATGTCATAAGTTTATATTTTTACTTGACTTTTTGTCCTAGGATCTCCGTAAGAAGAAGTGTATTTATGCTCGTTTCCAAAATTGCTGTGGGGAGTGTTGTGAGGGGATTGGTGGCCGCGGAGGCCAGGATTTGGGGCCAGGGTTCATGCCAGAGAACCCTTTGGTTGAAACCTTGACAAGAGTGCACTAATACCTTTGGGCACATAAGTCCCACTTTCTGTATGTCAATGAAAAGTATATTTTTAGAGCCATTGAGAAATTGGGAATGAAGTGTGCAGTGTCTGTATTTTACATTTTTTTAAAAGTTGAATACTCTAAGGTCTTTTATAGTGTATATATTCATGTGTGGTGAAAAGGGCCCAACTGGGCTTGTACACTAAATCCATATCATAGTTGGCTACTAACTGAAAGTGTTGTGTATTGAGAGATCTGTGTGTTTTGCTGTAATCTCTGGGTGAGAAAAGATGAAGAGGATCATACATAGAAAAGTAAGTCTTCGGCCTAGGCCTGGCATATGGAGGCTAGTGCACGTATGTAGGGGGCCCCTGGACTTTGGAAACTCTGCTCCCTCTCCCCCCCCCCACCAGAGTACAATCTCCTGCCAGGGGAGGTGGAGAACTTCACTGCCTCACCTCTGGATTTTGGCGATGATCAGTGGCTCTCTGTGGAAGAATTGTTTTATTTTATATTTTTTTATTTAATTTTTTTCCCTCTAAAAGGAGTGCTTTCTTTTGTGAATTTCATTTTTCATATTTTTTCCATCTCTATCTCCCTCTCCATGTCCCTTGTGGCAAGTAGACAAACATGGCAGTACCTGGCATAAACAGCAAAATACATTAATGAAGAGACAGGTGTCAGCAGCACAAAGGAATTTGGTACCCATACATGTGTAGTAGCAGCTGTAAGTGAGAACAGCTGTTTGGGGACATAAGAAGCTGTAGGGGACAAGCAGCATGGGAGGACCGACGCCTACCAAGTGCCTATATCGAGGACCAATGGGGAGCAGCCCATTACCATGGGGCCATCCCTACCTGGGCACCACCTCCTGCCACTGCCGTGTGGGGACTGGACCAAGCCACAGGTACAGGTGCTGCCCCTACCCCCCAGCACACCTGTAGGAGGCCAGGTGTGGTCTTCAAGGAGGAGCAATCATTGGATTCAGCTCTCTCAAGGTGTTCAGCAGATGCAAAATTTGAGTAGCCTACTATGCCTTAATGTCAGCATATGTCATGTTATTATTACCATTATTACCACCATTGCTATGATCTTAACTTAAGTCCTCACACCATGTATAAGAGTTGGCCAACTTGATTTAAAACTGTTGCTGGTCTTGGACGTCTTCCTTGACTGTTCTCATCATGCGTGGAGTTGCTAGTGGGCCCCCACTATTTGTCTTCCGTCTCAACTTTGCCCGCTCCTCCTCTCTTCTCCATTTGAACACTGTCAACCTCTTGTTTCTTGCCTGCTCTACATCAGTGCTTTCTGCAATTGCTTCATTCCTGTCTCTTTATGTTCACATAACTTCACCATTGTTTCTTTTTGTTACCTTGTGTTGCACTTTTTTCTTACTCTAATTCTGTACATTACATCATATCCCTGAATGCTTTTGCCTTTCTATACTCTTGACATAATTTTGTCAGTTTTGTGATGACTGTTGTATTTGAGGCCCTTTGTCTATGGGTTGTAAACAAAATTTTGAATATTTTTACATAATCTTCTCTGGCATTGCAATTTACCTTAGTTTTCGTCACTTGGGTTAAAATATTTTTCTGTTCTTGGATCTTGTATCTCATTTCATCATTGCATCAATAATTGCATTCCAAGTAATTGTGTTCCATGAGGTTCTTCTTTACAGTATTCTTCTCTACCCTCAACCTTGTTTGTCAGTGCATATTGCACCTAACCTCTTTCTTTGTCTGACTAGATATTTCTTTCCCACATATCACAACTACTGGTCTTATAGTGTCTATAGAGTTTCTTAATTCAGGGTATTCCATATTAAGACATAATTTGGCCCTCATATATTACTAAAGTCGATTCAGTTCATACTTCCTTGCCTTTCTTTATCCTTCTGCATGTTTATGGACCATACAAGTAGACCTGCCAACTTTTGTTCTGATTAATTTTATTTTCCCCCAATTTTTTTCTTTCTCTTTTTTCTTCTTCGTCGTCGTTGTCGTCTTCCATTGGCAACCCCCACCCCCCCACCCCTCTCCACCTCGTTGGAAGAGGCAATCAAATCATACCAATACTATTTGAGTAACCAGCTTATCATCCAATGAATTGTCATATAAAACTTATCATTGTCCATATATTCTCTGAATTTGATCATACCTATATACGATTGCATATTATTTTTGCAGGATTCATGTCATTCTCGCTGTGATTTCGCTTAATATTTATGTTTTATGCATTTCTGTCTCTCTGAAGTGATGGTGTGTAATCTTTTGATATTTCTTTTTACTGTTATTATTATTTCTTGTATTATATTTATTTCCAGTTTTCTCCTTAGGTTTTATTGCAATTTTTTTCTTGTTTATGTAATTTTGGCTTCACAAAATAAATTTTTATATTTTTACATTTCTCCTGTCATCATTTATTCAGAATCTTCTCTCATCCTTTTATTTATGTATTTTCTTTATTATAATTATTAGATGCTCCTTGTATACCTATCATACCTTAAAAATTATTTTCCATGGACAGCATGCCGAAACATATTTATTGCATTGATTTTTCTTTCATTATACAGTACACACTTCAGTAATTTTGAACTTTTTAATTTTCAATTCAGTTTGCCATCACTTTGTTTAAGCCCTTCAACAAGAGGTCGTTGCCAAAAGCTGAATAAAAGCCTTGCATTAATCAGAATAGTGTCATCGTAGTGGAGGGATCAAGTATTCCAGCATAAGATTCCCAACTTTATTTCATCCATCACCTGAACATGTTCACCATTTCCATTACTTTTGCCACATTCAGTCCTCCCAGCACTCCTTTTTTTCTCTGTACCTCATTCCATTCTTCTGCTGTACCTACGATTTATTGTCAAGTGTGTATGATTTTGTTTCATCTGAATGTAATCACTTTTTTTTTTATCAGATTATTCATTTATGCAGTCCTAATAGCCTTCTCTCTCATTGTATTTGTGTGGCCTTTCTTCCTCATCGTCTTTCCCCAAACTTCCTTCTTAGCCCCATTTTGTCAGTGTCTTTTGTTTTCCTACCCCTATCTTCTATATTTCATCCTTCCCTTCTCTCTCATTCTCAAACTTTTACCCTCACTCATTGTTCCTCAGTCATTTCCTTTTCTACACAATGATCCTTCCCTTGTGTCTTTATTCTTCCTTGCCGTCTTGTTCTTTTCTTCCATTCATCCCTCACCTCATTGTTCCACATCTCTCATCCCTGTTTATCTTGCTAGTCCCTTCCTCCCACTTTCCTATCAATAACTCAACTATTTATCCCATCCATGTCTTTGCTTCTTTGTCTTAATAACTTCTCTTCTTTACATGCCTGGCCCCCTGCCATCATTCCATCTCTCACTCCCACCTTCCTCTCCTCATTTCCATCTTGTCTTTATTTGCTTTACCTCCACTGACATTTGCTGCCATGCTCACTTAGTCTGACGTTCTTCCACAATGTTACCTTGTATCTTAAACTCTGTGCTTTGACAAGGTTCTGTACTTGCATAATGATAACTGCCAATTCATCACAACCATATCCTCACAACCAGTCATTGCTTGTTTGCTCTCCGTGTTCCCCCTTGACTCCTTAGCTGTCCATTTCCCGCGTATTTTACGTGTGTGCTTCCCCCCAAAGGTAAAATAGGACAAAGTATACATGGTGATGTTGCATAACGCTGACTAAATGCATAATGCCTCATGTATAAATGACAAAGTGTCCTGTTGTGTCACTGCATAGGGAGTTGGCTGGGTCGTTGTCCTGCAGCAGAAACCGAGAAGAACCAGTGCTGCCAGCCGTACACAGACTCAGACAGAGCATAATTGAAGGTGGCCTCCCAACAGCGGTTGGAGAGGGCCTTACCGCCTTCTTGTTACTGCTGTAGTCTGAAATAGATTGCCATTGCTTACTGAGTGTGTGACAAACAAGGGGTATATGTAGCAGAGCCCCTCCCAGCCTGGCAAAAGAATGCAGTGGGTGGGGCTGCTGACCTTGAGGAACCCAACACACTTCAAAGCTGAGACCCTCCATCAGCTCCTGGATACTTCAAAAAGTGTCTGAGCCAATTCTTGAGCTTTAAGCTCACAAAAGGGAAGTGTCCCTCCCAGGGCTTTTATCATTTGGCGGCTGGCAAAGGACATAATGTATATTTCCATGTGTTGGACATTAGATAGGTATTTCTATCCTAAGACCAGTGAGGATGCATGCCCTATGATGGGGATGGGGTACGAAGAAATGTGCACACATTCTTGTGTGTGTGTATGTGTGAATGAGGTGTGGTGTATATGTGTGTTTAAAGTGTGTTCTTAGGCATGTGTGCGTGATACTCTGAACTTTTTTCATTGTAAATCAATTAGTATCAAACTTAGATGTATGCGAGCTGTTGTAAATTTGATATATTCTGTGTGTTTGAAAAGTTCCAAGGTTGTTTGATTGAACCTAGGGACAATATTATCATTATGATATTATTATGACATTATTATTATTATCATTATTATAATTATTATTACCATAGCGTGAACCTTATTGTATCATTGTACTTAGCTAAGGTGACGAATGTACATAGCCTCTAGTATCTTGTACAAAGCCGTGTTTTGTACTGGCATGAGTCAAACCCAGCGTGTGGCATCTGTGACTCTCCTTGCATGTGTGTGTTGGCAGGAGTAGCATGTCTTGGCAGTTCTGGGAAGCTTCTATGTACCCTACTGCTGCTGCCGCTGCCGCTGCTGCTGCTGTTGCTCATACTGCTGCTGCCGCTGCTGCTGCTGCTGCTGCTGCTGCTAACCATGATCATGGATGAAGATATGTATTGTTATTTTATTTTATTTATTATTTTTTTCATCATTTCTTGGGTATTCTTTTTTTTATGATTTTTCAACTCTTAGAAGGAATTTGAACTGTGCCAAGCCTCTCTTTGTTATATGGTTTACTCTTGATTAGACTGCATAGGAAATTTTGATTGAGTCATTGTTATGTTTGATCTATTTTTCTACTCTGCCCCCTGTCTTTTGAAGATGTGAGTGAATGAATCAGGTGTTTTGTAACTCCCTTGTACAAAGTTCCACTCTTATTTATTGGCACTCATGGGTGGAGGTGAGAGAGGGCACACATCTAGATGGAGGAAGGAGATGTGGGTGTAAAAGGGACTGTTTGGGTGCAGATGATGCAGGGAGTCGTTATGGGTTGCATTGAGGACTGCATGTTTTGAGTGTGCATGCACGTGTATCTTGTGGCCAGATGACTGTTGAAGACAGTTTGTGGAAGTTGTAGGGAAATTTGCATGCTTAAGAGCTTGGAAAGGTGTTGCGTGGGTTTGTGGATGAGCATGTTTGTTTAGTTTATGCTATGTATGATTTTATATGTACATGCATATACATATATATACATATATATATATATATATATATACATACATATGTTATACACACACATACTTTGAATAGTATTTGGGGAGTTTTTGCAAATGATAAAATCTTTAATGAAATTAAAAACAGTAAGCATGGGGTCAATAAAAAATAAATCAACTTATAAAGATTGCTTTTTGTCTATGAAATTGGACATAGCAGATAAGAACAGTTTATGGTAGGTAAAATTTAGGTCAGTCCCATCAGTATAACAATGTTTTCTGTTTTTATGTTTGTGTGTGTGTGTTTGTGCTTCAGCCAGCACCAAATTTTTGTACTGTTGAGTGATGAACTGTATAGGTTTTGTTGAAGCAAGTACATTTCAGCCTAATCTTCACATCAGTCATGTTTGTTGTCAGCTAAAACTATATTGAAAGCTTTCCAATATTGAAAAATTTAAGGGTGAGTAACTTTGAAGACTCGCTAAATCAGAAGAGTTAAATTGTATATCCTTTGGAACTGGAAAATTGATAGGACTGCTGGAGCAAGATGTAATAATAATAATTGTTGCCTCAATACTTCTAGCCATTTACCAAGGGCTTTTTCCTCCTTACCAGGGAGGTAGCCAAGTCAAAAGGCATATACCCACTCCCACCAATTTCATTCCCACCCATTCCACTCTACCAGTTTCATTTCCACCCATTCCACTCCTATCCACCACCCTTTCCTCCCTTTCACCTTAGCTCCTCAGGGATAACAGGTCATCCCTATATCCCACCTACTGCCCTGGGTCAAAAGCAATGCAGCAGGACACAGCTAGGCCACATCACTTAATTGGCGACCTCCCTCCTCTGTCCCTTCATGCATGAAAATTGAAGATGGGGAGAAATCCCTTTGGGCTGTGTCAAAATATCATTCACACATAATCGTTCCCTAGCCACCTTCAGTCCCCCACCTGCTCCCTTCCTTGCATCACATTATCATATATACACAGCCATTCTCCATTCACCCCTATCTTTTGTCCTCTCCCTTCATTGCTTAAAAGACATTCCCCTCTTGCTGTCCTCTTGCCTCAAATCTTACTGACTAGAAATCAACAGCCCCACAGTGACTGACAACAAGCCTCAGGCCCTCCAATAGATTGATGTAGGAAGAAATAGGTTTTGGGAGGTTTTGGAGAAGAAAGTAGGCTTTTAACTGGAAGGATACATTGTCTTTGAAGGTGAAGTGGGGGTTTGACTTTGGTATTTGAGTTCAGGTGGGTTTTGGATCAGAAGGGAGAGACTTTAGATTTAGCTGGTTTTAAAATTTGATAATTTGATGGGAACTTAAATGGAACTAAGCAATTGAATTGGAGGGATATTGGGCTTAGGAATTGGAAGTTAGCTTTGGATTTAGAGGAGGATCAGGCTTGTGGAATAGAAATGTAATAAAAAGTTAACTAGATGTGGAATAGGGCTAGACAAAGGTGAACATCATAGGTAGAGATGTGGTGGGATTAAAAAGTGGACATTGGAAGAGGAGCTTGGTTTTGCTGTTGACCCTTTGCATACAATGACGCCTATATAGACATCTTGAGGCGCAAGTGGGTATATGATGATGCCAGCATTGGTGTCTTGATTATATTTATTTTGTAGTTGTAGTTGAGTGACCCCTATATTCTGTGAACTGGCTTGATCATATTTTCTGTGGTTATTAATATTCAGAGTGGAAGAGAATGAGATACAACTGCAATTTTATATTTGAAGAGGTTGAAGAAGAAACTGGCTATGGAGTTTGAAGTTTAGGAATTGAAACTGGAGTGAGAAATAGTATTTGAATTTGGAAAGAAATTTTGTAATTGGGGGAGGAGGTAGGCTGTCAGAAGTGGAGAAGTGATTTGGGGTTTGGGGTGCAAGGAAGTTGTGGACATTTGGTAGTGTAGGGAGTGATGAACATGAAGACATTGTATTCAGGTGTACAGACTTTCAGGCCAATATTGCTCTTTTGTTCACTGTTGAATGAGTGATTCTTAAGCTGAATAGTCAGAAAGGTATCTTTGTAATGAAGTGATGATGGTTTACTAGGAAAATTAGTCTTAATCATACCCTGAGGTGTACTAGTCGAACTCCCATTTGGGCATCAGGCCAGGTGTAGAATGTTAATTGGGGTGTACGGGAAAAAACAATTGTTTGGTATTTGAATGCATGGCATTCCTTTTTATCATATTTATATGTTTATTTTGTTGTTTTTTCCATATAGTTGTTGCTCAATGAGGCATTTGCTTTTTAGGATGAATAGTGGTTATTAAAAAGGATTATAAAAGTACTAATTTTGGTTTAAAACTAAATAATTGAATTGTATATATATAATTTTCTCCCTAGGTGTGAACCACAGTATTCATAGATGATAATTGTATAGATATTTGTAAAAATTATTTTTTAGGAAAAAAAAAATTAAAGCAGTAGGAGTGGATAAAGTTTTAGGGAAATGAAACTTTTTGAAATAAGAAAGTGTATTGGTTTCTGAACCCATGACTTTAGAATCCATGAAAGAAGAACTACCAAAGTTCATGAAAAAAAAAGATAGCAGACGAAACTTTAAGCCTGACCAAGTTTCAAGAAATATAACTGGAATACATGAAAGATGGATCAAGTAGCTGAATTTTTGAGTAATGAAAAATTGAGAATGAAAAGTAGAAAATGTTGACCAAGTGGAAAAGACACCATAAGACCATTTGTAAGGTAGATCATGTGAAAAAGGTGGTGTATGGAAGAGATGTATGGGTGACTGTATGGAAAACATGATGTGAGATTTGACTGTATAGAAGAAGTGGTTGACTGTGTGGAAGAGGGAGCATGAAGATAGGGGTGGGAGGGAAGGGGGGTGGGGGGATGATGTGTAGTGCTCCTCTGTATCGCCCCACCGGCAACCCTGTACTTACCACTGTACCCAGTCCTAATAAACCAAGCCACATTGTACATGGCAGTTTTATTCTATTCCCCAACTTAAGATTTTTTTTTATTTTGTATTCCGCCAACCGTAGTTTTTAACACTTTCAGCATGGCAACACTTTTTTTTTTCCCCTTCATCTTCTTCAGTACCTTACCTTTCTTGGACATAATGTTTCTCAAAACTGGACACAATCATTTGGCATTAACAAGAACAGATTTGACCAATTTGGCCCAGTAACCCAAAATAGCTTAAATGTAGTCTCAGATAATACAGGCTTTATTTTGTCCATAGTCTACCCCACTCAGTTGAATAAAGACAATTTATCACTAGCCAGAATAAGATTATTAAAGATACTATGTGGAAGGTAATCTCCCACTCTTCCAGAACTAAACTAGATCATCTGGCAGCACCCAGAAAACCAAGAAAAGGTTTTTTGGTTAAAGGATGAAATCCTTTTAGTGAATTGAGGTTAACCCCAAAACTGAATGGAAGAGGGAAGGTTAACTCCCCCAGGTATCTGGTACCTGTCAAGAATTTCATTCTGAAGTCCTGCAACTCTTCACCTTGACTTCCCACTAAGAAGAGTAGAATCTTGAAGTGAGACTTGAGTACTGGAAACCTGGAAAGAGGAAGCGACTGCTGCCCCACCACCTTCATGTGGTGCTCCTTGGGGCCTGCTCCCACCCAGGAGTTGCCAAGAGAGAAGGCAATGACTGAGACTGAGAGTATATTCAGTCATTGTCTCTTGCTTTGTCTTCCTTGCCTTCCAACTAACAACAACAAGTCCTCTTGTGATAATGTGTGACATTAGGGGAAGATGGTGAGGAACCTCTTAGTTACAAGTACTACCCACACAATAGACTGTGTAGGCTCAGTGGTTGTCCTGTGTAAGGATGGGAAGTAGCATAGCTTGGCAGCTGCCTACATGGCTGAGCAGCCTTATTTAGGAACCACCCTGCTCACACCATATGGTTTCTCAAAAACGAATCAAGCCGTGAAGTTGTCCCCAGCATGGTCACAAAATGTGGATAGAACACTGATGATAATAAAACTACATCAGGGAGGGAGCAACAGCCCTGCCAAAACCAAAGTTCCTCTGTTGCACTCCCACTCCGCAACACCTCCCAGTGAACAAGGCAAAGAGGCCAGTCCCGATCTCAAGAGCAACCTACAATGTGAACACCAATGCAACTACTTACCCTCTCCACAGAGGGTAATATCTGCTGCCATCAGCATTATCAACAAACCCAAATACCACAATAAATAAGTACAACTCTGATCTCCCTACAAGAGTTTGTATCCACAAGCCTAAACAGCTCAGCTAACCAACTTGACCCATACCAAGAAGAAGTGGACCCTGATGTTGATTACCTAAGATTCTTAGCTCGGAAACCTACCAATGAAAACCCCATAAAAAAAAAAAGTCCCATGAGAGTATACAACGAATTTGTGATAAGAGTCCCAATGGAGGTACATTAATTATAGAACTAGATTCAAGAGTTCAACATGATAATCAAAACCCTGACAACCCTGGCAGGTACCCAAAATCAAGCAACATTTTGTAGAACTATTAACACTAGTGTGGGACAAACCACATTCCACCTCAACAGTCCCAAGCAGAAGTAGTAGTGATGGAAATGATTATGAGACAAAAGTTATAAGTGTATGGAGTTCAGAAAATGATAAATAGTACAGAGGTCAACACCTCAATATTTAATGATGTTCAATCAACTACAGTTTCCAACATACTTGACTGTTGGTTATTTAAGATATGGAGAGAAATACTATCCACATCCATGTTGCTGCCTCAACTGCCATCACTTTAAACACACAAGACAACAGTGTTGCCACTTACTAAAGTATTTAAGTGGCTTTGACCCATCGTTTTTCGTTCATATTTCCGAAATAACTATTCACATCAGCATAATATATTAGCACAGCTTAATTCACACACTGCCCTAATTTTTTACGTTATAGTGCATTCACAAGTGTGTTTATTTACGGCGTTTACTCTTGACATAAAATGTCTCGCAGCCGACACCCGTGAAGTAAATCGAAGAAGTGAAGTTGTGACGTCATCACAAACTACCTCGTGTATTCCATCCTCCCCTTCCCTCCTTCCCATTTCCTCCCTCCTCCTCCTCCTCCCCCTCCTCCTCCTCCTCCTCCTCCTCCTCCCCCTCTCTCTCTCTCTCTAAAAAAAAAAAAAAAAAAAAAAAAAAAAAAAAAATAATATTGAATACCATGCACCCGGAAAGGGAATTCAATAAGTTTATACATATGATGGATAGGGAAATTATGATAATAATTGGACATGCATTTTATTTCATTCCATACCACTATGGATAAACAGTTCATGCTCGTCATCGCTGTCCATGGTGATGATGACGGGTTCCACACTTTCATGTATGTTGTCCGATGACCAGTACTCTTCTTCGAATGATCTGGACCTTCTCACATCACCCGCCCACACCTCCTTGGTTGCGATAAGCGAGGTAGTTTGTGATGACAGCACAACTTCACTTGTTCGATTTACTTCACGGGTGTCGGCTACGACACACTTAATATCAAGAGTAAACGCCGTAATTAAATACACTTGCGAATGCACTATAACGTCATAAGTAAAAAATTAGGGCAGGGTGTGAATTAGTCTGTGCTAATATATCATGCTGATGTGAATGGTTATTTCGGAAATATGAGCGAAAAACGAGGGGTCAAAGCCGCTGAAATACTTAGTAGGTGTATGTGCACATTGCTCAGCCCCTGCATGTTGCACCCAATACTCCAACCCAACCAAATGTATAAATTGCAAACAAGGCCACCACGCATCATCCACAGATTGTACAGTATACCAACATGAAAAGGTAGTCCTGTGTGAGAGATTCGGAACACATCAGTCCCAGAGAAACCAGAAAATGAGTACAATCCAGGATGATCAGACTAGGAGCCACATATGCAGAAGCACTATAGTTCATCAAACGAATTCCCCAGTAATAGGTCCATTTGAACAACTACACCAAGAGAGACTGTCCACATAATACAAGAATCCCCAGTACAAACCACCACATCCTCTTCACCAGTGTCATCCACACCCCAAACTCATCTGAAGCAAAACAACCTCAAATACAACCCCCAATTCCCTCCAGCCCACCAAAACTCTCAACCACAAACCTATTCAACACCTCACCCTACCTACCCAAACAAGTCGTCTCACTCTCAACAGTTTACAGCAACTTTCACCCACAAACCCATTTACTCCCTCCCTTTATCCACCACAGGACTTACTATTCTTTCACTCTAAAAGTTCCCACTATCCAAGAAAAACCATAGAAGACACAGTGGAGTATATCAACTATTCCACACCAGTAAATTCCCCCACTCCAGAAACCTCAAAGAACCACTCATCATCATAATCATCATCAACTGGGGGGCATATGCCAGAGAGTGCATTGCTTCAATGATACACCAGCACCAGTTCCCATGGTCTCTCCAAGCAATCTCTCGTGCAGTCACCCTTCCTTCCTTCCCACTCCAAACAACTCTCAATAGGTTCAATCAACTTGCCACAGCCATCAATTCTGTGGGAGTTCCCCCAAGCTCCTCCATCACCTGGTAACAAAGATGGATCTCTCAGGGCCAAATTCGACAAATTGGACAACGAACAAGGAAATAGATAAATATGAATAAAACGGTTAAACAGATAAGTAAATAAATAAAATGAATTGAATGTTTTTCAGTGTATACCACATGTGTAAAGTGTTGTGTAAAATGAATTATGTCCGCATAAGTAGATGAAATACGATCAGATGAAAAAAATCTTTTTGGCGGAATCCGTATGCAAAGTAAACATGTCTATAACACGTTTTGTCTGCCGAGGAGAAATTAACTTGTGTTAAACGTAGGGCTACACAACCCCAAAAATAGATACAGCTTAGATAACACGTTTTTAGACAAATCTGAGTGCGAGAGGGACTTGGGTGTTCTGGTGAGTCCGGACCTTAAAACTAGGAAGCAGTGCATTAGCACCAGGAATAAAGCTAACAGAGCATTATGTTTCATTACTAGGACGGTAACGAATAGAAGAGCAGAGATAAATATCAAACTATCTTGCGATAGTTAGACTCATCCTTGATTATGCTGTACAGTTTTGTCTCCGTCCTACAGAATGGACATAAATTCACTAGAATCAGTACAGAGAAGAATGACTAAAATGATACATGGACTCGGAAATTTGCCTTTCGAAGAGAGGCTTAGGCACCTAAACTTACACTCTCTGGAAAGACGCAGAGTGCGGGGTGATCTAATAGAAGTGTTCAAGTGGATCAAAGGCTGTAACAAGGGTGATGCAAACAAGGTCATCATAATAAAACAACAGGGCAGGACTCGCAGTAATGGGTATAAACTGGACAAATTTAGATTTAAGAAGGAAATAGGCAAGAATTGGTTTACAAATAGGGTGGTCGATGAATGGAATAAACTTAGAAACCACGTAGTAAGCGCTGAAACTATCAGTTGTTTTAAAAAACGATTAGACAACTTTATGGATGGGGATGACAGGTGGTGATGGATACGGAGCTGCCTAGTGTAGGCCTTATGGTCTTTTGCAGTCTCCTTTATTTCTTATGTTCTTATGTAACTTGTACAGGAAGTCTGCCCTCCGCACTTGTTACATCAGTTACAATCCACTTGACACGTGCGTGCACACACACACACACACACACACACACACATATTGGATAAAAAAAAATAGTGTGTGCAAACACAATACAAGAATTTAAGAACAAACTTGATCCTGCGAGATACAAAAACGGGTCACCACGAGCATAGCTCCCCTTCCCGTATAATACAACTAGGTAAACACACACACACACACACACACACACACACACACACACACACCCTTCCCGTATAATACAACTAGGTAAACACACACACATTCGGGTCATACGAGTATAGCTCCCCGTATAATACAACTAGGTAAATACACACACATTTGATTCGAAGAGTTCTAAATATACACAAACATACACAGAAAGTGGTGAACTGTCGGCGACTAGATGCATGTATTATATATATATATATATAATATACATACATGCATAATGTATTGCAAGGTACCTTAGACGTTTGTTGCAATGTTGAGGGAAGGGTTCTGACAGGCTTCCATCGCGAGCAATTTCTCGGAGAGGAAATACGAAATGAAATAATAACCTCGCTTTTCCACGTATATTTCACTTCTCATTCACTGGAAACACATGCACTATTTCTTACTATAGCAGTACTAGCATGAGATAGCACAAGCCTCATGAGATCACAAGCAAAATGTTCACCATAATACACCATAACTAGACACGACAACGGTTACCATATTTTTATATTTGCTCTTACTCGTATTGCGTCTATGTTATTTTCTCTCACATTGTTTTAAACTTGGCTTAAATTTGGGTCTTTCACAGTCCACATCATACTAGTTCGAGGTAGTTTTGAGGTAGATAGGGATAATATACAAATCGACGAGGTAAACTAAAACGACTACCCCTTGAGCAGGCCTTGCTTTGGAACTCTTGACTAACCTTGCCCTCAGACCGGTTACCTCGCCTTGCCAAACGTACGATTCATGGCCCTCTCCACACAGACGAGTCTGTATACCTACATGAAAATAATAATACAATTTTTGCTTAATCTACAATCACCTTCGTAACAATATCCCCTTTCTTCAAAACAGTCAAACCGACTGGTTTATAAACCAAAGAACTTATACAGGTGATCGTCAAACCTAACCTAATCTAAACAACTACACGAACACTTAAAAATAACAAACAAAAAACAATCTTGAAAACAAAACTTACAGTACAATACAACAACTGTTTACTCACTATCTTCGTCCATTACATAATCTATTACCAACTCTGGCTTCTTCCTTGACCTCTTAGGTCTTACTGACACTGGTTCTAACGTAACCGCTCCTCCCTCCACATCACGGGGTTTGCTTTTACTTTAAATTTAAATTTCGTGAGCAACAGGTTCGTCCTTACTATCACCGTCATTGTCACTCGCAAGAACGGCTATTTCTTCCGCATTCCACGTGAATTTTCCTTTCCCGTGTACTTTCATAGGCGATCCACGTGAACCACCTTACTTCGCTTCCCTGTTCCTGGGGAAATGCGATACGTGACCTCCAACAAAGCTTCCTGGACGGTATACGATCCTTTCCAGGTCTACATCCGAAGGCCTCCCCGCGCCCAAGCCAATTAGAAGGCGGAGCTCCCAAACGTGAGGCGAGCGGTAGTGTACCCCGTAGCATCATGTTCCGCAGACCGGTAAGCCATTACCAAGTAAGGAAGCCATACGTCCCAGTCCTGTTGGCTCTCCTCACAGTACTTGGCTAGCTCGTCAGCCAGAGTGCGGTTGAGCCGCTCCACCATGCTATCGCTCTGAGGTCTCAGGGGTGTGGTGTGGGTCTTGTGCTTACCCAGGAGTGCGCAGCATTCTCGGAAAACCCTCGACTCGAACTCTCTCCCCTGGTCAGAATGCACTTCATCCGGCACACCAAAGCGGGTGAAGAACTGACGGACGAGCACTTCCGCTACCGTCTCTGCTTCGTAACCCGGCAGAACATATACCTCTGGCCACTTGGTGAAGTAGCCCATCATGGCACAGATGAACTTGTTGCCACGGGGTGTGTAGGGCAACGGACCTGCGATGTCCACTGCCACTCTCTCCACTGGGGCTCCAACTTGATACAACTGGAGGGGAGGCCCGATCCTGCGAGTAGGTTCCTTCCTGGTGGCAAGTACGACACCACTCCATGACTCAGTAGAACCTCTGGTGGAGGCGGGAGAGGGTTTTCTTGATGCCCAGGTGATCGCTGGTGGTTTCTGCGTGTATATCTTGTAGTAGCTTTGCTCTGACGGCACACGGCACCACTATCTGCCACCCAAGATCGAGAGAATACAAGGTCTGCTCGCGCGCATGTTGTGACGTCATCTGAAGGGGAGCCCACAGAGAAAATGGTGAAAACGTAAGTGAAAAATGTTAGGTAAAAGAGAAAACGTACAGGCACCACAGAGTTTCTGGGAGACTTACCTATTTCATGTTCTGCAACCGTTAAAATGGGGGTTTCATTTTGGAAAAATGTTCTTGTGGTTTATCTTTGACATATTTAATAAAGAAACAGACGATGCAGTTAAAACTGGTGATTGACGTAAACGCCATCTAGTGAGAGAGCCGCACAGTAAAATGTATGTGGACGATGCGGCTCTCCGTGCGCTTTCTCGTCTTTCCTATATAGTCTTTGTGCCAAGCACTTCTAGTGACGTCAATGCGCAAACGACCTAAATACTGGTTAGCTGTTGAGTAGACCTTGTATTCTGTCGATCTTGCTGCCACCTATCCTCTCCGGTGCTAGGATCTATCTGCGGTTCCTGCAGTCCCTCCAATCGTAAGGCTGTCTACTGGTCCACGAGGCACTTAGTAGTGAGACTTTCTGGCGCCACTTCTTCCCTGCTGGGCCTCTCGTGGTCCGCTTCCAACCAGTGAACTACAGGAACGAGGTCAAGGTTCTCTCGTTGGTACTTCCTCCATATCCTCTCGCTCTCATCCCTATCTACCACTTGTAGACATCTCGAAATCAATTATGTTTCTCCCGATTGTGTACCACTCATATCACTTGTCGGTTGTGGCTGTTCCCCTCGATTTCTGTGGACTCCTGCCCTCTTGTCCGGTTTAGACAGCATGGACTGAACTCTTCCTCCTGGGTGTCTGCTGACTGTGGCTCATCTACCTGATCTGCGTCATTCGGGAGGATCAAGGGCACCTCTTCACCGTGCACCTTCAACACCATATTCCCAATGTCGATGACAGCCTCACTCTCCACCAGGGAACCCAGCCCCAGCAGACAAAGTTCCCCTGTATTGGCCACGTACACAGGGAGCTGTTCCTCTAAGTTGCCCACGCCAATACCAGCCTGTACAGGACCCTTGCGTGGCATGCAGTGCCCAGTCATACCACAGAGTTCCTGTCGGGCGGCTGGAAGCGTCCTGGTATTCACCAAGTCCACCTTGACCATGGTCTTATCTGCTCCTGTGTCTATGACCATCCTGATTGATTTCCCGTCCACGGTACCATCCACCTGAACAGCCGATATCGTGGTGTTGCGACAGCCTTTTCTAGTTGGGGGTCCGTTAGCTGGTCTTGGGCCCCGTACCCAGCCCAGTATGGTTTCCCGCTGGCTCCACCGTCTTGACCTGCTGGCAAGCATCCGTTCTGTGCCCGTACTGACCACAGTTCCAACAATACGGCAAGAACATAGGCGTATCCAGCTTCGGATCTAGCCTGTCGAGGGAACGCATCCTTCACGTCACTCGACACCAGCGTTTCTTGTGACCTACTTGTCCGTACTGATAGCACTTCCCTCTGAAACCTTTAGGGCTATGTTTACTTGGCTTGGTGGTCTTCACTTGTGGCTGACGAGCCTTGACTTCTCGACGAGGGTTCATAGATGCCTGCAACGTGCCGGCGGTGCGCAGAAACGCCTCGAACTCCATGGCTCTCGCCAATGCCATCTGGACGTCCGTTGGGTGCGCCTGTTTCATATAAATCTGGAACTGTTGGTCCAGTAGGGCGTCCACGAAATAGTCTCGAGCAAGCGTGACCACCATGTCCTCCGAAGCTGTGGGGTATACCCGTCTCACCAACGTCTCGAAGTCCTGCGCTAGCTGCGACAGGGGTTCCCCGCGCGCCCTTATCCTGTCATTCAGTCGCGCGACGTACACTTCAGCCCTGTGGTGTTGTTCAAATGACCCAGCATCTCCACGGCTGGTCCTCTCAGGCACGTCACGAGCTGTACTGCTCGCTCCTCGTCGTCCCAGTCTTGAGCATCCGCTAACAGCTCAAACTGGACGTGGTAGGCCTCCCGCGCCACCTTCCCATCAAAGTCGGCAGGTTTCCTACGTTCCGCCCGACGAGGGGACCCCGGTGGCGACGCTTGTGGGTTGACCACATGCGTTTGTATTTCACAGAGGAGAGGGAGGGGCGAAGTACATAAGGCGACATTCTGGAGTTCATGTGCTGAACCAGCTTGGCTGTATGGGCGATATTCCCGTCCTCGGCCGTGGCCCTCAGTTCGGTTCTCGTCCATTGCTCGCCGGACGTCTGCAACCTCCCGCTTAATTTCTTCCCTCTCTCGACTGACGTACTTTAATTCGCATCGCACACTACTCACTTGGCCATCCACGTAAGTCTCCGCCTCGCGCTGTGCCTAGTTGAGTCCCATAGCAATAGCCTGCCTGAAGTCGTCTATTTGTCTCAACATATTCTCCATCATTTCTTCCAAAATGTTCTTTACAACAAGTTCGTCGTCGCGCGATTTATTTTCGACGTACACACTCTCGAGTGCGTCACTATGGTTACACCACTGGTATCGTCGGCATGGTAACCCTCCGCCATGTTGTCTATGTTATGGTCCAACTGGTCGGCCATCATATCTGTCTCTGTCACGTAATAACTAGCGAATGCAAACCACGTCACTCCATCAAAATCCAATCTAATCCCGTTAATCCCACTTCTGCCACCATTTGCAAGGTACCTTAGACGTTTGTTGCAATATTGAGGGAAGGGTTCTGACAGGCTTCCATCGCGAGCAATTTCTCGGAGAGGAAATACGAAATGAAATACTAACCTCGCTTTTCCACGTATATTTCACTTCTCGTCCACTGGAAATACATGCACTATTTCTTACCATAGCAGTACTAGCATGAGATAGCACAAACCACATGAGATCACAGACGAAATGTTCATCATAATACACCATAACCAGACACGACAACGATCACCATATTTTTAATTTTTCTTTTATTCCTATTTTGTCTATATGTTATTTTCTCTTACACTATTTTAAACACGGGTCTTTCACTGTCCACATCACACTAGCGCGAGGTAGTTCTGAGGTAGATAGGGATAGTACACAAATCGACGAGGAAAGCTCAAATGACTGCCCCTTGAGCAGGGCTTGCTTTGGAACTTTTGACTACTAACTTTGCTTACCCTCAGACTGGGCATCCCGCATTGCCAAACTTACGATTCATGGTCCTCTTGACACAGACAAGTCTGTGTATCTATATGGAACTAAGACATACTACAATTTTTGCTTAACCTACAATCAACTTTGTAACAGTATTGTACAGTATACTATCATGTTCCATTTATATCATACATTATATTTGAAAAACATACATGTGAAAGAATGTAAATATTTAATTCATTGTGATGCGTAATGTTCCATAGACTGGATGTGGTTGAGCTTAAAGAGCCCTACACACACTCAGACTTGTCTGCACAGACCATGTATGCGCAGACAAGTCTGAATGTGTGTAGAGGAGATTTGTGGTCTGCACAGACCATTTGCTAGGTCTGTGCAAAATCAACTGTAGCTTGATATTATGTCTGCGCAGACATCTCTGTGCGTGTGTAGGCGAGTTCCCGCCATTTCCTCAGATTTCAGTTGTAGCGCTACTGTAAACAACTGGCAGTGATGTCTGACTTTCGTAATCACTCAAAGGAATTTATCATGGACTTCATTGATATATATCGAAGTGAACCGTCAATATGGAGAATTAAAAGCAAAGATTACAGTGACAGGCAGAAAAAGGCAGCTGCATATGAAAGGCTTGCTAAAAAGCTGAGAGAAGTGGAGCCAGAGGCAGACAGAGAAACGTAGTTAAAAAGATAAATAACATCCGCAGTACATACAGAAGGGAACTGAAGAAAGTAGTGTCCTCCAAGAAATCTGGATGTGGTGCGGAAGATGTCTACACACCTCGTCTGTGGTACTTTAACCTTCTGCAGTTTCTGTCAGACCAAGAATTACCAAGTCACTCTGTATCTACTCTAGATGACTCTCCAATACAGGTGAGTAAAACACATTTATATTTCATGTCATTATATATTTATATACACTATTTGTCTGCACTCACTATATGATTCTGCCACGAAAGTTTGCCTTCATTGTTAAAGTATTGTAGGTACATTTCACGAACTTGCTTGGCATCCTGGGCAGGATGTCTGTTATGTCCTATATTCAGTGAAACCAAGTTACTTGAATCTGTTCTGAGACCTATAGTATGTGTACCACTCTCAGTGTCTTCTACATCAAAGCACTCTGATGGTGTGTAATGATCAGAGGAAGTTATACGTAAAAAATTGTGCAAAATACAACAAGCCATTACAACACTGTTTATGTTCTGAAGTCCTAAATTTATTTTTGTGTGAAATATCCTAAATCTGGCAGCCAAAATACCAAATACATTCTCAATTACTCTACGAGCTCTAGACAGACGATAATTAAACACTCTGCGCTCATCTGTTAAGTCTTTTTGACTAAAGGGTTTAAGAAAATCTTTTCTCATAGCGAAAGCTTCGTCACCAAGAAATACATAGGGTAGCACTTTCTCACTATTATGCACTTTCTCTGCAACAGGTACACACAAGAGACCACCAAGTTTATCATAAAATTTAGTGTTGTCCAAGACTCCACCATCTGAGATTCTACCATTTGTACCAAAGTCACACATGATAAACTCATAATTAGCATTTGCTATTCCCATCAACACCAAAATATGGTAGCTATTGTAATTGTAATAAAATGAGCCACTATCTGGTGGTGGAATGATCTGGACGTGTTTCCCATCCACTGCTCCTAAACAGTGAGGAAAATGCCATTTGTCTTCAAATCCCTTTGCAACACCTCTCCATTCTTCTTCCGACGTGGGAAACTGAAACAATAAGAAAAAAACTACTAAATACGCTGATATTGCATTAGGCCAGTACTGGCCAACCCCACACTTGTCCTGTACTAAGTTACTGACGATAATTTCATTACTTGTTCACAGGAAGTGGAAATCAGTGACTGTGAGGCTGACAGTCGACCCGAGACACCCAAGACATCACTGGAAGCTAGCACCAGCTGTCAAACCAATGAACCAACATTAGTCTCCAACTGTACAGAATCTGGGGTATTAATCAAAAGCAAGAAGCCTCAACGAAAGCGCAAAGTGGATCAGACTGATGCTGTTTTGTCATTGATCGGAGAACATTTTAAATCATCCCGTCCAGAAGATGATTTTGATATTATGGGGAAGAACTTTGCTACAACACTTAGACATGTTGCAAAAGATCAGCGATTATATGCAGTGAAACTCATGAATGATGTACTGTTTGAGGCTCAACTTGGCAACTTGAATAGGTACTGGACATTATCCAAGCCTAATAAACAGTTGGAAGGTACATTTCCCCAGCCTGAATACCTCCCTCAAAACTCGTCACTCACAACAGACGTGATGTCTCAGTCACTGTCTGCTAGTGAGTATTTCAGTTCCTTTTATCCAATGTAGTTTTAAGACTGTCAATCATGTTTTTTGACCTGACAAGCTCGATGCAAAAGCCTAGTTTAAGTTTCCTATTTTCATATAGTTTTGAAGTTGACAGGTTCACGAAAAAGTAAAACTACAATGGCGCATATTCTTTGTTTTCACTGCATTCCACTGGTTTCGCATTTTTGACAACTTCAATAAAGTACTTACCTTCATAAAGTTTTTATATAATGCCCTGTAGATTGCTTGACATGTTTCTGGTATTACAGCACTTAATGCTTGGGGGGGAAATTATTGTTGAAAACTTCATATCTTCATAGCTTCTTCCTGTTGCTAAAAACCTGAGAGTTGCAGTTAAGCGCTCATGGGGACTAATGGCTTTTCTCATACAAGTATCTTGCTACTCTATGAGAGGTGTAACTAGTGACAGGAGGTTCCGATACCTTTCTTCATCCATACGTAGATAGTTAAACCAGTCATTCGACTCCAGCCGTAGTTCTGATAGCAGATTTATATGAGAAAACTGATCCCTCTGTAAAAGCCATTGTTTACACCACTTTCTTTTCAATTTCTTCTTGTCTAGTTTTCTTTTTCTTGCTATTAATGTCACAGCCAAACCAGCTAGGAGGTCTTCCTTGGCTGTATACATGCTCCTGTTAACCTGAACCAAAGCTAACTGAACTGTTTACACAGACTTGTCTGAATAGTGTGGAGGCAAAACCTGTTGGCAGATTTATTTGCTCAGATTTGGTCTGTGCAGACAAGTCTGATTGAAAGTCTGAGCGTGCGTAGGGCCCTTAAGATTCGACATGACGTTGCTACTGCATTTCACATAAAAGTGTGACGTCACGTCCATTTGCATTTCATACGATTATTCTATACTTTATTAACATAAAGTTATATTTCATATCGTAAGCAAGATTTTTACTGTTTCATACATACGTATTTATGATATTCTGATGTATATTATCGAATTTTTATGTAAATTTTGGAAATGTACGTGACTACCAACGTTCGACGACGTTTGAGCTTTAAGATATTTCCGAAAAATCATATGTATTTCATATATTCGTCGCACTACTTGCAACTAATCAAGTCGCTGCCTAAGTCATACAAGACTCAATAATTCATATCATTAAGCCTCTAGAATACTTAGACCCAGTGAAGACGAAGAAAGTCGACCACTTCTACGATCCGAAAGGAATGTATCCAACTCGAGGTGAATAGTCACGTGGTAAGATCTCCATGTTGTCTACATAGTTCACACTGTCTACTCAAAGATTAAGAGATACATTATTTGTAATATTGGCAGAGACCAACAATATTATTTTTATGTTTTAGGATAAGGAATATTTATATCTTAGATTAGGTTTAACATTGAGAAGAGTTCAAGAGGCATAAGAAGTGAACCATTTAATTCTTTTACCAACCACAGTAATTTGGGTAAAAATCAGAAAAACGTTCCATATGTGTTTCAATTGAATACCTTGTCTCGAATAACCCCGCATTAAGACCAAAATAGATAACTTTATTACTGGAGAAAATATTTCAAATCAAGTGATAATACACACAGGCATACATGCATATAGTGCTGCACTGTCGGCGGCTTAATACATATACATACATCATACATGCAAATTTTTTCATGGATGCGCACGCAAATGCATACATGGATATCTACTTAAAAAAAATGTACATATTCAGAAATTGTTAGACCCAGCTACATAGATAGGTGAAATAATTAAAATATACAAGATTAAACGAAAATAACAAAATAAATGTCGAGTTTGAGACCGTGTGTCATTCTTGGCCTCTCCGTGTTCTTCAGAAAGACTTTTCAGGGAACTAACGGTGTCGTAAAGCATTGGTATGGGCAACGAGACCTCATAGGCTCGAGTGGCACCCGAAGAGTTTTGAGGAGTTTCCTGAGAGCGAATACCTTTGGGTGTTAGGGTGCAGGTACTCCTTTTGTAAGAACCGAGAGCTTTGGCGAGCAAGGAGAGCGCGGCAGGAATACAGACGGAGTGACCAATTATAACGAGTCTAAAAAGGGTGTTTTCCTGTCTTTAACAGTCCATCATGTCGCTGATATAAAACGCAATATTTCGTGTATGTTGTCAATGTTGCCGTTTTTTATTTATGCATTTTTTATGTTATTCAATAAACTTGGTTTTCGAAAATTGTTTGTGGTGGGACCTGCCGTTCTTCTCTGCCATCCTGAACTAAATTCATCGCATTGAGATGACAAACAAGACCAAGAAGCTAATTGTGAAATCTCCTGAGGTGTCTGGAGCAGGTCATGGCATTCCAAGTGCCTGAGTCGTCACCGGCCAAATGGAAGAGAACTTTTGCTGCAACAGTTTGAAAGCGTTTATGTGGAGAGAACGACGTCGAAAGGTTCGTGTTCAGGGCCAAATTTTCAAGCCCCGTTTAATAATTATTTCCATCATATAGATTATACGTCGCTTAATTTTTACTCCATAAATTAAAAAATACAACAATTAATGAAGGGAAAACGGTTTATGTATGTGAAGTGACTGAAGCTAGACAGAACCAAAACTATATCATGGATTTTCTATTTTCAGACTTTACCTCCAACTGATTTGGTACTGGCGTTAAACAAATAAATGACGTAACGGAAAAATAACGAACTTTAACGACTTTAACGAATATAAATTCGAAAATGGACTGTAGAAAATAAGGGAACAAGAGCAAGCACACAGATATGGGATTGAAGCTCCAGTTTCTTCATGTCTTCTAGACATCTTTCTTCGTCTCCCGCGCCCTACGATGCTCTCTTCTTATACGAGGTAAGGAATTTAGCACCTGCTTTTTGTAAACGGGTTATGTATTTGTATCAAGTATAGGCACTCTGAACAAATTATTATAGAGAGAGAAAAAATTATAGGGAATAGGGAGTGATACTTCATTAATCGAGATTTTAGAATATTAATTTTGCATGAATGTATATCATACATACATAGAGAGAGAGAGAGAGAGAGAGAGAGAGAGAGAGAGAGAGAGAGAGAGAGAGAGAGAGAGAGAGAGAGAGAGAGAGACATGCACTTGTCACCTAGATGACCAAAGAAGGAACCCATAACCAAAACTCGGGGGACAGCTGATCTCGTTTCGATTCCCGCCGCTTGGGACGTTGAATAGCTGCGGCTTCAGAGCACCTTCATGGGCCAAGACAAGGGCGCCTGGGTCATTTCTGTTTTCCCGACAACAAGGCAATATGTGCGGTCAGCGGCAGTCATCCCTAGA
>NC_134779.1:64345247-64352747 GCF_046742065.1 Oratosquilla oratoria
ACCGGAAACCGGAAATCCCTCAAGGGGACACGTCCCCTCCGGCCCGGTTGTGTGATTCGTCCCGGTGTGTCTCTGCAAGGTTGTCGAACACCATGGCCGGTACCACGCAAGACAAACGCAGGCAACGCCATTTTTGGAGTTGGATAACAAAGGGAAATATTCACTAAGTGATGTGAGGAAGAATAAGAGTTTAAAACAGGAGTTAGTTAACATTCACAGAAGTGAATTCCCTGAGAAGTACATGTCCTCTTTGTCTCCTTTCGGCAAGAAGAAAGCTAATGAGGCGTCAGAAATCAAGAAGAGTATTTTGTTGTTCTTTAGAAAAATTAAGCGCCTAGAGGAGGAGTTTAAGAACAATCCAGCTCAACAGCTGAGTCTTGAGGATCTTACAGATTACAAGCACCCGGCTGACGCCGGCCGTGGCTCCGCCACGTGTGCTTGGCCTGCGGCGCCGCTTCTTCCACATGTGATTTTTGGAACATCTATACACGATAATACACACACGCGCACACATGCACACACATAGATACATACATGAACACACACACACACACACACACACACACACACACACACACACACACACACACACACACACACACACACACACACACACACACATTTTTGCGAATTTTTCTTCTAAAGCCAATTCAGCAGCCATCCGCTTTTCTTTCAGACGATTTTTTTTTCTCTAGAGCCAATTTTTCCTCACTTAACCGCTTTTCTTCTTTCTCTTTTGCAAGTCTCTCTCGTTCTTCTATTCTTTGCTTCGCCTTTTCCTCGTCTTGACGGATTTTATTCAGTCTCCTTTGGTCACGGGAGTCTTTGATAGCTTTCCTGATGGCGTATTTGTTTCTTCGTTTTGCCTGGTTGAACGTTTTGAAGGCCTTCTCTAGATAATACATTTGATATGTTTTGTGGTCGGGTTTTCCGCCCGATTTCACAAAGTTTTTATACCCGACGAAATAATGTTTCGAGAAATTTTCAGAAACGCTGTCTTCAATTTCTCCGTCAAAAAGTTCAAAATTGTCAAACATTTCGTCGGAATACTCGAAATCTTCAACTTCTCGTAGCGTCTCGTTGAATTTAAGCACTTTTCGTTGGAACTCTCGAACAGATGCGTTGGCACGGAAGGTTTTAACGTCTCTGTACAGATCCGGGAAAGCTTTTGTGTGTTAGTTACGTAACTGGGCATGCAGGTTCGTGTCATTCTGCAGTTCTGTTTTTTATTTTTTCCGATTAACCGTAATCCATTTCCAAAAGTGGCGAAGACGCCTTTTCTTGTTAGCGTCGGGTTCTCTGGCGGGCATGGTGCCTAAGATACAAAAAAAAAAAACAAAAAAACACCACTATCTTAAACAACGTGACGTGGCCCAAAAACGCCGGACCCCTTTCCGTTTTCGCTCAAGCTCACTATGGTTTTGTGAAAACTGATAATTTGAGAAAACTCCGCGCTTTATAGTAAGTAGACGATGGAGATATAGACCCTGAAGAAGAGAAGCGATTTGTGTCTCACTACTTGGCTGGATACAAATCGTTTATATCCAAAAGTGGGTGGTTTAGCGCTAACGAGGATTTCAGATCCTATTATTTCGACATGAAATGCAAGCAGCCCATAGGGGTGGGCGCCGAAAGCGCCTGTGAGCGAAACGAGCTCTCCCGAAGGGCCTAGACCTCGCATAGCGGGGGTTTCTTCTGTAGTCCTTCGACGACTACGCAAGCTGGAGGGGCTCTACTCCTCCAGCCTCTCCCCGGCGAAGTCCCCTTGCCTTTGCTTCGCCTGGGGAAGAGAACCCACTCGGCTAGAGAGGAGGGATGCCTACTTTACATACTCAGGCATATTATCCCCTCATGTCGCTTACTCGCGCTTATTTCTCTGTGTCCAGAAGTCGTCGTCGCCACGTCGCGTCGCCGCCGCTAAAGGTCGCGAACGGGTGCCCGGTCTTCTCGGTCGAAGTAGCTTCTGCCGGACACGATCTTCCCGAGGTCCGAGAACACAGGTCTACTCGGCTCGACCCCGGACAGCGACGACGCAGATGACGACAATACACACATGCATAACAAATATGCGACGCACACATACACAAACACACACACACACACACACACACACACACACACACACACACACACACACACACACACACACACACACACACACACACACACACACACACACACACACACACACACACACACACACACACACACACAAACAGAATATAGGTTAGTATTTCTTTCTTATTCCTGCTTACAAACTGCAGTTCTAATATAAGTAACTGCACATCTACGCTTTCATAGGGCCATTGCAGCCAGTGCAAATGTAAAGGAACATCAATCAGATACATACATAGATGCTCGAATGGTATGTGCATAATGTACACACTAAACATCAGATAGTTACACATGCACATACCTGCACAAACACACATTATGTATTAAGTTGGAACCGTACATGAATTTGATTCTAGGTATGTTAGAAAATTAGAGAATAGATGGAATCCAACGAGCGTTGATCCTTTCCTGTTGACTAAAACTAGGTAGATACAATTAGGTAAACACACACACACACACACACACACACACACACACACACACACACACACACACACACACACACACACACACACACACACACACACACACACACACACACACACACACACACACACACACACACACACACACACACACACACACACACACACACCTCGTGGCGCTGTGGTTAGAGTTCTCGCCTGCGGAGTGTTATTCCAACTCTCGTGGGCGGGGAGTTGGGAGTGTGTGTACGTGTAAGGTCACAGTATTACCCATAGATCGGTCATACGAGCTCTGAACTCTCATCCGGGAGGTTAATAACTGTCGGTCACGAATCCAAGACCATGGTGAATCACACATGCAGGCACACGTACACGCACGTACACATACACACACACACACCACACACACACACACACACACACACACACACACACACACACACACACACACACACACACACACACACACATATATACGGCACAGTTATAGTGATCGCGGCCGCCAGTATGGCTGTCCGGGTTCGAATCCCGCCCAAGGCAGAAATCATTTAAGTATTGCTGCGCTGCGAGTCGTTACTCCAACTCTCATGGGGGGAGTTGGGTGTGTGTGTGCGTGTAAGGTCACATCATTACCCATAGATCGGTCATATATGAACTCTGAGCTCTCTTGCGGGAGGGAAATAACTGTCGATCACGAGTCCAACACGTGATCCAAGACCATGGTGAATCACACACACACACACACACACACACACACACACACACACACACACACACACACACACACACACACACACACACACACACACACACACACACACACACATATGGTGGCGGAGTGGTTATAGTACAGCGATCGAGCCCTCGACCGGCCGGCCTGCCAAGGGGACTCTGTTGGTGCCCAAACCACGTCGGGCGTTCAACCGTCCACTGTAACAGTTATACAGTGCTCATTAACTTTATAACCCTTTACGGTTTTGGAAGGGGAGAGGTGCCCCTCAACTGAATAAAATCGCATAAATATATATTTATGAAACTATATATGTAAAAGAATGATTGGCATTCTTCAAGGGTATTAATAGATGGACTATGCTGTAAGAGTTATATATATATATATATATATATATATATATATATATATATATATATATATATATATATATATATATATATATATATATATGTATCTAAATAAAGTGATCTGCAAATAGGAAATATGTATTCATATATACATACATGCGTACATACATGTATATATATATATATATATATATATATATATATATATATATATACAGTATATATACATATATATATACACACCGGTATATATATATATATATATATATATATATATATATATATATATATATATATGTATGTATATATAGACATATATATATATATAGATATATATGTATGTATATATATATATATATGTATATATATATATATATATATATATATATATATATATATATATATATAATATATATATATATATATATGTTTGTATATTTCGGCACCAGGTTTTCCTGAATGAAACCTGTCTACATATATATATATATACATACATATATTGTATATATATATATATATATATATATATATATGAATATATATATATAAATATGAATATATATATATATATATGTATATATTTGTATATGTGTGTGTGTGTGTGTGTGTGTATGTGTGTGTGTGTGTGTGTGTGTGTGTGTGTGTGTGTGTGTATGTGTGTGTGTGTGTGTGTGTGTGTGTGTGTGTGTGTGTGTGTGTGTGTGTGTGTGTGTGTGTGTGTGTGTGTGTGTGTGTGTGTGTGTGTGTGTGTGTGTGTGTGTGTGTGTGTGTGTGTGTGTGTGTGTGTGTGTGTGTGTGACCACCATCGTCTGTTGTTTCAGAACTCGCTTTCTCTCGAAACTGAATAAAACCTTCTAGTGTCACCCCCAAGACAAACAGTAGTCACGTGAACACAAGACTTTAACCTTCTCTGTGTTTAGTGACTACCGTTGTTCACTCTGGCTGGCTTCATGTGATCTTATTCACTTAGAAGAGGTCCTCTACGTAGCGAAAAGGTTAGAGTGCTCACCGAGAAAGAGTTTAATCCTGTAAAGGCTAGTTATTCCTGTAATCCAATTAAAATAGTCTGATATTAGCTAGAAGAGTTATTAAAGTAACCAATTGGTTTTAATGGGTAATGGGAAGAGGGAGTAATGGGGTAATAGGAAGTAATTGGTGCAGGTAATGAACGTAGGAGAGGGAAGGAAGGAGGATAAGGATGGGAGACGGACTGAGGTGAACGGGTAATATAGTAATTGATACAGGTAATAAATGGAAAAAGTAAAAGAGTAATAAATTCTTTAGGGAATGAATGAAATCCTCTAGCGAATTTTGTCTTCATCCTTTTTTCTTTTAGCGAAACAGCGCCAGAGAATTCCATTCAGATTAGGACCATATTCTCTTGGTTGTCTCAACTAAAAGGAACTTGAGTCTTGGATTCCACAAGAATCTTTATTTATACATGGCCTGGGCCCAGATGCTTGGCTGGCCGTCCTGGATGCAGCCAGCATGTTAGCGTCACCAGTGTAGACAAGGCAGCCTCTGTTGCCGACATGTTCGTAAAACCTCATTTACAAAGGGCTAGTTTAGTAGCCGCTAGGGCTACCTGCAAGTTAACTTACCTAACGGCAAGTAAGTGTTGACACTAGGATAGTTTGGAAGCGAGTTGACTAACTTTCCGTTGACACTGGACAAGTAGAGGGAGAGTTTATAAGTCGCTAGCACTAGCGGTTACTAAAGTTTCTCTGTGTAAATAGAGTTTAACAATTCCCGCTCATATTCGTATGTTCTCGTCCACTCAATACTTCAGACATGCGTCCAAGCGTGTTGCGAGCGATGTAGTAAACATATCATTGTCAATGAGGGATAAATTTGGAGTATGAGAGCATTAGTTGAGAGTACCATTATATTAGGATTTTTGGTACGTTTATGAGTGTTGTGAGAAAATAATGAGAGTATGAGAATACTAATGAGAGACTTTATAGGGGTATGAGAGTGTTTTGAGAAAGTACTATTGGTATGAGCGTGATTGTTGTGAAAGAGTAATACAATGAGAGATCTTGTATGAGTATGAGAGTGTTGTGAGAAAGTGCTAGTGGCAATGATAGCCTTGGTATAGGCGTGAGAGTATTGTGAGAGAGAAATACTTTCAATGAGAGACTACGTCTAGGTATGATAATGTTTTGGGAGAGTACGGTAGTGAGACTTGGACGTGGATGGGAGTGCTGTGGGAGGGTTACCAGTACTGGTAATGGAAGACTTGGTATGAGCTATGCGTACCAACCGCCAATGATAGTAAATTCTCGCTAATGGCTCCATCCAACCACCACACACTCCTCCTTCAGAGACCACAAGCACAGTCCGAACTCCCACTTCGAAGTATGAACGTTGGCGGTCTCTCTTTCTCTCTCTCTCTCTCTCTCTCTCTCTCTCTCTCTCTCTCTCTCTCTCTCTCTCTCTCTCTCTCTCTCTCTCTCTCTCTCTCTCTCTCTCTCTCTCTCTCTCTCTCTCTCTCTCTCTCTCTCTCTCTCTCTCTCTCTCTCTCTCTCTCTCTCTCTCTCTCTCTCTCTCTCTCTCTCTCTCTCACTTTCCAACTGAAATCCGTTATTTTTTCACAAATATTTCATTTCAGTCTTACAGCAGTCTCACATAATGAATTCAATGTGTTTTTTCGTTAGTACTGAAACTCAATCTCAAAGCATTCTTAGCTTCGGTGTTGCTTCGTTCAAGTCTCGGTTCTGTCTCTCAAGTCTCAAGGACTGTCTCAATCAAGCTTTATTGCTGTTTGACCATAATCTCACTTCGGGTTCACAGTGGTCTCACTAGAGGTTTCTCTTCAGTCTTGTAGCATTTTCAACACACTCTGATTTCAGTCTCTGTTGTTTCGTAGAGGCTTCAGTGTAGTCTCACAATAGTCTCATTTATTTCATTTGGGATTTGAGGTCTCCAGTCTTCAAAGGCAGTCTTCAAAGACTTAGACTGAGTGCTGAGGGCCTTTGTACCTATGAAGACCATCATTGGTGACACCAGGCGATTTTATTCAGTTGGGTTCACCTTCCATCCGAAAGTGGCCTAATAATGACTATATTGACTCGCTAAGAATTGCGGTCAAACTATACAATTTTATTCTGGTTGACGTCAGCCGAGAGGAACCACCCTTCTGAGTCTCTTGGGTGTGTGTGTGTGTGTGTGTGTGTGTGTGTGTGTGTGTGTGTGTGTGTGTGTGTGTGTGTGTGTGTGTGTGTGTGTGTGTGTGTTTGTGAAAGCTACCATAAATCACGTGAGTCGGCTATGGGTGATCCTTTATCTATTTGATTCTGTTTAACACCAGACGATTTGATTCGCTTCGGCGAGTGAGGGAGTGGGAGGAGAGTGAGCGAAGAACATAGTACCCGACACATAACATCTAAACCCTTCACAAGGCCTGTGTCCTACAGTAGTACAACCTGCACATATCCTCCAACACAATCCACTCTCAACTCTCTATGCAACCTTCTCCTGACACCCGCTAGACGTCGGTGGAATATCAATCCCGATTACTCAACCTTCCTTAAGACACCTCACAGCACTTCCTCCTCCTCCTCCTCCTCCTCCTCCTCCTACATCTCAATGGAACCTTGGCCTTCACGTACTCAGTGACTGGATGGAACCTGACATCTTCATTGGTCACCCTACGAGTATCTATGAACACAGAACCCCTCTTCCACGCCTACAACACAAAGGATTACAAAGGAAGAGCATGCCGACAGGTAACATTTTGGTCCATATCTACGTCGGATGCGGAAAAAAAATGATAATGATAAATAGATATGTAATGATAAATAATAAACAAACAGATAAATGATAATAATAAACAAATGAATAATACTAAATAATAATAGATAAAAAGTTAATAATAATC
>NC_134779.1:64367747-64370247 GCF_046742065.1 Oratosquilla oratoria
GAGCACGCAAATCAATTGGAAGAATATTACTGTTTTCTTTTATGTGTTTATGTGAATGTGGACATGGAGGTGCAGCCCCAGAAGGCTTGCAATCGATCACCGAACCGGGGGCTCACGTAAGGAGAACTGGCACCGTTGTAAACAACATTGAAAAAGGCGTTTAACCCAATCGAATAAAATCGTCTAACGACATTTGCGAGTTGTGTTGATTACAGGAAACTCGGAGGAAATGTTTCAAGAGTTAGTGAAAGTTGATAAAAGTAGAGTGAGGATGGAGGGTGTGTGTGAGTGAGAGTAAGATTAAGAAGATGTGGAGAGTTGAATAAGGCATATCAACTAGTGAGTTGAGAAGATGAAGGAAGTATCTCTTCAGACGCTTCAGGGCGGACGCGACATCAAAAGAGTTCAACATGACATCAGATGACATCAAATGGCATCAAATAACATTAAATGACATCAAATGGCATCAAATAACATTAAATGACATCAAATGGCATCAAATAACATTAAATGACATCAAATGGCATCAAATAACATTAAATGACTTCAGACGCGGATATAGCATCAAATGAAACAAGAAGTATCACAGTGTGATAGATGAAAACACAGAGAGCTAATGGCTTATAATGGTATGGTAGAGAGTAGTGTACCAGGTAACTCGTAGGTTAGCGTTTTTTTATAAGAGACGGTGTAATGCTCAATGTGGCGAGTTGGAAAATGAGTTTAAAATGATTGAATTAGTTTGTCATTTTGGGAGGCTTTTATCCTTCGTTAAAGGAAACGTTCTACCTGGATGAAGTCACCTGACGTTAGCCATACATATAGGGATGGTCAACTCCAGACTGCTCCAAGGCAGTGTCATAAGGAAAGAACAGTTTCGGATCTTTTATACACCTTCAGGATCAGAGTCTATGGAACACAAACCACACATATTTCTTATTAGTTTTTCTTTAAGAAATTTGGTCAATAAGTTTTATCCGTTGATACTGTTTATATAAACTTAATAACTGATGAAATATACGTTTTATCCGCTGGAATGCAAGTGATGAATTATCAGGAAACAGAAGCTGTACAAAAAAATCTCCACCAATCAGGGTACAGAAGCGACCAAGGTGGGCGGAGCCTGACTGTCAGATTAACGCAAACCAATTACAGCTTTCTTCAACATAAAAACTCCATACCATATCAAGACAGAGCTAGAACCAACCAGAATAATTTTTTGGTTTTCTTCCAGTCTATTTCATTGAACTTCAGTGGCTAAATGGTTAGTGCACTGACCTTGCTTGCATTGTGGTCGTGCTCACTCGGTCTCCAGCCCAACCAGACGCTTTGCATGATGATCTTGCATGAAAAACCAGTCCACCTTATCGTTGCACTCCCAGGAGGCTCGAGTGCAAAGACTCCTTAGCTATCCCATGAGCCTGAGGAAGAAATGACTCCCAGTGAATTGGCAAATGTCTTGTGTATGGAGTTGGTGTGGGTGCCTGTGGAGTTCGAAGGCGTGATCAGGACTCCACAAAACCGCGGACAGTTAGGGAGGAGGTAGGTGGAGTTGGCGTGGGAGGGTGGGGTGGCCCGTTAGTGATGTTCAGTGGCGATGTGGTGGGGTTGTTTCGCTCACCTCAAAGGCTTCGGGAAGGATTGGGTGGCTGAGTCCTCTCCCTCTTTCTCCTCTCTTGCATCAAGCGGGAACGTATTTTACAAACTATATTTCAGGTGAAAATTAAATATATCTCTCATTTTCGTATCAGTGATGTCACTAGCATCGATGACGTCACCAGTGACGTCACTAGTGCTAATCACGTCACAAGAATGATGGAGGAGGGGATTCTCGACGGAAAACTTTACTCAGGTTTTAATGATTTTAGAAATTATAGTTTTACTATATATTTTTTTTTTATAGAATATAGATTTTGACACCTGCGGTACAGCGGCGTTCCCAAACATGAATAAACTCGTCTGGCAACAATACAATGTTATAATTTTCTTCTCGGAAGATTGTTTTTATTTTCTAATTCAAGACATCTTCTTGGTCGTAGAATCTAAATTTCAAAAGATGACATCCTGAATCTCTGCTCTGGCGTTAACCAGAATAAAATATGTGAAGATTAATGTAATGAAATAATTTGACGGCAGTACTAATGAAGCAGTTGATGATGACACAAACGAAGTCCAGGTAGCCTTACGTAGGCCACTTCCTGGCCTTAGTTCCTGGTAAGGCCATTCAGGGACAGTGGAATGTCCCAACACGGTTCTTTGTACTTGTATGTAGGTATACGTACATACACAGGTACTGATGCGTTCTCACACATGCGTGCTCGCGTGCATTCATACACGCACATCTACACGTACACGCTAATACACTCACTCGGACAGTCATACAAACGCGCTTACACACACACACACACACACACACACACACACACACACACACACACACACACACACACACACACACACACACACACACACACACACACACACACACACACACATATAT
>NC_134779.1:64382747-64385247 GCF_046742065.1 Oratosquilla oratoria
AATAAAAAGAATCGTTGTGACACAACGGTATGGAAAGGGTATAGAAAGGGGCAAACATGTGGCGTCCCCGCCAATTTTACTCGTTTTGAGTTAAGCACGGACCGTGAAGGGCGCAAGTCTCTCTCTCTCTGTCTCTCTCTCTCTCTCTCTCTCTCTCTCTCTCTCTCTCTCTCTCTCTCTCTCTCTCTCTCTCTCTCTCTCTCTCTCTCTATCTATCTATCTATCTCTCTCTCTCCATATATATATATATATATATATATATATACATATATATATGTATATATATATATATATATATATATATATATATATATATATATAGTATATACTAGACCACCCGTGACCCGTTGGGTCAAATAAAATTCTAAATGATACTTTGTTAATAAAATGGCCAATAAAATCTTTATTAAGACAATGCTCTATTCAGTAGCCGAAGGCAGTGACTTGATTATTTATAAGAAGTGAAATGCAGAAGATTGAGGTCATGTCGTCGTTGCTTGGAACACTACGCATCATATGATATGCTCTTATATATTTGCAACATTCTTTGTACAATTTGAATGATTTAAAAACACTTTAATATTTTCCTTTTGCTTAACTCTACTCAGCGCAACATATAATTGTCCATGCTGAAATACAGGTTTGTCTAGATAAACTAAAACTTTCTGAAAAGCCTGTCCTTGAGACTTATGAATGGTCATGGCAAACGCTGATTGAATTGGAAACTGAATTCTTGCAAACGGAATATTGTCTCCTTCAGATAAAAAAAAAACAATCTTGGAATCAGAAGATTGTAACGTCATGTCGTCGTTGCTTGGAACACTACGTATCATGTGATTGATACGGTTTGTAATATTTTAATGAACTCATTATGCCTCATAGAAGCTAATTCAGGAGTTGGCTACACTTTTGAATACGGAATATGAAAATTTTGAATATTAATGGTCAGAAAATATGTAATCGGAAAATTGTGACGTCATGTCGTCGTTGCTTGGAACACTACGCATCATATGATTTATACGGTTCGTAATATTTTAATAAACTCATTATGCCTCATAGAAGCTAATTCAGGAGTTGGCTATACTTTTAAATACTGAATATGAAAATTTTGAATATTAATGGTCAGAAAATATGTAATCGGAAAATTGGAAATAAAAAAATTGGCAAATTGAAAAATGAGCAGTTGTATCGTTTCAGTCCGCAACCGCAGACTATTTTCGTTCTACTTTTTCATCCGTGAAAGAAAGAAATAAATAAGTAGAAAAAATAAATAGATAAATAAAAGAAGAAGAGCTTCTGTATTGCGGTAAGCCTGGCTGTTATTATCACTGCCAACTTTGAGGTTTCTGATTTGTAGCTTTTCTTGGAAAAAGAATGCAACTTTTATGACTTGGTTCCGGGGGTCAGGTCTTGTTTTTGGTCGAGTATGTTTCTTTCCTTGGTTGTGGGGACCATTACGGCGAAACGGCAGAATCGATTTTGGGAGGAATTGGGTCAAGGTCACTGAAAATATAGTGCTATTTATCTACTTATCTATTATTCATTTATCTATCTATTTGTTCACCTATTTATTCATCAATTCATTGATTCATTTATTATTTATTTATATTTCTATGTATCAATTGATTAATTAATTTATTCCATTCATTTATCCATTTATTTATTTACTTATTACTTATCTATTTTCTATTTTCTATTCATTCATCAATTTATTTATTTGGGTCTATATTCAACCATTTAACTATTTATTTATTCATTATCATTTTATTGTAGCCGAAAACTAAGATTTCTGTCTTAATTTTGGGTTGAAATTTTATTTCTCACAATACTGAAAAAAAATGAAGATCGATGTGGACAAAAGTTTTGGGGCCTAAAGTTATTGGTGAAAATAACATTATTTACTTTAAGCAACATTTGCTTTTATTTTACTAACAATTAGCAAATCGCCATATTTACGTATAACTATAATACATATTTACATACATTCACACATGCACATACAGGTGACATACAAATACGTGTATATTCGAAAAAATACATACATATAAACTTTGATTTTTGAAAGACCTAAACTTGAACATAATCTTAGTGGAATGTTTGCCAATATTAGTCATTTAGGGGTGTATAGAACTTTGATTTTGAAAATATAAATTTATTTTATCTCGAAAACTGTTGTACATAGGCGTCTATTAGTATAAATATATACAGAAATTGCATATGACACCATATAATATTTATCTTGGTAGAATAATTCGGTATTAATTTAGAATAACTCATTGCCGCCAGGCGACGTTTGTTGTGCCTGGCAGCCCTTGTTTTCATAATGTATACACGTGATTCAGTCCATTTGATATCCACCTAAAATCTGTTAGCGCATTTTGTAAACTTGGTTAAATCCAAATAAATTTGATTGGTTTAGGAGACATTATCTATAGTTTTATTTCGTATAATCGATAAAAAAAGTAGTGATCTTAGGGTTCGAGTGAATAAACAATGAGAG
>NC_134779.1:64387747-64390247 GCF_046742065.1 Oratosquilla oratoria
TCTCACTCCCCTTCGCCGATTCCTCTCCCTCTGCTTATCTCCAAAAGCTTTCCTCTTCCTCTTTCACTCTCCCTCTCACTCTTTATTACTCTCCCTACTCCTCTCCATCTCCCTCGCTTTGTCCCTCTCTCCCTCTCTCCCTCTCCCTCTCACTTCTTTCCTCTACCTCCCTATCTCTCTCTCCTTCCCATTTCCTCTTCCCTCTCTCTTTCCACATCTCTTTCTTCCTCTCCCTCCTCTTTTTTCTTTCCCTCTCCCTCTCCCCCTCTCCATCTCTCTCTCTCTCTCTCTCTCTCTCTCTCTCTCTCTCTCTCTCTCTCTCTCTCTCTCTCTCTCCTCCCTCTTCTCTCTCTCTCTCTCTCTCTCTCTCTCTCTCTCTCTCTCTCTCTCTCTCTCTCTCTCTCTCTCTCTCTCTCTCTCTCTCTCTCTCTCTCTCTCTCACTATCTCACTCTCTCTCTGTCTCTCTCTCTCTCTCTCTCTTCCTTTTTCTCCCCCTCCCTCTCCTCTCCCTTTTCTTTTCTACTCTTTCTTCTCTTTCTGAACCTCCTCCTCCTCCTTTATTCCTCACCCAATTTTGCTTTCCTCAACCTATTCCCCCCGTCTCTCTCTCTCTCTCTCTCTCTCTCTCTCTCTCTCTCTCTCTCTCTCTCTCTCTCTCTATCTATCTATCTATTACTCTCTATCTGTTTCTCATTCACTCACTTACTCACTCACACACACACACACACACACACAAAGGATTACAAAGGATTACAAAGGCGGAGCATGCCGACAGGAGACCTTTTGATCCATATCTAGGTCGGATGAAAAAAAAAAAAAAAAAAAAAAAAAATATATATATATATACATATATTAATAATAAATTAAAACTATAATAATGTAAAAATAACAAATAAGATACATAAATAAATGCATAGGTATAGTTGAATAACAAACAAACAGGTAAATAGTAAATGATTATAAATTGACATATAACTAATAATAAATGAAAATCAGACAGACAAATTATAACAAAACAAAAACAAATAATATAACATAAATTATAATCATTACAGCATCTTACTTAGGTATTTATCTAAATGATTCTTAAAGCTTTGAACTGAACTACATTGCACTACCTGTGCAGGAAGTTTATTCCATTCATTAACTACACGGTTGGCAAAGTTGTTTCTACCTACTTCCAAATTGAATCTATTTCCGGACAGTTTGAGACCATTGTTTCTTGTCTGATTCTCATTCAATGTGAAAATTTGGTCACTTTTGATGTTGTCAGTTCCCTTTAAAATCTTAAAGACCTGTATCAAGTCACCTCTGAGTCTACGCTTTTTTAGGGAAAACAGATTCATTTGCTTAAGTCGATTTTCGTATGATTTATTTTTGATATTTGGAACCAGTTTTGTGGCTCGCCGTTGTACTTTTTCCAGTCTGTCAATGTCTTTAATGAGATTCGGTGACCATACGGAAACAGCATATTCCAAATGTGGACGAACTAACGATTTATATAGCTTGTTAATGAGTGATGGACTTTTGAAATCAAAAGATCGCGCAATCAATCCCAGAATCTTATTTGCTTTCTCAGAGGCTGAAATACACTGCTTGGATGATTTGAGGTCGTTACTGATAATTACGCCGAGATCTTTTTCACTATCCACTTTTGTTAACGAATTTCCAAATAACTTGTAATCGTACTTACTGTTATTTTTACCTATGTGCATTACCTTGCATTTACTTGTGTTAAATTTCATTAGCCACTTTTCAGACCATTGCTGTAATTGATCTAAATCTTGAATATCTAATTGGTTTGAGTGATCATTTGCCACTCCGCACAGTTTTGTATCATCAGCAAATTTGGAAACAGTAGATTTTAGTCCATGGTCTATATCATTTATATATACTATGAATAGAAGTGGCCCAAGAACGGAACCCTGAGGAACTCCACTTGCAACACTTTTCCATCCAGAAGTTTTTCCATTTAAAACAACTCTCTGTTTTCGACCTTTCAACCAATTACTAGTCCAACCTAATAGGCTACCACTTATTCCATGCAAAGCTAATTTAGTAAGTAGTCTTTCGTGTGGGACGGTATCAAAAGCTTTTGCAAAGTCTAGATATATTAAATCTATATTGTTTCTTTTGTCATAATTCGAGATAACTGTGTTGTAGAATTCGAGTAAGTTAGTCACGCAAGAACGTTTCCGTCTGAAACCATGCTGGCTATCATTTATCAAACGGTTACTTTCTAAATGATATTCTATAGCATCTCTGATGATAGTTTCCATTATTTTTCCTACGATCGAAGTCAAACTTATAGGCCTATAGTTATTTGGTTTCTTTTTGTCACCTTTTTTGAATATGGGAGTAACGTTAGCTAGCTTCCATTCTCTTGGGACATCTCCGGATATGATGGATTTCTTGAAAATAATTTCTAATGGAACAACAATCTCATTTTTCATTTCCTTTAAGATTCTTGGATGGCAACCGTCAGGCCCTGGTGTTTTA
>NC_134779.1:64402747-64405247 GCF_046742065.1 Oratosquilla oratoria
ACTCAAACGAAGTAGCAAAAACAAGTAGCATGCTAGTCTAGTGTGCTGCCACCTTTAGGTAACCGGCAACAGCCACTGAATTTGCCCATAAATCACTCAAGGTAGATATATTGTTCTCTCGATAAGACAGAAGTTGGACAATGTGGAATGAGGTGTATTTGTCTTTAGTGTGGTGATTACATCTGGGACAGTTTGCTTCCGTGGTCAGACCTATTCTATGTTGCTGTTGTTTTTAACCAGAACGTAGTTGTGTTGGTCTTGCTTGATGTGAGAAGGATTTAATTGTAGGGGTGATGTCTGGAGGAGTGTGATGGAGTAGTTGCTTGGTGTGATAGTGCTAGTTATCCGAGTGTGTATGTATTGTTGCATGAATGTATTGCGTGGTTCAGGTGGTAGGTTCTTGTATACGTTTGAGTAGTATACTGCGGTGTATCTCAGTTGTTTGGGCTTGTGTTTTGTAATGGGATAGATGGGGAGGATTAGGGGTTCTTGCATAGACCTGTGTGTCCATCATTTTCACGTGTTGTTCTTCGGGAAGGATCTTAGTTTCTGTGTGTAGATGTTCTATTAGGATGGTTTAGTACATCCAGTTATTATTCTTAATGTTTTGTTTTGTGCACTTTGAAGGATGTTTGTGTTTTCTTGATTGCAGGGAACCATGCCCAAGAGGTGTAGGCAAGTGAAGTTCTTGTGATATGTGCTTCCCAATGATCTTATTATGTTTAGTTTCTTGTAGATTTTCACTGTTAGGTTATTGATGTGTGGGCTGAAGGACATGTGAATTTCATGTGAGTAGTGAGTGATATCATTGAGAGGAGGCTTCCATCCTATGTTGTCTTAGCCACTGTACTAGTCTTTAGATAAACTTGAATGATCTTAACAGCAGTTTTGTAGTTGCATAATTCAACACTTTACTGTTATTATCTGGATTCGGAGTGGGGAGATCACATGTGTAGAGTTTGAATAGTGCAGCTATTGCTTCTTCGAGGAGTCCACAGTACATTTTTTTTTATCTCAGATAATTTGTTGCTTTGAGATACTCTGCACTCTTCCAACAAAGAAGCTTGTTAGCTAAAATTTGTCGTTATTGTGGATGCCTGTTTTAATGATCTTTTATAGCATATGCCTGGGGACTTTATTGAATGCTTTATTCTTATTCATTTATTTACTTTTCTATTTACTTAATCTGTTGTCTATTGTCACCATATCTTTTATTATTGATGATGTTTTCTTGTTAAAACTCTAATATATGTTGTGTGATTTTCGTGAGAAATGTGTTGGTGGAGTAGCCATCTTGAATTCAGGTTGGTCAGGGGATGTGGGCAGTTTTGTTTTTGCTTTGTGAGATCAGTCTTTCCATCAGTTTGGATATGGTGGATCCTAGAGGGATTGGTCCTTAGGATGCTAGACACTCTGGTGGTCTAATCAGTTTCAAGATGGGGACCACATATGCTCCCTTCCACATCATTGGAATCTTGTACTTCCAAGAGTGGTTGAAGGTGTCTGTCAGTCTTTGTTGCGTTTGGGCCAAGGTGTCCCAAGAGGGTGTTTGGATCATCGTTTGGGCCCTCAGCATGGATTTTTTTCTTCTTCAGTTTCTTCTAAAGGTACATTACTTGGAAAAGGGTAGGCTTCGTGTCTTGTTTTATCTTGTGTATCTTTCTGGTTATCTTCCAATGTTCTGGAGTTGTGAATATGATTTTTTTTTTATGTTTGTAAGTGATATTGCGATGATTATTTGGTGATGATATTTTTCTTAAAGTCGTCCTAACAGCTTCATGGATGTGTGTGTGTGTGGGGGGGGGGCAGGCTCATTTTTTTTTTTTTTTAATTTATAGATTTTTTCTTTGTATTCTATGGTAGTCTGCTACCATAGAGTTATTCCTAACTTTCTTTCCTTTTGTTGTTTGTTTGTTTGGTTTAGTTTGTTTAGTTTAGTCTAGTTTAGTTTAGTTAAATTTAGTTTGTCTAGTTTATTCTCTTGTTCTGTGAGTTGCTAGACTCTCTTAATCTAAATATTTCGAGTAATAATTAATTTCAGTTAAAGTATCTGCCTATTAAAACGAAATTAGTTACTTTATATAGATTGGTATACATTGTCAATTTGACACATATTATATATTGTCTGAAGGTGGTTTTAATCTGAATACATTCAAGAATTCGACTAAGAGGTCTTGTGTCATGGCAACGGTTTCAACCAAGAGAGGGAGAAGTAAATTTTTTGTTGATTGAAAAAAATTAAATCTATATTAATCTATAAAAGGAAAGAAACAAAAGAAAAAAAGAAAAAAGATAGGAGAGACGTGAAAAAAAGAGAAGAAAATAAAATAAAAACAAAAGAAAACAAGAACGCTGGAAAGGGATGACGCGGTCGACTTCCTTTAGTAGAAAAGATACGACAGTCCTTTGGCGGGTGGGTGGTCCACACATGATAAACAAACTCAGGTATGTGATCATAGTACATAGTAACATGATGTTCGGGAGTAGAAATAAGAGAAAG
>NC_134779.1:64407747-64410247 GCF_046742065.1 Oratosquilla oratoria
AAAGCATGCCGACAGGAGACCTTTTGATCCATATCTAGGTCGGATGCAAAAAAAAAAAAAAAAAAAAAAAAAAAAAAAAAAAAAAAAAAAAAAAAAAAAAAAAAAAAAAAAAAATCATATTAATAATAAATTAAAACTATAACAAATTAAAACTATAACAATGTAAATAACAATTAAAATACATAAATAAATGCATTGGTATAGTTGAGTAACAAACAAACAGGTAAATAGTAAATGATAATAAATTGACATAACTAATAATAAATGAAAATCAGACAGACAAATTATAACAAAACAAAAACAAATAATATAACATAAATTATAATCATTACAGCATCTTACTTAGGTATTTATCTAAATGATTCTTAAAGCTTCGAACTGAACTACATTGCACTACCTGTGCAGGAAGTTTATTCCATTCATTAACTACACGGTTGGCAAAGTTGTTTCTACCTACTTCCAAATTGAATCTATTTCCGGACAGTTTGAGACCATTGTTTCTTGTCTGATTCTCATTCAATGTGAAAATTTGGTCACTTTTGATGTTGTCAATTCCCTTTAAAATCTTAAAGACCTGTATCAAGTCACCTCTGAGTCTACGCTTTTTTAGGGAAAACAGATTCATGTGCTTAAGTCGATTTTCGTATGATTTATTTTTTATATTTGGAATCAGTTTTGTGGCTCGCCGTTGTACTTTTTCCAGTCTGTCAATGTCTTTAATGAGATTCGGTGACCATACGGAAACAGCATATTCCAAATGTGGACGAACTAACGATTTATATAGCTTGTTAATGAGTGATGGACTTTTGAAATCAAACGATCGCGCAATCAATCCCAGAATCTTATTTGCTTTCTCAGAGGCTGAAATACACTGCTTGGATGATTTGAGGTCGTTACTGATAATTACGCCGAGATCTTTTTCACTATCCACTTTTGTTAACGAATTTCCAAATAATTTGTAATCGTAATTGCTGTTATTTTTACCTATGTGCATTACCTTGCATTTACTTGTGTTAAATTTCATTAGCCACTTTTCAGACCATTGCTGTAATTGATCTAAATCTTCTTGAATATCTAATTGGTTTGAGTGATCATTTGCCACTCCGCACAGTTTTGTATCATCAGCAAATTTGGAAACAGTAGATTTTAGTCCATGGTCTATATCATTTATATATACTATGAATAGAAGTGGCCCAAGAACGGAACCCTGAGGAACTCCACTTGCAACACTTTTCCATCCAGAAGTTTTTCCATTTAAAACAACTCTCTGTTTTCGACCTTTCAACCAATTACTAGTCCAACCTAATAGGCTACCACTTATTCCATGCAAAGCTAATTTAGTAAGTAGTCTTTCGTGTGGGACGGTATCAAAAGCTTTTGCAAAGTCTAGATATATTAAATCTATATTGTTTCTTTTGTCATAATTCGAGATAACTGTGTTGTAGAATTCGAGTAAGTTAGTCACGCAAGAACGTTTCCGTCTGAAACCATGTTGGCTATCATTTATCAAACGGTTACTTTCTAAATGATATTCGATAGCATCTCTGATGATAGTTTCCATTATTTTTCCTACGATCGAAGTCAAACTAATAGGCCTATAGTTATTTGGTTTCTTTTTGTCACCTTTTTTGAATATGGGAGTAACGTTAGCTAGCTTCCATTCTATTGGGACATCTCCGGATATGATGGATTTCTTGAAAATAATTTCTAATGGAACAACAATCTCATTTTTAATTTCCTTTAAGATTCTTGGATGCCAACCGTCAGGCCCTGGTGTTTTGTTAACTTTGAGTTTGTCTATACACCTTTTAATTGTTTCTTTTGTTATATTTACCGTAGTGAGTAAGTTTACCCCAGACTTTTCACAGGTTTCAGTTTGGAATTCACTTTGAGGTGTTTCGTTTACGAATACCGAGCTAAAATAATTGTTTAAGAGATTACACATTCCTTCATTTGAATATTCAAGTTGACCGTCAGCAGATAATAGTGGACCAATGTGATTCCTAACAACCTTTTTATCTCTAATGTAACTATAGAATTCTTTGGGATTCTCTTTGGATTTCTCAGCGATGTTCATTTCGTATTGTCGTTTTCTTTTTCTTATTGTCTTTTTTAAATCTCTCTGTATTGATACATAACTTTCATAGTCATTAGATGCACCCGAGCACTTATATTTCTTATAAGCCTGTCTCTTTTTAGCAATACTTTTTTCAGTTTCTTTGTCGAGCCACTTAGGGCGAGCCTGATTTGGGGGACGTCTGTCCTTAAAAGGAATGTAAGTTTGAATCATCTTAGTGAGCGTATTTTGAAATATTTCCCACATCTGATCTACAGGCCTTTCGTTTAATTTTTCCTCCCAATCTGTAAGCTGAAGCTCCTGACGTAGTTCTATGAACTGAGCTTTACTGAAATCGGGTATTTTAGAAGCACAAGTATCTATTCTAAAATTGTTTAGGAGTTTGAATCTGACTAAGTTGTGATCGCTATTTGCAACAGATTC
>NC_134779.1:64415247-64417747 GCF_046742065.1 Oratosquilla oratoria
GAATTTGTAAAAGGCTTATGACAGGATAGACAGGAAGGCACTGTGTGAGGTATTGCGGATATATGGGATAGTAGGAGAGCTGTTAAGAGCAGTCAAGATTTTTTTTTATCAGAGTAGTGGAAGCTGTGTTAGAATCAGAAATGGAGAGGGTTTGAGGTAAAGGTGGGACTTCGTCAGGGATGTGTTATGTCGCCTTGGCTTTTCAATTTATACATGGATGGGGTGGTGCGAAAAGTAAACGGGTAATGGGCCGGGGATTGAAGATGGTTAAAGAAAATGGAGAAAAATGGGAGATAAGCCAGTTGTTGTTTGCTAACGACAATGTGCTTGTAGCAGGATTAGAGGAGGGATTGAGGAAGTTACTAATGGAGTTTGGAAAGGTGTGCGAAAGAAGGAAGTTGAAGATAAATGTGGGTAAAAGCAAGGTGGTGAGTTGTACAAGGGGAGAATGGGGTAACAAATTGGAAGTGAGTATTAAGGGAGAGAGACTGGAGGAAGTGGATAGCTTTAGATAATTGGGTGCAAATGTGGCGGGAAAAGGAGGAGTGGAGATGGAGATAGAATGTAGAGTGAAAGAAGCGAGTAAATGCCTTGGTGGATTAAAAAGTGTAATGAGAAATAGACATTTGGGAATGGATGGTAAGAGGAGATTGTATGAAGGAGTTATTGTGCCGACAGAACTGTATGGGGCAGAAACATGGAACATAAAAGAGAAAGAGAAAAGGAGTTTTAATATGTTTGAAATGAGATGCCTGAGATAGGGGTTACTGGGCTGGATAGAGTGAGAAATGAGGTGAGGAGGAGAACGGTGGTGGAAAGGGAGTTGGGAGATAGGGTTGATGAAAGAGTATTGGGATGGTTTGGACACATGGAAAGAATGAGTGAAGAAAGATTAGTAAAAGAGGTGTGGAAGGCAGAGGTGGAAGGAGTGAACATGAGGGGGCGACCAAGGATGAAATGGATGGATGGGGTAAAAGGGACATTGGGAAAGAGGGGAATGTCTGTTGAGGAAGGACGGGAGAAGACAGAAGATGGGGGTGAGTGGAGAATGGTTGTAAATGGATGATGATGTGATGTGGGTGAGGGATTGGGGGGTGATGGAGTATGTGTAAATAATATTTTGACGCAGTCCGAATGTATTTCTCCCCATATTTTCTTTTTCTGCATGATGGGACGGACAACAGGGAGGGTCACCAATTAAATGAAGCGGCTTTGCTGTGGATGTGCTGTGTCTTGCTACACTGCTTCTGACCCAGGGCAATGGGATGCAGGAGGGATGACCCGTCATCTAGGAGTTATGTCATTACAAAGGATTACAAAGGCAAAGCATGCCGACAGGAGACCTTTTGATCCATATCTAGGTCGGATGCAAAAAAAAAAAAAAAACATTAATAATAAATAAAAACTATAATAATGTAAATAACAAATAAAATACATAAATAAATGCATAGGTATAGTTGAATAACAAATAAACAGGTAAATAGTAAATGATAATAAATTGACATATAACTAATATTAAATGAAAATCAGACAGACAAATTATAACAAAACAAAAACAAAAATGATATAACATAAATTATAATCATTACAGCATCTTACTTAGGTATTTATCTAAATGATTCTTAAAGCTTCGAACTGAACTACATTGCACTACCTGTGCAGGAAGTTTATTCCATTCATTAACTACACGGTTGGCAAAGTTGTTTCTACCTACTTCCAAATTGAATCTATTTCCGGACAGTTTGAGACCATTGTTTCTTGTCTGATTCTCATTCAATGTGAAAATTTGGTCACTTTTGATGTTGTCAATTCCCTTTAAAATCTTAAAGACCTGTATCAAGTCACCTCTGAGTCTACGCTTTTTTAGGGAAAACAGATTCATGTGCTTAAGTCGATTTTCGTATGATTTATTTTTAATATTTGGAATCAGTTTTGTGGCTCGCCGTTATACTTTTTCCAATCTGTCAATGTCTTTAATGAGATTCGGTGACCATACGGAAACAGCATATTCCAAATGTGGACGAACTAACGATTTATATAGCTTCTGCATGATGGGACGGACAGGTGTTATGCCTTTGTTTTTTGGCTATTTCCCTTGTAATGGGGAAATAGACATTAGTATATGTATGTATATATATATATATATATATATATATATATATATATATATGTATATATATATATGTATATATATACATATACATATGTATATATATGTATGTATATATGTATATATATAAATATATATGTATATATATATCGGAAAAATTTCGAAACACTGGACTAACACTGGAGTAACAGAATTTATTACCGACATTTCGAACCCTGTCCGGGGTTCGTCCTCAGGGTTATACATAGTAAGCAAAAGGATTCATTTAAATAGTGTACCGATGTTCTCTGGGACAGGTCCCACCGGAGTGTACAAAGTTGAACAAAATCAGAACCCATTCCGAATGACAAAAGCTCTGAGTCCAGTATTTCGAAATTTTTCCGATATCAT
>NC_134779.1:64422747-64432747 GCF_046742065.1 Oratosquilla oratoria
TTGGAATAGCAATGAGGTAATTAGAAAGTAAATGTAATGAGGCTCTTGACACTGTATATAAAGTAAAGAGCCTGAGGGATATGATTCAGTGCCTCTCCAGGAACTTCGTTCATAAGGTTGGATTTCTAAGAGTGAGCCTTCTTCGTCTTCCTCTTCGTCTTCGTCATCGTCCTCTTCGTAGAGGTCGTGTAGTCTGTGGATCTTGGACTAGTTAAGGACTTTGGGTGATTTTTTCAAAAAGGAGAATTTTGTGAAAGTTCTTCTGTAATGGCAATTGGTTTTGATTTGGTATCTTCCTTGTCCTGTTCTTTCCAGAGTTGTTCGTTCTGATTGGACATTTTACCTATTTATAATATATCCTTTATTATTATTATTATTTTTTCATTCATTTATTTATTTCATTATCTGTTTATTCATTTACTTATCTATTTACTTATATATTTATTTGTCTATTTTATCTACTCATTCAGTTAACTATATCTTTACTTATTCATTTGTCTATTATTCACTACTTATTTTCATGGCTTTGTTTCTCTACTATTTGTTTATTTAACAAAATCTTATTCAGCCATTTATCATTGATTTTTATTCATACATTTTAATTTTTTCTCCTACTCTTTTAAGGACTTAGAAAGACCAGAATTGGCAATATGGTTTGGGGCTTTACACCCGACAGTTCTGAGTTAGCAGTCGATGACACAACTCCCTACCGTAACTCTCCTCGACGGCGAGGTGGAGAGGCTGGTGGAGACAACAGTATTGTATAGTGTGTAAAGCCATAGAGAGATCTGATAATAAGCGCGGCTGTAAAGGCCCGGGAATGTTGTTGACAGGCAAGACCAAGACACAGTTTATGGCTCCGTTTTTTTTGTGTGTATTTGAGGGACGTGAGGAGATTACGTTGGGAGGCGCTTAACTACGGCCAAGGGAGAGAGACCTCGCAAGTCTCTTCGGATGGGCACTCATGTGGTTGTTGAGGATCGAACCCGGGATCACATGGGAACGTCTCACGGCTCAATACAATAGGACATAAGAACATAAGAATGGACGAGACTACAAGAGACCATTAGGCCTACACTAGACAGTTCCATGTCCATTACCACCTGTCATTCCTATCCATAAAGTAGTCTTCTCTCAAGACAACCAATAGTTTTAGCGCTCACTATGTGATGACAAAATATATTGAATTCGTTAACCACACTGTTGGTAAAGCAATTCTTGCCAGGAGATGCTTAACTGCGACCCAAGCCTTCCTCTTTGCCTTTTGTGCTTGGATAGCCAGGGCAAGGGGGTCAACTACCGTTGGGGATCAAGTGCCATCCTCAAGGCGCCACGTCGGCACCCAAGTCTGTAGTCATAAAATTAAAATGAACTCCAGAGAACCTGATATGGATAAGGAATTCAGCACAACATAGTGTTCTGTAACGAGTGTGTGTGTGTGTTTGTGTGTGTGTGTTTGTGTATGTGCGTGCGTGTGTGTGTGTTTTCGCGCACGTATATTTACTATTTACCTAATTGTATCATGATAGGAGTTATATATTCATGGGGTAACGTCTCATTGTGAATAATAAACTTTGATATAGAATATATATATTCATTTGTGTTGTTCTTCTGTACTGGTTCCCTTCTTATTTCTATTATTTTATTGACAAATTAATTTATGTTTGAAAAAAAATCTTGATATCATTTAAGGATTCCCTCTCCTTATTGTTCTTCTTGCGTCCTCCTAATAGGTTTTCTTTGTCAACCTTTTATAGTTGTAAAGACAACAATCATGTCACCTCCTTCTCTTCTTTCTTCTGGTGTTGGTAATTCCATCTTCTCTAGTCTTCATACGATCCGTCGGCTCAACTAGGGATAATTTTGATTGTCACTCTTTGTATACTCTCGCTCTCTCTTTCTCTCTCTCTCTCTCTCTCTCTCTCTCTCTCTCTCTCTCTCTCTCTCTCTCTCTCTCTCTCTCTCTCTCTCTCTCTCTCTCTCTCTCTCTCTCTCTCTCTCTCTCTCTCTTTCTCTCTCTCGCTCTCTTTCTCTCTCTCTCTCTTTCTATCTGTCTATTATGTGGTGACCATACACCTACAACATATTCCAGTCTGGGGCGGATAAGGTTTTGTTTAGTTTTCATTTGCTTATTTATATTATTATCCCATTCTCCGTTGACATACTATTATGTTAGTTAATATCCTGTATGTCTCTTCCACTATTCTGTATTTTTTTGTGATAAAGTTATCCATGACCAAGACTCCTACGTGTGTGTAATTGTGTGTGTGTGTGTGTGTGTGTGTGTGTGTGTGTGTGTGTTTCCACGAGGTTGTGCGTTACAGTAAGAAATAAAACTGATAAAATCGCGCTTCTTAGTTCGACGAATTCGATTCATATTAATATTAGTTTCTTGTAATCGAACTAAACGTTCGAGACTTCCCTTAATGGTTCTATGGTCAACCCGTCTGGCACACACCAGACACTGAAATTACAAGAGTTCTATTCTAATTCAGAATAAATGGATTTGCATCACTAACCCATAGTGGATGCAGGGTGCAACAACCTCTGATATCTATCTCTCTCTCGCTCTCTTTCTCTTTTGCTGTGTTGTGTCTGACCACGGTCTTGAATCACGTGGTGGACTCGTGATCGACGGGTTATTACCCTTCTTTGAGAGAGCTCATAGCTCGTGTTGTCCGATCTATTGGCAATGGGTAATGGTGTCACCTTGCACAAACAGCCCTTATCCCTTTGCTCAAGGAAACAGTAACGATTTGTATTAGTGAAAGCTAATGACACCGGAAGTACGGCACGAAATCGGGATAACACGTATAGGAAACCACAATGTTAATCATTACATTTGCAAGCGCGCGCGCATGTGTATCTACCTATACTTCTTCCATTATCTGGTGACCCATAGGATGTGGCCGGCAAAGCCAGCATCGTTGCCACGTCTACACCATCTCCAAAGAAAACGGGGGAGACATCGTTTTCTTTATAATTATTGCATGTATGACCGGTATGACTGACAAAGGACCCGCGCACCTGTGACTCAGCGACCCCACCCCACAGAAATTCCTAGGTCGGGAGCCGAGGCAACATCGCCTGACCTGAGATGCCACATCGCTTAACAAGTCTCTTCTTTTCTTTATATGTATAACAATTACTCATATCACTTACCATTTCATGAAAAAATCAATATGCACTTGAATATTCCATGTTAACATACTCTGGGTAGTGGACAGCTTCAGGTATATGCTGTATGTTTTGATTCAGTACGTGACAACACGGCAGACAACACCTTGTGGGTCACGAAATAATGGAAATATTATAGTTGTACTGTACGGGAAGGGAGCTATGCTCGTAGTGACCCGTCTTTGTACCTTTCAGCATCAAGTTTGTTCTTAAATTCTTGTATATTATTTGCACATACTGTTTCCTCATCCGATTTATTCCAGATATCCACCACTCTGTGTTGGAAGCTATTCTTTTTCAGATCTCTTCTATAACTATCCTTTTTGAGTTTCTTTTCATGTCCTCTTGTTTTTCTCTTATCCCACTTTAATAAATCATCTCTGTCGAGGACTTCCATCCCTTTCATAATTCTGTAAATGGTCAGTAGATCTCCTCTTTCTCTTATTTGTTCCAGGGTTGGTAGTTCCAATTTGGACAATCTTTGTTCGTATGTCAATTTGGAGAGTGTTGATGCCATATTTGTCGTTGCTCTTTGTATTCTTTCTAATTTCTTTATATTCTTTTTAGTACTGGGTGTCCATAGTGTCGCAGCATACTCCAATCTTGGTCTTATCAGTGGTTCTAATACTTTCTTTACCATATCCTCATCCAAGTAGTCAAAGGCCATTTTAATTGATCTTAGTAAATTTAAGGTTCCTCTGACTATTTTGTTGATATGCTTGTCTGGTGACATGTCTTTACTGATGATTACTCCTAAGTCCCTTTCCGAGCTAACTTTTTTAACTTCCTTTGTACCAATTTTATATTGCCCCGATATTCTATTTTTACTTTTTCCAAACTCCATTATACTACATTTCTTGATGTTGAAGTTCACTTCCCACTTTTGACTCCATTCCCAGACTTTATCCAAGTCTTTCTGTAGTGATTCACAATCTTCCTCTGTACTTACTTTCTTTAGTAGTTTTGCATCATCTGCAAAGAAGTTCATATAACATTCCACACCTTCATCCATGTCATTTATATATATGGCAAACATAATCGGAGCCAATACAGAACCTTGTGGGACTCCACTTATCATTACTTCCCAGGTCGAGTATTTGTCTCTAAGTACTACCCTCATTTTTCTCCCGGTCAAGAAATCTTCCATCCATTCCAATAACTTTCCTTGAATACCACCTATTGATTCAATTTTTCTTAATAGCTTTTTGTGTGGTACTTTATCAAATGCTTTTTGTAGATCTAGGAAAGCACAATCCGCCCATCCGTCACTTTCTTGCATTATTTCTATTAGTCTCGAGTAGAAGCCAATCAAGTTGGTGGCACATGATCTTCCACGTCTAAATTCAAATTGTGTTGAATTCAGTATGTTATTTTCTTTCAAATATTTAATCCATCTACTTTTGATAACTTTTTCACACATTTTTGCTATTATGCTTTTAAGAGAAACAGGTCTATAGTTAGTTGGATTTTCCTTGTCCTCCCCTTTATATATTGGTACAATATTTGGGTTTTTCCAATCCTGTGGTACCTTTCCTTCTTTGAGGGAGTAATCAGTTATCTTACATATTTTGTCCGTTAGTTCATCTATACATTCTTTTAATATCCAATTTGCAATTCCAATCGGGCTGTGGGATTTTCTGACGTCAAGGTTTTTTATTTTTATTTGACCTCTAATTCCCTTCTGTGTCACAGTTATTTCTTTCATTGGAGGGGGGAGATCTTTCTTTCTGTATTTCCTTACAATTTTGTGTACTTTCAATTGTGTATACATATTTTTTTTTATAATTTCAGCCATATCTACATCTTCTGTATATTCATCATTCCCTTGGCGCAGTTTTACTATTTCTTGTTTGTCTTTTGATTTACTATTCACATACCTGTAAAATAGTTTAGGTTGGTCCTTACACTTGTCTATTATATCTTTATCATATTTTCTCTTTTCTTCCCTGCGTATTTTTACATATTCATTTCTTAGTTTGATATATATTTGCCACTTGTTTTTTTTTCCAAGCTTTGTCTCTTCTATCTTTAGCCTCATTACATTTTTTGTTGTACCAGCACTTAATATACATTCTTTCTGGCTTCTGTTTTGGTACGTATTTGTTTATTCCCTTATTATAAATTTCTTTTAATATATTCCATTCCTCTTCCATTTTTATTGGAGAAGTTTTCCCAATTTGCTTTCTGAATTTTTTTCTGAGTTTCTCAAAATCCGTTTTGTTGTACATTAGTCTTCCTTTTCTATGTTTCTCATTTCTTCTCGAATAATTTTGTTCTTTTAGTTCAAACTCTATTAGTATGTGGTCACTCTTCCCAATTGGTGTGTTGTATTCCATTTTGTCTACAATTTCAGGCTCTGACATAAAATTTAAATCTAGTCTCGACTGTTCCTCATTGTTTTTATATCTGGTATTTTCCTTTACCCATTGAGTCATTATGCATTCAATGGTCATATGTAGTAATATGTGTCCCCAAAGGTCTTCTCCACCTTTCACTGACATTTCTTCCCAACATTTTTCTTTTGAGTTAAAGTCACCCATAATTACTGTTTCCTCCTTCTTTAAGTAAGTCAGTTAATGCATTCTTTGTGTCTTCTATCATTTTGAAATTATTTCTCTGTGTCCAAGACTATGTTTTTGGGGATACATATATTACTACAAATTTTCTAATTTTCATGTCAATGTTTTCAACTTTTATCGTAATCAATTCCACATTACTTTTTTCTTCTGTTGTCTTAGTCACATTTAAGCCTTTCTTAGTCAAAAACATGACTCCTCCACCCTGTTTATCCTTTCCATTTTCATCCAATGGTTGTATAAACCTTGTCCTACAGTGTTTGGTGGTAGTGGAGTTTTTAATTTCGTCTCCATAATTCCCATCATGTCTGGTTTATCTACTTCCAGATAGTCGTTTAATTCGTTTAGTCCTGAAATCATACCGTCTATGTTGGTATGTTATTTTTTCTTTCTTCTCCTTTTTTGTTTATTACGTTTCATTTTTTTTATAAACAATTTTATTAGCCTCAAATCCAGCACTCTCTCTCTTTCTCTCTCTCTCTCTTTCTCTCTCTCTCTCTCCCTAAAAAAACAACTCATTCTTTTCAGTCTCCGTTCTTCTCTCGTTTTTTTGTTTGTTTCACTTTTAAGTGTTTTTTCTTTCTCTTTTTCCTCATCGCTCATTTCTTTTTTATCCATACACTTTTGTAATTTTCACTATTTGCCAGCTTTGCTGTTTTTGATAGTACTTATTCTGCTGTCATTGGAGACCTTATTTTGATTTTTAGTGGCCCATAATATTTTTCTTTAGAGTACTGTCCCATCCTATGTACTTCTTCAATCTCTTTGTCCATTTCCTGTCCCTCTTGTGTGTTTGTGTGTGTGTGTGTGTGTGTGTGTGTGTGTGTGTGTGTGTGTGTGTGTGATTCTGATTTACCATGGTTGTTGATCACGTGTTGGACTCGTGATCGACAGTTATTAACCTCCCGGATGAGAGCTCAGAGCTCGTATGACCGATCTATGGGTAATACTGTGACCTTACATGCACACATACCCCCAACTCCCCGCCCACGAGAGTTGGAGTAACAACCCGCAGCGCAGCGATACTGAAATAATTTCAACCCTGGGCGGGATTCGAACCCGGACCACCGTAGTGGCAGGCAAGAACTCTAACCACCGAACTATGTGTGTGTGTGTGCGTGTATGTATGTATGTCTTTATGTATGTATGTATGTGTATGTGTATGTGTGTGTGTATGTATGTGTGTATGTGTGTGTATGTATGTGTGTATGTGTGTATGTATGTATATGTGTATGTATGTGTATTTACCTAGTTGTATTTTGCGGGAGAAGAGATATACTCGTAGGGACCCGCAGTTCTATCTTTCCGCATCCAGTTCTTTCTTAAAGTCGTGTATAGTTTTAGCACTCACTGTTTTCTCTTTTAATTTATTCCATGTATCCATCACTCTATGTGCAAAGCTATTCTTTTTCAGATCTCTTTTGTAACTGAATAATGTGTGTGTGTATGTGTGTCTGTATGTATGTGTGTGTATGTGTGTGTGTGTGTGTGTGTGTGTGTGTGTGTGTGTGTGTGTGTGTGTGTGTGTGTGTGTGTGTGTGTGTGTGTGTGTGTGTGTGTGTTGTGTGTGTGAGTGCGTGTGAGCGCGCGCCTGTGCATATGTGAAAATAGCATCCACTAAAAAGAAATGACAAGCTATACATTGGTGAAAAATCACACACGAATTTTAGGTACATTGTCTAGTAAAAGTCGTCATGTCTATAACAATAGACAGCGTCTTTTAGGGTTAACCTTAGCTAAACAAAGCCAAATTAAACTAACCTAATTGGTTAACCTAACACTACTTCATCTCAGCTCACCCAACCCAATCCAACTCAGACCAGTCTAACCTAACCTAATTCAACTAAACCCTGCCAACCCAACGCAACCCAATCCAACCCAACTCAACCCAATCCAACTCAACCCAACCCAATCCAACCCAATCTAACCCAACCCAACCCGACCCAGCCCAACACAACCCGACACAATGCAACTCAACACAACCCAACCATACCCAATCCAATCCAACCCAAGCAACCCAACCAAGCCCAATCCAACCCAGGCGAGCCCAATCCAACCCAGCCCAATCCAACCCAACCTAGCCCAACCCAGCCCAACCCAACTCAACCCAACTCAACCCAACCCAACCCAACCCAACCCAACCCAACCCAACCCAACCCAACCCAACCCAACCCAACCCAACCCAACCCAACCCAACCCAACTCAACCCAACCCAACCCAACCCAATACAACACAACCCGACCCAATCCAACCCAACCTAATCTAACCCAACCTAACCTAACTTAACCCAACCTAATCTAATGAACTTATTTCTTTTCCACAGACGGAACCAGATCAGTGATGAAGAACAACAACCTCCCTACGCTTGCGGTCCTCGCCAACAGACCAAACTAAGAAATCAGTTTTCCTGAGACCCTCCCCCCCCAAAAAAAAAAGAATAAATTAACCTAACTCAGAAAAAGAGAGGATTAAGCTCAACCTAAACTAACCTTAATGCAGAGCCTCTGAGCCGAAAGAACGACGCTGGCTCCGCCACCCTTGAGCAAGCATGGTTCTTTCTCCCGAGGCTGTCACAACATTACTTCTCTACGTCCTCTTCCTCCACCTCGCCCTCCTCCTTCGATCTGCAGAAGCGGTCTTCGATGAAATCGAGTTTGAGTTCGACCAAGGTAAGGCGATAGATGGCGTTGAGTCTTTGCGCGTATTGTGTTACGGATTGTGATGTAAAGATTGTGCAAAGATGGTGTGTTCAGGTCAGGTAGCGGGTATGACTCGCTGTTTCTCTTCATATGGTAAATTTATTTTATTTTATTTTATTTTATTTTATTTCATTTCATTTTATTTCATTTTATTTTATTTTATTTGATCTTATTTCATTTTATTTTATTTGATCTTATTTCATTTTATTCTATTTTATCTTATTTTATTTTATTTTATTTTGTTTTATTTTATTTTATTCTATTTTATTCTATTTTATTTTATAAGTTATGGTCAGTTTTGCTCATAGTGTCACCATCACTATCACCATCACCATCCCTATTACCACTATCACCACTGTCACCACAGTCATCATCTTCTCCACCGCCATGACCACCATCAGTACCACCACCACCATCATCCTCATCATTATCACCATCACCATCATTATCGTCACCACGCTTACTATAATCACGACTCTAACTGCTCCTTTCAAAGGCATTAGAAATTAATGTATACTGTGGGTCGCTTTATGACTTTCATTCTGGCTAATGTCGGATGATTTATTCATGGAAGGACGCCTCAGATGGACGACGTCAAAAATAATTCAAATTGCTGCTTTCAACCGATTGGCGTCCGTTAGATTTTTTTAAATTAATGTCAGGATATCTAATTTATTTTGTTCACTTTAATGAAGTTCGTTGTTATTCTTTAATGGTTACAAAATATATTCTTTCCCACGCAAAGGTACACGGTCATAAATATGAACATGTATATATATATATATATTTATACATATATATGTATGTATATATACATGTATACATTTATGTATGTATATACATATATACATATATATGTATATATATGTATACATATATAATATATATATACATATATATACATATGTATATTTCTGCATTAACGTGAAAAAAGGTAAAATGACGGATTTGTTGGAGCTATTTTATTAGCCTTGTATGACATTATGTCGTCTTCAACTTGTGTCTGGTTTCACATTTCGTGGAATCGACTGGAAAAAAATGGTTATTGTATTTTGCTTGTCTGATATTCCCGACGCCAAATAACTTTCGCGACATAAGAAATATATATATTAAGAAAATAGATTAAGGATATTTCTGAAAGTTAAAAAAGGTACATATCGTCAGCATCACAATGGTCACACATGAAGTAGGAAAATTTGCCCAATGTGATACTGTTTTCACCCTCCCAGAGACTCTTAACATTTATTTTAATTCAAGAGAAAAGTTGATCGAAAGAGACATTACACTGTCCAAAATCCCAGTGTGATAAATCCTTTGATCGAAGGAAACATCACACTTGACAAAATTTCCTACGGAAAATTTGACCAATGTGATTAATCCTTTGAACGAAGGAAACATCACACTAAACAAAATTTCCTACGGAAATTTTGACCAATGTGATTAATCCTTTGACCGAAGGAGACATCACACATGACAAAATTTCCTACGAAAATTTTGACCAACGTAATTAAACCTTTGGCCAAAGGGGATATCACGCTAGGCAAAATT
>NC_134779.1:64442747-64455247 GCF_046742065.1 Oratosquilla oratoria
ATGTAAGTTGAGTACAATTTTTTGTATTTGTATGCTTGAGCTACATACATATACACGTGTATATGTATGTAGTTCGAGCATACAAATATAAGAAATTGTACTCAACTTATATCTCTCTTGATGGCGCAGTGGTTAGTCACTGTTACTTTGATACGTCTGAGCTGAGGTTCGAGCCCTTGGCTTTACTTCGTATCAGTTTCCGTATATGTCTCCGACGAGCGCATTGTCAGTCTCGTTCGTGATGCCATGGAATTAAAAGTAAAAAATGTTAATGTGGTTGAAAAAATATTATATATATATATATATATATATATATATATATGCACATGTGTGTGTGTGTGTGTGTGTGTGTGTGTGTGTGTGTGTGTGTGTGTGTGTGTGTGCGTGTGTGGGTAAGTAACCATTAGGAAAATTAAACTAATGAAGCAGAGCGGTTTCGTATAATTACATCTGCTCTGAAGATGTTAATATTCGACAGCGCTCTGCTTTGTTAGGTCACTTTTCCGAGTGGGTTCTTACGCTTTTGTGAACACACGTTCATAGTGTTTTTATTTTATATATATATATATATATATATATATATATATATATATATATATATATATACATACATGGTGACACAGGAAAACAGGAACTTTTGAAGAAAAAAAAATAGAAGAAAACCCCCCCCCCAAAAAAAAAAAAAAAAAAAACTATTGACAGCAAATGAACCACTACAACTTGCCTTTTAAGAGACAGTAATCCAAAATATCAGTGTTTGACAATTAGGTCCTCTCGATGGCGTCTTCCTGTACGTATGCATTCTTCTAATATGCTGTTGAGGTTCCCCATTAGTCACTGCAACATCCCAGCTGGGATAACACGAATTTCGTCTTGAATTATTTGTTTCAATTCATCCATTGTCCTTGCTCGAGTTGTGTAGACCCGATTCTTCAGGTAGCCCCACAAGAAAAAGAAAATCACAAATTGATAAATCCGGTCAACATGGGGGCCAGAGAATGTCACCGAATCTATAGATGACACGGTTACCGAACAATTCTCGCACAGCTGTCATTGGTTTCCTTGCAGTGTGCGATGTTGCATCATTCTGTTGAAACCAGGTTTTGTGAAGTTGTGGAAAACTGTTCAATGCAGGTGCAACAAATGATTGCAACATCTCAACATACCGATTCGAAATGACAGTCACTCTGCTCCTCTGTTCATTTTCGAAAAAGTAAGGTCCGATGAACCCGTGTGACCAAACTGCACACCATACTGTCACCTTGCTGACGTGAAGAGATCGTTCAAGAACTTCTTTAGGGTTGCTGTCTGCCCAGTAACGATAATTCTGCTTATTCACGTAACCTGTGAGATGAAAATGGGCCTCATCTGACATACATGGCTTGTCTAGAAATTCATTATCTTCGTTTTTGTTTGTCATAATTTGCTGACAGAAATGTAATCGTAACTGGTGATCGTTCTCCTTCAGTTGGTGCACGATCTGCAGCTTCTACGGATGAAAATTTAAATAAAAATGGAAAATTCGGCGAACACTATCTTGAGACACACTGACCCCAGCTGCTTGCTTACGAACTAAACGCCGTGGGCTCCGTAAGACTGAAACGTGTACAGCTTCGATATTCTGTGGAGTACGAGCACTTCTCGGTTGTCCTGTCGGTTTCTATTTTAGAGCAGATCCTGTCTCTTCAAAGTCTTTAATCCAATTTTTTTTATCATGTGTTTCGACGAAACCCGACCATGACGTTCTAAATTGAAAATACGTTGTAATTGCCTCTGCGCACCTTCCAAACTATCATTGTTTTTGTAAAACACTTTTATGGCAGAAGCACGCTGTTGACCATTCCACTGTTCCATGATTACTAAACGGCAAGAGTGTTTACAGACCAAGGTTCCTGTTTCGCAGTGCTATCAACTGTACAAGGCTGAACTACGCATTTCAAAAGTTCCCGTTTTTCAGTGTCAAGCTGTATATATATATATATATATGTATATATATATATATATATATATATGTATTTATATGTATGTATATATATGTTGTTACGGGCTGGCTGGTTAGTGAAGATACGTTACGTATAACGGATATGTGCTTAAGAACCAGCTCACTTCTAGAAGCCACTGTAGGACTGAACTATCTGGTCAGGGCCTAGATAATTCGTAAGACTAGAAGTAAAGGTAACAAAGAAGATTCCAGGAAAGGAATATTAAACTAGCGATAAAACTAGTAAACGAAATTATTAATGGAAAATATTTACAGGCAATCAACACAAAAGAGAATGGGCAGTAGGGTCAATGGGACCGTTACATGATTATAAGAATATGGAAATTATCGTTCAAATAAGAAACACAAGATACGTATACAATATGGTACTATCTAAGTACACAGAGATCAGGAACATGCATAAAAATAAGTAATAAGTACAAATATAAGTATAAGTAATGCAATGTATATCAGACACGTAATGTAGGCAAAAAGGGTGATCACTTCACACCAATCGTCTCATGAATCTAAACCTTCTAGTTTTTATCAAGAGATCAATATGTGGGAAATGACAAGGAATGAGCGGTTTCAACCGCTTATATACCATTGGACCGGAAGCGGGATACTTCCGGTTAAGGGTGTGCGAGTGAGTGAAAGGGGGGGGAGGAGGGTAAGTTAACACACGTCAACATGGGTCGTTTTAGGACCCTCGACTCGCTTGAACAATCTATTTATTTAGTAACTGTCAAATCTGTGCGCTCCGAACTATTCAGGATTTCGCTTGTCTGTTTGTTCTACAAGAGTGCGCACCTCTCCGCACGTAGACAAGATTACATATAGTGGACGGGCGTTACTGCTTAACATTGTTACAATACATACATAGACAAGAAATATGAACATAGTTATGTAATACAAAGGAACACAATTCTATAACATAATTACACATATGACGTAATATCTAATATTACGTTACAACCTTCACCGTTTGGGAAAGCTTTTCACTTTCTGTTGAAAAGCTACGTTCTAGAAGTACGGAGTAGTTCTTCTGCGCAGGGACAGCTTCTTGCTGTAGTAGGTGATAGCGTGAAGAACTTCATTGTGTTCTTGCAAGAGGGCGGCACCGATACAGGTGTCGTTGGCGTCGACTTGCAGAAGAAAGGGTCGTTGGAAGTCGGGTGCCCTTAGAACTGGTGCGTTAGTGAGAAGGGACTTCAGGTTTTTGAAGGCCGTCTCACAGGTAGGTGTCCACACGAAGTCGTGGTCTTTTCTCAACAGGTCAGTCAATGGTTCTGCTACATCTTGTTTCTCAGATAAGTGTCCTACTTTTATCTGAAGATTTTGTAGTATCTGAGATTTTTCCAAGGGAATCTCAGGAGGATTAGGCAGGTTATCAGGAGGCTCTTCCGATTTTATTGTGGTAGAGCTGCAAGCTGGAATTGGATCTCTGGAATGATAAGGTTTTAAGGTATTTATGTGACAGAGACGGGAACTCTTTCTTCTGTCTGGAGTTTTGATTATGTAGTTGAGATCACTGGCTCTGGACAAGACTTCATAGGGTCCTTTGTATTTAGCCTGCAATGGATCTCCTGGTATGGGAAGATAAAGTAACACTTGATCTCCTGGAGAGAAAGTTCTAAGTTTAGAATTTTTATCATACCGACCTTTCATTACTCGTTGAGCATTCGTCAAGTTCTCTCTTGCCAACTTCCAAGCTTCTAACAACTTCTCGGTGACCTGGGACACGTATTTCAAAGAAGGAACAGGTGGTTCTTCTTTCATCCATTGTTCATGAAGTATCTTTAGGGGACCACGGACTTCATGACCGAAGACTAATTCTGACGGGCTGAATCCAAGGCTTTCTTGAATTGTTGTTCGGGTGGCGAACAACAAAAAGGGGAGTCCGTCTTCCCAATTTCGAGTGTTCTCAGCACAGAAGATTCTTAACATTGTCTTGAGCGTTTGGTGAAAGCGCTCTAGAGCACCTTGTGATTGAGGATGATAGGCGGAGGAAGTTACATGATTTATACCTAGTGTTACAAGAGTTTCTCTAAACTTGTTGGAAAGAAAATTACTTCCTTGATCACTTTGAATGTTCTTAGGAAATCCTACCATAGTGAAATATTTCAACATTTCTCTGATTATATTTTGAGCTTTAATATTTTTCAAAGGAATGGCTTCTGGAAAACGAGTGCTCATACACATGATTGTGAGAATGTACTGATTTCCTTTACTTGAAGGAGGTAAAGGTCCTACACAGTCAATAAGAACTTTTTTAAATGGCTCTTCCATTACAGGAAGGGGATGGAGTGGAGCTTCTACAATTTTCTGGTTGGGCTTACCTACAAGTTGACATGTATGACATGTTTTACAATATTGGGCAACATCTTTGACAACCGTGGGCCAATGGAAATGTTGGGTTATGTTGAACAAGGTCTTTCTTACCCCTAAGTGACCTGCTAAGGGAGTATCATGAGCCAATCTTAGAACATTATTCCTGAAACCAAGAGGGAGGACTATTTGATTCCTTACTTGCCATGGCTGGTCAGCGGTTGCGGTGGATGCTCTCCATTTTCGCATTAGGACTCCGTTTTCTATATAGAAACCTCGTGACATATTTTCAACTTCTCCTGGAGATGAAACAATCTCGTACAAATTTTTAAGAGAAGGATCTGACTTCTGTTCTTTGATTAATTCTGCTCTAGATAGAGAAACTGGTGAAGAAGAAGATGGGTCAGTTTGGGAGAATAGGGATTCTAGATTATAGGTCTCCTCTTCAGATTTCTTGTACTGAGATCTGGTTACAGCACAAGCGGGAAACAACTGTGAGTTATCTGAAGGTTCTACTGAGGTCTTAGGGTTATTTGTTATTAAGGGAGAAATGACTTTGCTTCCAGCGATGTCATTGGCCAACAATAAGGATATTCCTACTATGGGAAGAGAGTCTACTACTGCTACTTTAACCATTCCGGTTGTTAAATCAGACCGCAAGAAAACATTATGTAATGGACATTTTACAATTCCTCCAACTCCTTCTATCAATATATCATAACCTGTATATGACTCACCCAGATTCTGCAAGACAGAATTTAAAATCAGACTTTGCTTTGCTCCTGTGTCTCGGAGTATGGAAATAGGATATTGTTGTGAACTACTACTATGAGATATAGTTCCTGAAGATACAAATGGTTTGAAACAAGGATCATGATCTGATGAGGGGGGTTCTACATTACTTGACAATACCGGCTTCTTTGGTAGTGTATCCTGAATAGAGGATTTTGAATCATCTGATTTTATATTACTTACAAGAGTTGGTGTCTTATTGGAGAATGAGGGTGTCAGTCTCTTTCTGCAATTAGAAATGTGATGGCCAACCTGTTTACAATATGAACAAGTTACAGGGGGATTAGTCTTAAACCTTTCCATTCTTTGCCAAGGTTGGTTTGGAGGATATTGATTGAAATCAGACCTGTAACTGAAATGTGATGGGCTAGACTGATTTTCAAAGTGTTTCTTTGGGGACCAAGGATCAGAGTATTTTGTTGAATCTGGAATATATGACTTTGACTTTTGGGATTCCATTTGTCTTGACTTAGGTTTATGATTTAGTGTGAACTCATCAGCCAATACAGCAGCTTTAGTTAAAGTTTCGGGAACATGATCATCTATAAAAAATCCTAAGATCTGTCTCTAAGGTATTTTTAAACTGCTCCAATAAAATCAACTGTTTAAGTCTATCTAATGTGTCCGTTTCACTAGCCAAACACCACCTATTGAATAACCTCTCTTGTTGAGCCGCATTTTCTACGTATGTTAACTGAGGTGTCTTCCTATAATTACGGAATTTCTGTCTATAGGCCTCTGGTATTAGTTTCATAAGCTTTTAAAATACAAGCTTTCATATTATCATACTCGCTTTCTGCTTCTGAAAGAGAAGTATAAATTTGCTGAGCCTTACCCTTAAATTGTGTTTGAATGATTAATGGCCAATTTTCTTTAGGGATTTGTAACTGTTGCGCCAATTTTTCCCACTGAAGAAAGAAAATTTCTGGCTCTCCTTCTGAAAATTGGGGTAGAAGTTTTACATACTTGGAAATATCTATATGACCTTCCTGAACTACGGGTTGTCTATCAACAATCCTAGCTTCTACTTCCGCCTTCTTTAATTCTAACTCTGCCAATTTGACTTTAGTTTCGTTCTCTCTTTCTATTTGTTTCACTTTAGCTTCCTCTTCTCTAGCTCTAAATTCTGCCTCAATTTGCATTCGTTTCAATTTAGCTTCCTCCTCAATTTCTACTCTCCTGACCTTTAATTCAATCTCCTTAATCTTAAGTTCGGTTAGTCGTGCCTCTATTTCTAACCTATTTGAAGGAATTTGTATAGCTGTAATCTCTTCTGGAGATAAGATCTCATCTTCGATCAGATTTTCAACGAGTTCCTGAAGTATTTTTTTCTTTCGTAAACTTGTATCAATGTCTACTCCAAAGTGCTTGCCTATTTCTATCAAAGTGTCTTTAGTTTGTTTCTTTAAGAAACTTACCTTGGGATTTTGAACGAATTCTTGAACTATATCATCCATCTCTAAAAGAATGTGTTAAATACCTGATCCAATATCCTTGGCAAGGGTCGCCACTTTGTTACGGGCGCTGGTATGTGAAGAGACGTTACGTATAACGGATATGTGCTTAAGAACCAGCTCACTTCTAGAAGCCACTGTAGGACTGAACTATCTGGTCAGGGCCTAGATAATTCGTAAGACTAGAAGTAAAGGTAACAAAGAAGATTCCAGGAAAGGAATATTAAACTAGCGATAAAACTAGTAAACGAAATTATTAATGGAAAATATTTACAGGCAATCAACACAAAAGAGAATGGGCAGTAGGGTCAATGGGACCGTTACATGATTATAAGAATATGGAAATTATCGTTCAAATAAGAAACACAAGATACGTATACAATATGGTACTATCTAAGTACACAGAGATCAGGAACATGCATCAAAATAAGTAATAAGTACAAATATAAGTATAAGTAATGCAATGTATATCAGACACGTAATGTAGGCAAAAAGGGTGATCACTTCACACCAATCGTCTCATGAATCTAAACCTTCTAGTTTTTATCAAGAGATCAATATGTGGGAAATGACAAGGAATGAGCGGTTTCAACCGCTTATATACCATTGGACCGGAAGCCGGATACTTCCGGTTAAGGGTGAGTGAGTGAAAGGGGGGGGAGGAGGGTAAGTTAACACACGTCAACATGGGTAGTTTTAGGACCCTCGACTTGCTTGAACAATCTATTTATTTAGTAACTGTCAAATCTGTGCGCTCCGAACTATTCAGGATTTCGCTTGTCTGTTTGTTCTACAAGAATGCGCACCTCTCTCCGCACGTAGACAAGATTACATATAGTGGACGGGCGTTACTGCTTAACATTGTTACAATACATACATAGACAAGAAATATGAACATAGTTATGTAATACAAAGGAACACAATTCTATAACATAATTACACATATGACGTAATATCTAATATTACGTTACAATATATATATATATATATATATATATATATATATACATATATATATACATATATATATACATATATATATATATATACATTTATATATGTATATATATGTAAACATCTAAAAAGGGCAATTTGTTATCTTGTTCTACCTTTCGTTTCAAATTCAATTTAAGGCACTAAATCATTCAATTTAAAAAGAAAAATTTCCAAATTAAGATCAATAGGCCAAATGCATAAATTGTCATCGACATATCGATACCGGATGACTTTACGGGGGAGAATACAAGGTAACAATTCCTTTTCAAAGAACTCCATATAAAAATTACTTAAAACTGGGGATAAGGGATTCCCCATAGCCATACCAAATTTTTTAACATAAAGTTCATCATTAAAAACAAATTTAGTTAACCATACAAAGTTTGATAAAATTGTTAATAATGTCTGCAGGTAAAGGTAAGTTGTGCGATAGACGTTCTTTTCTTAGAAACTCAAGCAAATTAAAAACGGGATCACATGTAAATAAAGAATTAATGTCAAAACTAACTAACTTGAAATCATAAGTAAGGTCTCAACTGTTAATTTTGTTGATTAAATCTTCGTTGTTTTTAATATGAGAATGAGAAATAGATCCTACAAGGGGGCTCAGAATGGACACTAGACATTTTGATAATTAATTTACAAGGAATGGAACCAGTAGAGCTGATTATAGGCCTAATAGGATTATCAGGTTTATGGGTTTTAATCAACCCGTACAAATATGGTAAGGAAGGTGACAAAGTAGAAAATTGTTTAATGAATAATTCATTCTCTTTAAAATAATTTTCTTTAGATTCTTATTAAATTCTGCATTAACTGACTCAGGTGGATTTTTATGGAGTTTAGAATACGTGACTTCATCATTCAATATCTTTTTCATTTTGTCAACATAATCTGTTCAAAATAACAAAACAATAACTTTTGTCAGCTCTAGAGATTTGTAAATCTTTATAATTTTTTTTAATTCTTTGTAACCTAGTGAGAAACGTCTGGGACAATTTGGGACACTAGGAGCTGTTAGTGAACTGTATATGAGTCCTTTGTAAATACTAAAATCTTGTACAGGAACATCGCCATATTTTTCAAAATTACAAAATCCTTTGGCTACAACCACATAATCAATATGTTGGTTAGTAAAGTTGAGACCATAACCTAAAGCATGCTTCGCATGGTTACTTAAAGGTTTGTCTGATAGATTGATCATAAAGTTAGAGTTACCATGTTTGCTGCAATAACACTTTTCAACAAGATAGGCAAGTTTATATATATATATATATATATATATATATATATATATATATACATGTAACATATATATATATATATATATATATACATATATATATACATATATAGTAGTAGTAGGCCTCCGTCAGTCGATATCGACTATGGATATTGCGCCGGAGAAAGTCATGATTGTGCTAGCGACAGTGACGGTGTGGCTGGTGAGCCCGATGCGGGAGTGGCAGTCTCGGCCGCATTTGCTGCATGTGTGGCTTGTTGGAGTGGCTGCTGGGGTGTGTGCCTTCCGTTTGGCTCTCTTCTCACTGGCTGTGGTCAGAATTTTTTCCTCTCCAGACTTCAGCTGCTTGTGAAGAACACTGCGCCATTTGCTGCGGTCGGCTGCTACCTCTTCCCAGTTCTCAGTGTTGATGTCCAGGGCTTTCATGTCACGCTTGCAGACATCTTTGTAGCGCAGTTGGGGTCGACCAACGTTTCTCTTGCCGGAGACAAGTTCACCGTAAAGGATGTCTTTGGGGATGCGTCCATCTTCCATCCTTCGCACATGGCCGAGCCATCGAAGTCTGCGCTGTCTTAGCAATGTGAATATGGTGGGAAGACCTGCTCGCTCGAGTACCTGGGCATTGGTAATCTTGTCACTCCAGCGGATGCCAAGGATGCGGCGAAGGCAGCGCAGATGGAAGTTACTCAGTTTGCGCTCCTGCTTCGAGTAGGTCGTCCATGTTTCGCTGCCGTAGAGGAGAGTGCTGACAATGCACGCGTTGTACACTGCCATCTTAGTTGACGTTGTCAGCTTCTGGTTCTCCCAGACGCGGGTGGTGAGGCGTCCTAGGGTCGTAGCAGCCTTGCCGATGCGCTTGTTGATCTCGGCGTCTTGGGACAGGTTGTCGCTGATGGTGGATCCCAGGTATGTGAACTGGTGTACGACTTCGAGTTGGTAGTCGTCGATATAGATAGCTGGTGGAGTGTCCACATCCTGACTCAGCACATTGGTCTTTTTTAGGCTGATGGTCATTCCGAAGTCTTTGCTGGCCTGGGAAAACCTGTCCATGAGGCGCTGGAGTTCTTGCTCATTGTGGGAGGTGACAGCGGCATCATCAGCAAAAAGCATGTCTCTGATGGTTATCTCAGTCACTTTGCTTTTTGCTTTCAGTCGAGCCAGGTTGAAAAGTCGACCGTTAGATCTTGTGCGAAGGTACACTCCTTCTGTTGATGTTCCAAAAGCATGCTTTAAGAGCATAGCAAAGAAGATGCCGAAGAGGGTTGGAGCCAGTACACATCCTTGCTTGACTCCACTCTTGATGTCAAAGGGGTTGGACATGTTGCCTTCATACTGGATCGTTGCCTTCATGTCATCGTGAAAGGATCTGATGAGACTGTGGAGTTTTGGAGGGCAACCGATCTTTGGAAGGATGTCGAACAGCCCTTCCCTGCTGACCAGGTCAAAAGCCTTAGTCAGATCTATGAAGGCTATGTAGAAGGGTTTGTGTTGTTCTCTGCATTTCTTCTGAAGTTGACGAAGGGAGAATATCATGTCCACTGTGGACCGTTGTGCTCGGAAGCCACACTGAGACGCGCCCAGCGAGTTTCTGGAGACACACAAGCACGACGCGGGCGTAGAGTTTCCCAACAATGCTCAAGAGCGAGATGCCTCTGTAGTTGTTACAATCACTCCTTTCACCCTTATTCTTGTAGAGGGTAACAATTTTGGCTTCTCTCATGTCTTGTGGCACGGCTCCCTCTTTCCAACACTGGCAAAAGACGTCATGGAGGGGCTGCAGTAGGGTGTTTTTACAGCACTTGATGAGATCAGGGGGAATACCATCATTGCCAGGTGCTTTATCACTTGCTAGGCTGTCGATTACTTTGCAGAGTTTGGCAATGGTTGGTTCAGCATCTAGTTTTTCCATGATGGGCACGGGCTCAATGGCATCCAGAACTGAGGCGGCAAAGGTATTCTCTCTGGAGTAGAGCTCAGAGTAGTGCTCCATTCACCTGTCTATCTGCTTGCCCTTGTCGGTGATCACTTCCCCACTGGTAGTCTTAAGGGGGGCTGTTTTGCTGTGTTGGACCTAGAGCTGTCTTGGTGTTTTCATACATTCCTCTAATGTTGCCCGAAACAGCTGCAAACTGGATGGAGTCGCTGAGCTGTTGCCAGTATTCATTTGCACAACGTCTTGCAGTCTGTTGCACTTTGCTTCTTACTGCTCTGAGTGCTTGCAGGGTTTTCTCGATGGGAGAGCGCTTGTATTTAGCAAGGGCAGCACGCTTTCCATCAATAACAGGGGACATCTCACTGAACTTAGCGTCAAACCAGTCGTTGTTCTTGGATGTTTTCTTCCCAAAGGTTGCAAGGGCTATTTTCTGAATGGTATCGCGGAGGTGGTTCCACTTCTCAGCTGCAGAGCAGTGCTGGTGTTCGACGGACAGAGCTTTTTGAAGGGACTTGGCAAACTCTTCGACTTTCTCAGGGAGATGCATACCCGTGGTGTTCATGCGAGGTTTGCCTTTCTGCTTGGACTTGTGAAGCTTCTTAGGTTGTAACCTGATCTTGCAGCAGACGAGAGAGTGGTCGGTGTCGCAGTCTGCGCTGTGGTAAGTGCGGGTAATCTGCACAAGCTTGATATTGCTACGGCGGATCAGGATCAAGTCCAGCTGATGCCAGTGCTTTGAGCGAGGGTGACTCCATGACACCCTGTGTTGAGGCTTGGTCTGGAAGAAGGAGTTGGTCACGCAGAGACTGTTGTCGTTGATCTTGCCAATTCAAAAATGTCCAAGAAAGGAAGGCCAGGAGTCATGGTCGGCACCCACTCGAGCGTTGAAGTCTCCCAGGATGATGACATGTTCCTTGAGGGGGTATGTTCTTCACGATGTTGCTGATGTTGATGTAAAACTCGTCTTTTGCTTCTGCTATGGATGTCAGAGTGGGAGCGTAGGCGCTGACGAGAGTGACAGGACCTTCGGAGGTGTGGAGGCGGAGTGTCATCAGGCGTTCAGATCCCTTGTCTCCTGGTTCGACCATACTCAGCAAAGTGTTCCTGACAGCGAATCCAACTCCATGCTCACTTCGATCCTCTGCACTCTTCCCATGCCAGAAGAAAGTGAATTCCTTCTCCTTGAGGGTTCCGCTGTCGGCAAGGCGAGTCTCTTGTAAAGCTGCTATGTCTACCTGTAGTCTCAGCAGCTCGCTGCTGATGACAGCTGTTTTTCTCGCATCACTGATGCCTTGAAGGTCTTCGGACAGTCCGGGTGTCATCGTTCGGACGTTCCAGCTTCCCAGTTTTAGGACTGGGCACCTGTTCTTTGAGTTTCTTGAGTTCTTGCCTGGTGCGGGTTTTGCAGCCTGCTTGTCGGTTTGATCCTAATCCCCAAGCACCCAATGAGGAAGGCAGGCTGTGGCGGGACAACACCTTATTGACTGGGGGCTGCCCAGCTATAGGCGGGCGGTAGCTGTCCAGTAAGATCCGAGGATCTTTCCCACCGTCGGAAGCAGCCCATGGCGCCACATTCTACGCCAATCGAACATTGTAACTTATAACCGGTAACTGCTGCTTTCCGTGTTGGTTCAACGCTGTGAGGCGAAGCTGGAGTGACCTCTCCAGGGCGCAAGCCTGGGCAGAAGATTATGGAAGATAAGCAGTTGCCCATGCAACAGATCCCCCCCCCCTCTCCACACTGCAGATGGTTCCATAGGAATAGCAAGAACT
>NC_134779.1:64460247-64467747 GCF_046742065.1 Oratosquilla oratoria
CTTTTACTCTCACCTCTCGCTTCTCACTTCTCTCCTCTCTTTCCTCCCCTCTCTTCCTCCTCTTTCATTCTCCCTCCTCCCTCCTCACTTTTTCCTCCTCCCTTCTTCTCTTTCCTCCTCCTCCTCTTCCTGCATTTCCTCCTCCTCCTCCTCCTTCTCCTCCTCCTCCTCTTTCTCCTCCTTCTCCTCCTTCTCCTCCTTCTCCTCCTCCTCCTCCTCCTCCTCCTCCTCCTCCTCCTCCTCCTCCTCCTCCTCCTCCTCCTCCTCCTCCTCCTCTTCCTCCTCCTCCTCCTCCTCTCCCCTTCCACCTAATCTTTCGGCCGGCGGTGCTGCTGCTGCTGCTTCTCTCGGTCCGGGTACCCTAATACCCGGACCGGATACTCATTACCGGATTGATTGCTTCAATCTGTGACAGACTTCCGTTACTCGAAGTATCGGTCAACGTCTTTGTCCAGGTAATCTCCTGATGTAGGGGAAACTAGATCTTCTAGAGCCGTCCCGACTGACCTAACATGTTTCTAGTCTAGAGAACGTGGTGTACAGTAATACATTATGTAATGCTGTAATACAGTATGTATATAATGTTGTAATACAATATGCCCTCGCAGGAAAAGATACATACACCCACAATCAAAGACTCTGAATGTTGTGTTGGTATTTCTTATGATTATAATAAAAACAAAAATATTAATCAATTACTTCATCATGATGTTAGTTATTTCTTCGTTTATTGATGCGTTTGCTTGCTTGATTCATTTTGTTTTTGTATCCATGTATTAATTTTTTGTATTGCTTTATTCTGTAGATTTACGTTCAGTTACTGTAAGGAAGCTACTATATGTAAATATAGTATAATACCATCACTGTAAACAGTGCTGCTACCTTTCTTCCTACGTATTTCAAAGAACAGCAAAAATGCAAAAAGATAAAATAATTAAACAAGTAAACAAACAAAGAAAAAAGAAATACATAAAAATGAATAAGTTGGTAAGTGAATCAACAAATTGTGGGGTGAATGAAAATAAGTGAAAATAAATAAGCAATATCTATGTAGAAAGGAAAAAGAAAACGGATGGTCTGTGTTGAGCGGTTTTGACTGACAGATACATTTACACATTTACATCAGTTAAGGTCGCCTGTGTAAGCATGTCAGTTCACTTCTCCAGCACCAGGACTGGGTTTTATATATATATATATATATATATTTATATATATATATATATATATATATATATATAAATATATATACATATATATATAGTATATATATACATTATATATATATATTCATACATATATACATATATATATATGTATATATATACATATATATATATATATATATATATATATATATATATATATATATATATATATATGCTGAGTTATTGTGACAAGTTGAGGAAGGCTGAAAAATAAGTCAAGGTCTAGTTATGAGTTATGAGTTCCGGATATATTCCTCATCGGTTTCGCTCTCTTTCTCTCTCTCTCTCTCTCTCGCACTCTCTCTCTCTCTCTCTCTCTCTCTCTCTCTGTCTATCTCTCTTTCTCTCTCTCTCTTTCTCTCTCTCTCTCTCTCTCTCTCTCTGTCTCTCTCTATATATACATATATATATATATATGTATATATATATATATATATATATATATATATATATAGTGTGTATTTGTATATATATATATATATGTAAACATATATATAATTATATATACATATGTTTATGTATAGTGTGTGTATTTGTATATATATATATATATATATATATATATGTAAACATATATATAAATATATATACATATAAATATACATATATGTATGTATAGTGTGTGTATTTTTATATGTATATATATGAATATATATATATATATGTTTTGTTAAAAACAACTGCGCATTCGGCGCTACAAAGCTTCTTAAGTAGACTTTCAAGTCTTCTGAACGTGGATTTCTGGTTATCACAGGACAGACGGAATAATAGATTTCCAGTAGACATTAGGAACTTTAGTTGAGAAAGAATTTACAGACGTTTCGCTAAACGCAGTTAGCATTTTCAATGTAATAGAGACAGAGAGTACAGGACATAATAAACATAGAAAGAAAGCTCTGGGAGAGGTCACAACGTAAGACACGGGGGTAGGTCACGACGTAAGACACGGGGAGAGGTCACATACATGTGTGGGATTTTGTTGCTGTGGGGCAGATGTCCGTTGAGGGCCAAGTGTCCTCTCTATCAGTCTGGCGGAACGTCGGAGAGGGACTTGGGTGTCGGTGTGATTGGAAGGTGTGTTGTTGTGGTTGAGAGGGCTACTAGTCCTAGGGAGGGGCTTCATGCTGGGGAGTAATGTAGGGGCTTCCACTTGTCTGTTAATAGTTGGTTGTATGTCTCGTATAATAAGTGTTTCCAGGAAGAAAATCTAGACTTTTCTGATTCCTTGGCGAGAATGACGGTGTTGTCTTCTAGAAGTTTTCTTGTGATTTGTGTGTTGTGTTTTTCTAGTAGGTGTAGTTTGGGGCCTCCACTTGACAAGTGGGAAGACATTCTTCTCGACAATGTCGTTCTCGTTTGGCCAACGTAGCAGTCGAGAGGCGTACAGTCCTCTAGGGGGCAGGAAAATTTGTATACTACGTTGGTGCAAGCGGGACCTTCGGGGCGAGGAGAAGTGTTGTTTCTAATTAAAAGTGTAGCTGTTTTTTGGTTGCGGTAATATATAGAGAGACGAACTTTGTCATTCTCACTTTTGGGTTTTATGTTTCGGTGAATAATTCTATTCAGAACCTTCGCATCTTCCTGGTAAGCTGTGGACATTTGGGCACGGTAGAACAAGGTAAAAATCTCACCTTCGGCTGCTACTGGGGTGGGAGGCCCGTGGTACCATTTGTTGATGACACTTTTTAAGACACGCTGGCAGTCTTGATTAGAATGTCCATTATTAACTAGAACTTGAGTGGCCCTGTTTATTTCTGCTTGAGTGGAGGTCCAGCGTGAGCAGTGGGTGAGTGCCCTCCTAAAGAAGGCACTAATGGTACTGTCTTTGTAACGTTGGGGGCACTCACTGTTCCCATTAAGACAGAGACCAGGGTTGGTGGGCTTAACATAAACGGAAGACCCTCCCCCACCATCACGAACACAAAAATGAAAATTACCCCCATAAAATTCAAAACCTAGAAATAGGCAAAAGAATAGTCGTATACATTAAAAAAAACTAACAACCGACAAAAACAAACAACAACAAACAAAATATAACCAACAACAAATCATAACAACTCAAAAAGATGAGAAGACCCGATCCTGTGGATGATGGACCAGCCTCCAACCAAAAACATCACATGAATTACTAGGCAGAGGCTCCACGACAACCAACATTAGCAATCATATATATCATCACAATAGCAAGTGGGTCTGCCCCACATCTATCGTAACTCTGACTTCCTTCCATTTCCTTCTTTACTTACCCTTACCCTCCAAATCCCCCCTCTCCTCCATCTTACTTATCCTATCTTCGCTCGTTCGCTCTGTGACTCTGAAAAAGACTTGTATTCGAAACGTCAGGAATATAGTGTTCTCGCTCTAACCCGCGTTTCTCTACCACCTTTTTCACTCATCTGTCTAACCTTCATAACAGTATATATATATACATATATAAATATATATGTATATATATACATATATACACATATGTATATATATATATATATATATTTAAGATTATTTCAGACAAATGAGAGAGAATGTGGGTGGGGAAGGGCAAACGAAGATGTGTTAGGAATAGAGTTTATTGCCCTAACGTTGCGACCAACTTGGTCTTCTTCAGAGGACTACAGCATTACAGACGGATCACAATTCTTATATTCGTAGTGAGAGGGAACCCGCCAAGGTATGAGCGTCATGTTTTCCCTTTGGCTCACGATTTAATTATTAGGACACTTGCTGCTTTCGAGAGGCATTTAAATCCGTCTCTGTCGTTGTTGTTCTTGTTGGCGGCGATATGTGCAGCTTCCACAGTTTTTCTCATTTTCTTCTCAAATCCCTCGTGTAGAATTTCTGCGTTGTTCCAATCAGGTAGATGTCCACATTTGTCCAGGTGACGAACCAGGGAGTTAGATGTTCTATGAGCCCTGAGATCGTTTTTTGTGCTCATTCAAGCGTTTATTGAACCCTCGACCTGACTCACCGAAATAAGATGATGGACAACCGTTGCATGGAATACGGTAAATGACACTGAGATTATTACGCATATTATTATGTTTCTTAAATATTTTTCCTATCTTATTGGAAGATATTTTTGCTATATTTATTCCACCTTTTAACAAATAATCATCAATAGCTATGGTGTTTATAGAATTAGGGACAGAAATAAAATGAGACTTATCCTTTCCCGGGGTCCGGACGTTTGAGCCATCGTAGATCTTCTTGGCTTTCCTCGGAAACCCACCAATAGGGACGACTTTGTCCATTATTTTTCAGCACACAGCAGACGTGTTAAAACGGGTGTTCTAATAGGTTTCTTTCTCAGAGCTTTTCGTATCTGCAGTGAAGAATTCCTAGAGGATGAACTTACTTACATCAAGAATACCTTTAGGAAGCTGAAATACCCCGGAGGTTTGATCACCAGGACAACGAGGAAAGCCAAGAAGATCTACGATGGCTCAAACGTCCGGACCCCGGGAAAGGATAAGTCTCGTTTTATTTCTGTCCCTAATTCTATAAACACCATAGCTATTGATGATTATTTGTTAAAAGGTGGAATAAATATAGCAAAAATATCTTCCAATAAGATAGGAAAAATATTTAAGAAACATAATAATATGCGTAATAATCTCAGTGTCATTTACCGTATTCCATACAACGGTTGTCCATCATCTTATTTCGGTGAGTCAGGTCGAGGGTTCAATAAACGCTTGAATGAGCACAAAAACGATCTCAGGGCTCATAGAACATCTAACTCCCTGGTTCGTCACCTGGACAAATGTGGACATCTACCTGATTGGAACAACGCAGAAATTCTACACGAGGGATTTGAGAAGAAAATGAGAAAAACTGTGGAAGCTGCACATATCGCCGCCAACAAGAACAACAACGACAGAGACGGATTTAAATGCCTCTCGAAAGCAGCAAGTGTCCTAATAATTAAATCGTGAGCCAAAGGGAAAACATGACGCTCATACCTTGGCGGGTTCCCTCTCACTACGAATATAAGAATTGTGATCCGTCTGTAATGCTGTAGTCCTCTGAAGAAGACCAAGTTGGTCGCAACGTTAGGGCAATAAACTCTATTCCTAACACATCTTCGTTTGCCCTTTCCCACCCACATTCTCTCTCATATATATATATATATATATAGTTTATATATATATATATATATATATATATATATATATTTATATATATATATATGTATATATATATATATATGGTTTTATATATATGTATATCAGATAATTTTTATGACCGTCGCACACAGGATTCGAACCTGATGCTTTGGGACCGAAGAGGCTCAATCGTCGCTCGCCTTAGACCACTCGACCATCAGTGGTCGAGTGGCCAAAAGCGAGCGGCGATGGAGCCTCTTCGGTCCCAAAGCAGCAGGTTCGAATCTTGTGCGCGACGGTCATAATAATTATCTGATTGACGTCGCTGTTCACTAGCGAATTTCTCATATATATGTATATATATATATATATATATATATATATATATATATATATATGTATATTTGTCTATATATATATATATATATATACATATGTATATAATATATATGTATATATATGTGTGTGTATTTATATATATATTTATATATGAATAGTGTTTATATTTGTATATATATATATATATATATATGTATATACGTATATATATATGTAAACATATCTGTATATATATACATATATATATATATATGTATGCATATGTATATATATATATATATATTTGTATATATATGTACATGTATATGTATATGCATTTATATATATGTATGTATATATGTATATATATGTATATATATATATATATATATATATATATATATATATATGTGTGTGTGTGTGTGTGTGTGTGTGTTTGTGTGTATATGAGTATTATTCTGCCTGCCTCCGTTGAATTTTATTCAGCCGGGTTTATTAAGCTCACGTGGTCCTCTGGGCCTTGTAGAGTTATCCCCTGGCGAGGCAGGCGCGTTGAGGCATAATCTCGAATATTCTCATCGATATGGTGGAAAGTGTCCCAAGGACTCTTGGCCACAGGAAGCCGGGGGATCTTCGACGCGCGAGAACGAATACAGCGGGTAGGCCGACCGGCAAGCAGAGACGACATGAGAAAATTGAACTGAACGAACATTCGGCCGGTTGGGAAAGTAGGAGGGACCGAAACAACGAACGACATGGTAGGCCGACCGGCAAACACAGCAAGAAAGGGCCTGAAAGAACAGCCGGCCGGCCGGGAAAGTGGGAGAGACCGAAATAACAAAGACCTGAAAGAACTACAGGCCGGTTGGGATAGTGGGAAGGAAAGAAATAATGAGCGATATGGTAGGCCGACCGGCAAACATAGCAAGAAAATTATTGAAAGAACAGCCGGTCTGCCGGGTAAGAGGGAGGAACCGAAATAACGAGCGATACGGTAGGCCAGCCGGCAAACACTACAAGAAACGAATTGAAAAAACAGCCGGCCGGCCGAGTAAGGAGGGACCGAAATAACGAATGATACGGAGGGCCGGCAAAGACACACAAGAAAATAAATAGATAAACTAAATAAATACATAAATAAAAATAAGTAAATAAATAAACAAATAAATAAATAAATAAAGAACAGCCGGCCAGCGGGGAAAGTAGATGGGACAAAATAAAAATGGTACGGATAGGCCGGCCGGCAGTCACAGCCAGGGGAAATTTTTCTCTAAGCTGAATAAATTCGATAACAAAATGGAGAAATAACCAAAAGGTAGGTCGAAGTAGATTGAATCGCCACCCAAACGTGACAGTGTGCCATTATCTTTGGCAAAGCCCAACCATCAAGTCCTCTTTCATACTAAAATTTTCCTACCTATTCATGACTTGGACTTTTTTTTTTTTTTTTTTTTTACTTTTTCTTCGTCTTCGGAGGCGCCCTCTGGAGCAACGTTTTTCATCCAGGGCTCCCCAGGAACTAAGTGGCTCCTTAAGGGTTTGCCAGGGGCTCTTCCTAGAGGGACAATGATAAGCTGAATAAACTATCGAAAAAAAGTAATCATGTGTTTAAAGCAGCTTTATCATGACACTTGTTTTTGTTTAGAATTGTCAATAAACTTGATAGAGATAAATTTTCTTCAACCTAAATTGATTATCAGGAAAAGAAATGTTTCCTTTATAAAAGAAAAAATGGATGAATAGAAATTGTAATATGTAAAAGTTCCTTGGGACTTCACTATTATCGGATTGTAAAGAACTCACTTTAGTGTACAATTTTTCTTTTTTATAAATTAAGTGCTCTTTGCATTATTTATATATACGCATACACAGGC
>NC_134779.1:64480247-64482747 GCF_046742065.1 Oratosquilla oratoria
CATATATATATATATATATATATATATATATATATATATGTATATATACATATATACATATATATATATACATATATTGACTACATTATGACAAATAAGATTGAAGGTGAAAGAAGTAGACGAGGAGTAATGGGAGATTTCACGCCTTAACGTTTCGACCCGCAGGGTCGAAACGTTAAGGCGTGTGTGTATATATGTATGTGTGTGTATATGTATATATATATATACATACATATATATATATATATTTACATATATATATTCATATATCTATATATCTATATATATATATGTATATATATATGTATACAATATATATATATATATGCGTGTGTGTGTGTACATATATATATATATATATATATATATATATAAATATATATATACATATATACAAATATATGTGTATATATATATATATAAATATATGTACATATATATATATATATACATATATATATACATATATATATGTATATGTATATATACATATATATATATATACCGTATATTTATATATATATATATATATATATACCGTATATTTATATATATATATATATATGTATGTATATATATATATATATATATATATCTATGTGTGTGTGTGTGGGTGGGTGTGTATATCTATACATATATATATATGTGTGTGTGTGTGTGTGTGTGTGTGTGTGTGTGTGTGTGTGTATGTGTATGTATAACAGATCTTTCGAATAAAAATGCTGGTGACTTTTTCTTGCCTTAGAAGTCCGAGCACATATGTAAAGGGCGAGGTGTTCTGTCCCAGCTAAGTATGCCTTAGCAATAATATGAGTGAAAGATGGTACAGTCATAGAAATCATTAAATTCAGTTGTTGACTTATGTGGTAATTAGTAATCATGTTTACTATCAACGTTTTAATCTTCAATTTAGACCAGATATAACTGTTTGAGTTCACGACATATATTTTGTTCTAAAACCCTACTTTATATATTTTTTCTCTAACAACGCTTGAATTAGAATGATTCCAGTGTCTAAATTTCTTTTTAACAATATCGTAACTTTATTCAGCATAGACTATTCACTATAATATACCACTCTAGGGAAACTATAAAATCAATTTGAATTTTCGTTCAGTTCTTGAATGACAATACCTTTTACCACTAATGGTCCCCCCAACTAATTGCCCGACGCGTCACTTTGTTGTCAAGCGCTGGAGAGGGCGAGATGAGAAATGAGAATACAACAATTAAAAAGAAAGTTATATCAGTTTTGACGAGGAATAGTTTTGTTCCTGAATAGAGTATGGGGAAGCATTATGTCGTAGTACAGACAAAAGGGTAGATGATTTTTGAATAGTTAATTAGTGCAGGCAAGTGTGACCATTTTTTAAAGAGTAAATGGTAACATGGTGTAGTCGTGGATTGAGTAATGTTTGTTGGGCTAAAACAAAATTGTTTCTTTATTATGAATCGTACTATAACTGGAATATGTATGTCGACTACGTAGTATTAGTACGTAGTATTAAATTTCATGTTTTTAAATCTCACCAAAATCATACTTATACTAGATGGGAGACAGCGCATTTATACTGACATATTTGGCGAGTTCTATATGAACGATACAGTAGTTTTGGCATAATCTATGGATTCATTTGGGTATAAATCATAAAATTAAATTCAAATGGACGAATACGAAAACAGGACTACGAAATTCTATGTATAAACCTTTGACAAATAAGCAATTTTTGAATATCCGTTTTTATTTCAGATATGATATCTATCCTTGTATTTATTTTTTCCCGTTAGCTGTTTATCGTGAAGGTGACGTCATGTCGCTCTCGATTCCTATTGGCCTACATTGATGTCTCGTCGTCGTGGTTGGCGTCTCGGTCTCAAGGAAGAACTGACCGAGGTTTAGGGAAGAATATCATTATGCTAACAATGCCGTTGGACGCAAATTGCAGAAAATTGTCTCCAGGTAAACATAACATAACAGACAGAAGTTGATTTCTTCTTTTTAGATGTACGTACATGCGATTCTGCGCTAGCCAAACGTATGTGAGACTTTGATGACTGTGACAATAGACTTTCAAAGGACGTTCTTATGTCGTGCTGTTTAGGTCAGTGTATGGTCTAACCTGTTTACGAATTCTTGAAGACTGTGCAGTCTTCCACGTTACTTACCCGTAGGAAGGGGATCTTCTTCATTCTCAGTACTCACTTCTGAGGAACTATGTCGTTTCAACGTACTCCCAAAAAGAAAAGAACAATCCCGAAGGTCCTGAGGCGGCAACGGTCCATCCCGCGCTTGTGCCTCACGGCCACACTCAGCCTCCTCCTCCTCGTTGTCCTCTCCTTCTGCGTGGACCTTGGCAACTCTGCAATCACCAATGTCAGCGTAACACCAACCAACAGCGGCGTCAACATCGGTGAGCTGACGTTTCCACATATGTTGGTCCTCATGGCCACCTTCCTCTATATAACGGCCCTGTCCGGAGGAGGGATCATTCCTTATAAA
>NC_134779.1:64522747-64527747 GCF_046742065.1 Oratosquilla oratoria
TGTGTTATTTTGTAACTATGGTCATGCTGCCATCTCAATGTGCCCAAAGATTGGGCAGAGATCCCCGTTGGCGACGGACGTATTAGGTCCAACTGAGATGAAGTTCTGCAAGAACGGCTACGTTTTCCCACTTCGAAAATACAAATTTTGTGAACTTTTAAACTAATGAGAAGGAGGGGAGTTAGGCGTTGTGGATGGGTGGAGTGTTGTATCGAATCGTCCTGTCACATAGACTATAGTGATTTTGATTATAGTCGCAGAGTTTGATAACATTGTCAGCGTGATTTACTCAAGTGTTTTTTTTTGTCCTTTCGACATTGCCGTACTCCCTTTATTTGTGACGGTAATAGATTACCTCTAGACTTTCATTATAATACATACATACATACATGAATACACACATATATAGATTCATAAATACATGCAGGCATGCATAAGTGTACGTATGTATATTAATTCACACATACATGTAGACATGTATACACACACTCATGCGTGCATGCATACATACATACATGCATACATAGATACAAAAATACATACATACATACATACATACAAACATACATACATACATACATAAATACATGCATACATTCATACATACATACATACACACATACATAGATGTATCCATATGCACACACCGAAATTACATACAGATACATACCTACATTCATATACATAAAAAAAGTTACATCATCATCATCATCAACAACAAAAACAACAACAACAACAACAACAACAACAACAACAACAACAGCAACAACAACAACAACAACAACAACAGCAACAACAACAACAACAACAACAACAACAACAACAACAACAACAACAACGACGACGACGACAACAACAACAACAACAACGACGACGACGACAACAACAACAACAACAACAACAACAACAACAACAACAACAACAACAACAACAACAACAACAACAACAACAACAACAACAACAACAACAACAACAACAACAACAACAACAACAACAACAACAACAACAACAACAACAACAACGGCACCTTGTGATGCCACACTTCGGCCTCTGGTTGGTTGGTGGCCTTCGAGTGAACGAAACGTTCTTGGATCGTATGGCATCGCTACGAGGAACAAGTCGGGATGAGGTTCCAAGCAAGAACGCAGGTCTTTATTGCTTGAGGTCGAGAGCTGTATACGGCACAATAAAAATCTAACCCTTATTAGCATGTGATCCTTCTACACATTACGAGGCTGGATAAAAGCATGGTAATAAAATGAAATCGATAAATTGATATTTAACTGGATGAATAAATGAGTAAATGAAGAAGTGATTGAATAAGTTTTTAGATGAAATACAAATAAATCAGAGAATAAATGAGTTCATAATGATAAATAGAAAGACCGACAAAATCATCTAACTCTAATGCAATAATGTATGTATATATAAATACATACATGCGCACATACACATACACACACACACACACACACACACACACACACACACACACACACACGCACACACACGCACATATATATACATATATATATATATATATATATATATATATATATATATACATATATATATATATATATATATATATATATATGTATATCACATATACAGATGCATATACACATTTATATGTTATATGATATATATATATATATATATATATTGAAGTATGGAAGACAAATGAGTGGAAGGGCGGTGAGCTAAACATAGAGAACAGTTGGAGTTTTATTCACTGACGTTTCGTCCTTACCAGGACTTTCTCAAAGCACTGCAAGTTACCATTACTATGGCCTGAGCGTCCGTCGGGGCCGGAGCCTCTGCTCTTGACAGGGTTGGTTTGTGTACTTTGAGAATGTCCTGGTAAGGACGAAACGTCAGTGAATAAAACTCCAACTGTTCTCTGTGATCAGCTGAATAGCGCGGCAAGATATTTTCCTTAAGGTATATTGAAATATATGCGCCTGCAAATTGGGCTCTGATGAGTTTTGGATGAAGAATTTCAAGTCTACCATGGAGAGACAGAAAAAACTAAGTTGCCAGTAGAACCCATCTACTGGGTGGAACAAGACACAATTAGCATTGCAATTGTAACAGATATAAGGTAAGGTTATAAAGGTTGAAAGTAAAAACTGGGAGAAGGTATTATTATACTGGGAGAGATCACATAGAAGGTGACCGTTACTGTGGCCTAGAACTGGGAGAGGGTACATGTGGACACTGGGAAAGGTAACACATGAATACTGGGAGAGGGTAACGGTGAACACTGGGAGAGGATTACTGCAGGTGACCATTACTGTGGCCTGAGCGTCCGTCGCGGCCGGAGTGTCTGCTCATGACGGGGCTGGTTTGTGTAGTTGTTAGGGCGTCTGGTTTGGCTGTTTCTGAAGGGTTTGAGCGTGAGAAAGATAGTGGGGTCTTCCTGTTGGGTATTCATTGCTGGCTGGCTGTACTTGGTGTGAAGGGATTGAAGGAGGGTGAGACGGCACTTATCACTCTTTCTGTCTATAATTTTGTTATTGTTCTCTAAAATGGATCTGGTGATAAAGTTCCCACGTGGGCAGCGATCATAAAGACATACATATATATGTATATATACATATATGTGTGTGTGTATATATACATGCATACACACATTTATATATATATATATATATATATATATATACATATATATATATTTTCTATTAAATAATACAGCATACTCAGCACTGGAAATCTTCTTCCTTAAACTTTCTATCCTTCTCGCTATTTTCCTTTCTGTAGGAGGAAGGGAGAACACAATATCACCAAATGGAACCATATTGATTTTGGAAATAAAAACAAATTCATTACTTACAACGTTTCGCCTATGCTTTAGGCATCTTCTGGTAATTTTAATTTTTAAATTTACAAATCATGATCATATATACAATGTATACAAAATGAACTAGGATAAGGTACTTTTTTGTTTAAATTCTTCTTGGCGCCCCGTGGGATGCCCCGAACAGCTCCAGGGTTCCACACATATTTAATTGTATATTAATTGCTGGTAGGAGATTCTTTATTAATACAGCTTCCAAACATTTTAATTTTCTCTTATTGGTGTTCTTTGCTAAAATCGATGTACTACTATTCAAAACTTCCCGCGAAATATTCATCTTATGAATTTTAGAAACGTGCGATTTTATTGCACCATTCTGCATATGAAAAGTAAGCCTTTGAGACAAAGTTTGAGTTGTGTGTCCAATGTACTCGTCATTGCAAAGCGCACCGTCTTTGTTGAAAGGGCATGAGTATTTGTACACAACGTAACTTTGTTTTGAAATATCTTTTTCTCCTGATAAGTTGTTTTTCATGATAAGTGATGCAGTTCTGGGGTTACGATAGTATATAACCAATTGTAAGGAGTCCTCTTGCTTCTTGGGTTTACAATTTTTATGAATGATATTTTTAATGACTTTTTCATCTGTTTTATATGCGGATGTCATCGTACTCTGGTAGTAAATATTTATAGTACTCTTCGAATTTTCTGTATTACCAAGTACAGAATTAAATTTCTCCATTTTAATTCTGTACTTGGTAATACAGAAATAAAATGGAGAAATTTAATTCTGTACTTGGTAATACAGAAAATTCGAAGAGTACTATAAATATTTACTACCAGAGTACGATGACATCCGCATATAAAACAGATGAAAAAGTCATTAAAAATATCATTCATAAAAATTGTAAACCCAAGAAGCAAGAGGACTCCTTACAATTGGTTATATACTATCGTAACCCCAGAACTGCATCACTTATCATGAAAAACAACTTATCAGGAGAAAAAGATATTTCAAAACAAAGTAATGTTGTGTACAAATACTCATGCCCTTTCAACAAAGTTGGTGCGCTTTGCAATGACGAGTACTTTGGACACACAACTCAAACTTTGTCTCAAAGGCTTACTTTTCATATGCAGAATGGTGCAATAAAATCGCACGTTTCTAAAATTCATAAGATGAATATTTCGCGGGAAGTTTTGAATAGTAGTACATCGATTTTAGCAAAGAACACCAATAAGAGAAAATTAAAATGTTTGGAAGCTGTATTAATAAAGAATCTCCTACCAGCAATTAATATACAATTAAATATGTGTGGAACCCTGGAGCTGTTCGGGGCATCCCACGGGGCGCCAAGAAGAATTTAAACAAAAAGTACCTATCCTAGTTCATTTTGTATACATTGTATATATGATCATGATTTGTAGATTTAAAAATTAAAATTACCAGAAGATGCCTAAAGCATAGGCGAAACGTTGTAAGTAATGAATTTGTTTTTATTTCCAAAATCAATATGGTTCCATTTGGTGATATTGTGTTCTCCCTTCCTCCTACAGAAAGGAAAATAGCGAGAAGGATAGAAAGTTTAAGGAAGAAGATTTCCAGTGCTGAGTATGCTGTATTATTTAATAGAAAATGTCTCCAAGAAAACCTGCTCCCTAAATTTACCTATATATATATATACATATATATGTATATATTATATATATATATATATATATATATATATATATGTATATATATACTAACGGCTTTTTCCCCCTTACAAGGGGGGTAGGCAAAAAACAAAAATACAAAATCCACTACCTCCATTCCATTCCCACATACTCCACTCCCATTCACCCCTCCCTCTTATCTTGGCTCCTCCTGGATGACGAGTCATTCCTGAATCTCTCCCCTTGCCCTGGATCAGAAGCAATGTAGCAAGACACAGCATATTCACAGCAAGGCTGCTTCATATAATCGGCAACCCTCACCCTCTTCGTCCCTTCATGCAGAAAAAGAGAAGACGGGGAGAAATCACTTCGGGCTGCTTCAAAATATCATTCACACTTACACCCTCACACCCCCCATCCTCCACCCACTCCCTTTCATTTATCACAACATCATCCATGCACAACCATTCTTCGTTCACCCCTATTTTTCGTCTTCTCCCTTCCTTCCTCAACAGACACTCCACTCTTTCCCAATGTTTCT
>NC_134779.1:64560247-64565247 GCF_046742065.1 Oratosquilla oratoria
GCGTCATTATCCCATACGAAGTTGTAGCTGTATTACAGAATCTACAACATCTTTTACTTCCTCCTTGCATGCTTCCCCATCAAAACACTTCAAATTTGCGCTCGCTTTCTCTCTCCCCTCATATCACTCCACTATTGTATACTACCTCAGCTCCCGCCCTGTTCTCCACATCTCCCTCCTTCCCCTCCATTTCCCGTTAGATGCAACAGGTTTGTCTGCCAACGCCATGCGACATCACAGTTCTTTTCCCGCCGATCTTCGTGCTTTCCCACAATGCATCGCGACGCATCGTCGTCGACGCGACGCTCGGGTCAAAATAATGAATGCTCATACCAAAAGCCTGTGCCAATTATTTCATTGACGTTTAGAATAAAATTAGAATGTTTATGATACCATTTACTCACTTATTATCTATTTAAATTTCATGTAGTTGTTTATATTTTTGTTTAGTTTTCTGTTAATTTTCTTCGACGATGGTGGAGTCGTGATGTCTTTCGCTGCTATTATCACCAAACGCTAGCATGATTTTCTAATTATTTTCCCGGCATATTTTCTGCAAGAGCGATCTTTTCCCCGATACCTGAAGGCATGCACGAGGAAGAAACGTGGAGAAAATACAAAGATGAATTAATCAATTCTTTACAGAAACGGTTGTGTTCATATAAATTCGAACTGAAATGAATGAAAGATAGGCCCAGAGAGAAGCGTTGCGACATGACGATATAATAAATGACACAGGGAGCCATTTTGTGCCCAAATCATCTTCGCTCGCGATCACTGTTTGTTCTTGCTATTGATTCACTAAATATACCGGGATGTTGTGCATTCGGACGCAACAACAGTCCCTTCATACAGTCTCTTTATAAATACAGAGAGTTGCGACAATTCAGGACACGCCGCCATCTTGTGGCCATTCTGCGAAGTTGTCGCAACTCTCTGTATACAGGGAATCTGGGCGGCAGTATACAAACTATCCACCCGCATATCGACTACGCTTTGAAAATATTCTATTCTCTTCAGTGCTAAAAAGGCAATTTCGGGAAAAATGGAGTCCCTTTCTCGTTGAAGACGCCATGATGTCCCGAGAATTGTCCTTAAACAAATGGAATCGTCTTACATTAGCCAGAGCAGACGACGCAAAAAGTTTCGCCATATTGAAAGGTATGAATTTAATCCGTGCCTTAGCCTCTTGTAGCTAAGCTGATAGAGATAAACATAACTACAAATCGACAGGAAGATAAGGGATATGTGTCTAACCGACCCACGGAGTCCTAGTGATTGTCATCTGCCCTAGCTGACTAAAGGAGATTTTGAGTGTATCTTCAGAACTACGAAATGTGAGAACATAATCGACAAAAAAAAATTCATAGTGTAAGACGTAAGAATAACAAGACATGGAGAGAAACTACTAAAATAAAGAAACAAATTAATAACATATAAATAGATAAATTGATAAAGTGTCTAAAAGACACTAATTTGTGGACCAGCAAGAAGAAATTATATATTCAGATAACAAACAAATTGAAAGCCACATTTGAATGATGAAGCTTCATGACGGAATTCCACGAGTATACTGTAAATTGTATCTTGTATATTGCAATTAGGTAAATACGCACACACACATACACACATACACAAACTAACACACGCACGAGCGCAAACACACACACGCACGAGCTCACACACACATACACACACACACACACACACACACACACACACACACACACACACACACTTTCAACGAACGGACGGCTTGACGAACGCTCTGAAGAAAAGTGCAGATTGTGGATACCAACGCAAAGAGAAGTGCCTTTTTGTATTTGCAGGGGGGGGGGAAATTGCTCGTGAGGCAGTAGGTAAGTAGGAAAAGAGGAGAAGGGGAGGGATTGCTGGGGAAATGGAAGGAAATGAGGATGTGGAGGACTTGGCCCAGGCAGACGGGCGTAAGGTCAACATGAAACGACCACCGGATGACGAAATGGCAAATAAAAATGTAAAGATTAGAAGTATAGAGAGGAGAAATACAGTAGAAAGTGACGAGAATATGTTCCAGGGATTTAAAGAGGGTGGGGGGGACACAACCCCCCCCGACTGATAAGACTAGAGGAGAGAGTTGATAAGGTGATCGAGGACTTGGAACGTAAGTTAGGTAAGGTAGACTCCATCTTCCAGAGAATTGAAAGATTGGAACAACTAGAGAAGGCTAACAGAAACTTAACTGAAGAAGTAGAGGACCTAAAAAGACAGTTAGGAAATGTAAAGGAGGAGAATGAGAAATTGAAGAAGAATAGTAATGAAAACAGTGAGAAAATAGCTACAGAAGCTAAAAATTGGAGAATAACTCAAGAAGGGAATAAGGTTTCATTCACTGACATAGTCAAACAGCAATTGAAAGAACATAATGAAGACTCAGTTATTAAAGTGATGAGACAGAAGGAGAATATAGTAAGAGAATTAGCTGACAAAAAGAAATGTATAATTATATTAGGAATGGAAGAGAAACATAACCCAGATAGAACCGCAAGAATCAAGGAGGAAAATGAAAGGGTAAGCAGTTTATTAAAATTAGTCCAGGAAGATGAACCAGAAATTATAAAGGAAATTGAGGAAAAATTCAGACTCGGAAAATATAGTACAGATAAGACCAGACCAATTAAGATTAAATTCAGGTCACAAACAACGGCAGAGAAAATTCTATCCAAGACAGGGAAACTAGCAACAAATGATCAATATAAAAAGGTATGGATAAAAAGAGAAATGAATAAGGAGGAAAGAGAGGCAGAAAAGCAGAAAAGAATTGAAGCTAAGGCAAAAAAACGAGGAAAGAACGGAGTCAGAGAAAGAGAGATTCTATTGGAGAGTAGTGAACATGAAAATAAAGCAGTTCGACATACTAAAGAAAAACATAAGGGAAACAGAGAACACAATGGAAGTGGCAGAAAACTAAGAGTGTCTTACACAAATATAGATGGATTGATAACAGGATTGAATGAACTGAATGATTATTTGAAAGAAAAAGAACCGGACATAATGGGAATTGTAGAAACAAAATTAAAAGGCCCACTACCACCCAACAGTGTAGGACATGATACATACAATTATTGGATTAGAAACAGAGAGAAAAAACAAGGGGGTGGAGTTATGTTCCTGACAAAGAAGGATATAAACGTGAAAGGTGTCATATATGGAAAGAATACAGTAGAGATGATTATGATAGAAGTGGAAGACCGAGATAAGAAGAGCAGAAAATTTGTGATCAATTATGTGCCTCCGAAAACAGCCTCATGGGAGGAGAGTGAACATAAAAGTATGTTAGAGGACACAAAGATAGCATTAACTAAAATAATGGAAGACGGAGGAAGAATAGTTATGATGGGCGACTTTAATTGCAAAGAAATCTGCTGGGAAGAAATGACAGTAAAGAGTGGTGATGACTCATGGGAAATGCTCTACTTGAGATGATTACTGACCATTCAATGACACAATGGGTACAAGAGAACACTAGGTATAGAAATGAAGAAGAACCATCGAGGCTAGACTTAATAATTACATCTGAACCTAGAATAGTGGACAAGATTGAATATAAAACACCAATAGGTAAAAGTGACCACATATTGATTGAACTGGAACTTAATGAAGAAAAATATATGAAAAGAAATGAACAATATAGAAAAGGAAGAATGATGTATGAAAAAACAAACTTTGATAAAATAAGAGAATTCTTCCAACAAGAAAACTGGGAAGAAATATACAAAGAAGAAACATCAGTGGAAGAGAAATGGAATATTTTGACAAAAATTTACAAAGAAGGAGTGGAAAAGTATGTCCCAAGACAAAAACAAGAAAAAGAATATGTAAAATGCTGGTACAACAAAAGTTGTAGGGAGCTAAAAGACAAAAGAGACAAAGCCTGGACCGGATGGAAAAAAGACAGAAGACCTGAAAAATGGAAAATATATACTGGTTATAGAAATGAATATGTACAAAAGTGCAGAGAGGAAAAAAGAAAATATGAAAAAGATGTTATAGAAAAGTGTAAAGATCAACCAAAACTATTCTACAGATTTGTAAACAATAAACTGAAAAACAAACAAGACTTGGAGAAATTAAGACAAGGAGGAGTTGAATACACTGAGGAAATGGAAATGGCAGAAATTATGAACAAACATTTTAAATCAGTGTTACAAGGGAAAATATACAACCTGAAGAGATTGAGTGGAAGGAAAAAGTCCCCCCTATGGAAGAAATAGAAGTAACGAAGAATGAAATATTGACACACTTGGGTAATTTTGATGTCAGAAAATCGCATGGGCCAGATGAAATAGCAAACTGGATTCTGAAAGAATGTAGGAATGAACTGGCAGACAAAATACATAGCATAATAAGCAGTTCCTTAAAAGAAGGAAAAGTTCCAGAAGATTGGAAAAAAGCAAATATAGTACCTATATATAAAGGAGGAAATAAAGAAGAACCTACCAACTATAGACCAGTCTCTCTAACAAGTACAATAGCAAAAATATGTGAAAGAATTATCAAAAGTAGATGGGTAAAATACTTGGAAAAAAACAACGTACTAAATCCAAGGCAATTTGGATTCAGACAAGGACGATCATGCGTCACCAATTTAATATGTTTCTATTCAAGACTAATAGATATAATACAAGAAAGAGATGGATGGGCTGATTGTGCATTTCTAGACCTAAAAAAAAGCTTTTGACAAAGTACCACATAAGAAGTTGCTTAAGAAATTAGAATATGAAGGAGGAATACAAGGTAAATTGCTAAATTGGATGGAAGACTTTTTGCAAGAAAGAAAAATGAGAGTAGTGATAAGAGATCAGCACTCAAAATGGAATGAAGTAATAAGCGGTGTCCCGCAGGGAACAGTTCTGGCCCCAATAATGTTTGCTATATATATTAATGATATGGATGAAGGAATTGAAAGCTATATGAGCTTCTTTGCAGATGATGCAAAATTACTGAAAAGAGTGAAAACT
>NC_134779.1:64572747-64582747 GCF_046742065.1 Oratosquilla oratoria
GCAAATGAATAAAACAGTTAGACGGAAACCAGGCAAAAAAGCAACAAAAAGAAGTCTCACTTAGTGGATGGGGTGCCAGGGAAATGAGTGAAATCAGTCAGACTAAAAAGAAAAGTGATCAATTTGATCGTGGTTGACTTCAGGCTATTTGTTGTCTCGATCTGCCCACGATGTAGACTTTCAAAACTGGATTAGCTTGACACTTACAATGATTTAGCTTTTGGTCTCCTATACTAATTTCCCCATCGCGTTGACATTGTTTGTGTGTTTTTTTATAGGTTACCACGAATGGTAGAATTTGTACAGATGAGTACCTCCAGAGCCCCATGTCTCCCTTCCCTTATCTTCCCTTACCATGAATCTTGAGACTACCTGCTCTTATAAAAAAAAAAGAAAAAAAGAAAAAAAAAATCAGGTGACCAACTGATTCTTTGACTCCCTTGCAGACATCCGAACAAGACTTGGCACCACGAGAACGCGCGGATCTACGGCGGCGCCAGCACCTGCCGCCAGATGTACCCGTGTCCATTCCCAGTCCAGGACGTCATGGGCATTCACATCCCTGGTTCCCCCGAGTCCAACCACCTTCAGGAGGACGAGGGCGACGAAGATATCCTGCCTTTAGGGCTCTTCTAGGAAGGTGTTCCTTCCTCAACCCCCACCACTGGTGGTCTGCTGAATCTAGTTGTACAAAGATCAACGCATTATGATAGAGTATCATACTTATGGCATTATCGGTGTAGGGCATGTGGTTGTGAGGTTCCTAACACACCACTGAGATCACATTAATGTGATCCTCTCGATACATGGAACTGCATTTCTTAGTCTTTTCTACATGAACATATTTATGTGAGGACACTTTTGTTCGTTTCATGTAAGCTGGATTATCTATCATGTCCTTCAAATGTAGACAGATGGAATGATGGCGATAAGTGCATTTAATGTTTTAATGTGGATGCCATGAACTTGTACTTATTGAATTTATAATCGCAATAAATAGTTTTGTCAGTGTACATTACACCACGTATAATCTGTTCATTTAGTCAGGTATCGAAAAATTGTACTATCCTACGAAAGTTGCGATTTATCTTTATGTTGACCATGTGACAAGAAAACCAAAAGTAGGTTTGAATACAATGTGAAGGAGATCAAGGACCACTGGGTGTTCCAAAGTTTCATTTGAAGTTTTATAAATGACTAGTATTATCAGCAAGCATGGCATTACAAGACTAAATTGAAAAAAGACATAGTAAATTAGTGATTTTTTTGTGTGAATTTGCCTTAGAAAAGGGAATCCCCACACTTCACAATACTTAATATCATATATAAGGAAAATTATGACGGGTCCGAAATGTGAGATCCACGATTGACAAGATGCATAACTCGTATGAAATCACTATGACCAAGTCAAACCGACATAAATCCCTACGAGAACAACATATATAAGCAATCTGTAACTACAATCAGGTCACCTTTAGATTGGAGAAGGCACTATAGTACTGGCAGTGAAACAAAATGGTGACTACACCCCATTGAAGAGTTGTAACATTCTCAATCTCCAAAATGACGTTTGAGGCAAAGGATGTTGACTGTCCAGATTAAAAGGTACAAATATCAAGGTGAAGTGACGTCACAATACAAAGTGACGTCACAGTACGAAGTGACGTCACAAGACGAAGTGACGTCACAAGACGAAGTGACGTCACAAGACGAAGTGACGTCACAAGACGAAGTGACATCACAAGACGAAGTGACGTCATAAGACGAAGTGACGTCACAAGACGAAGTGGTGTCACAAGACGAAGTGACGTCACAAGACGAAGTGACGTCACAAGACGAAATGACGTCACAAGACAAAGTGACGTCACAAGACGAAGTGACGTCACAAGACGAAGTAACGTCACAAGACGATGTGACGTCACAAGAAAATTTACAGTTGAACCGAACTCAGTGTGTGTCAACGAACTGACAACACACGGGTGATAACTCCCTTTCACTAACAACACTACTACATGAGTCACGAATCTTTGGAACGACTTAGCGATGACGTTTCGACTCATGAGAAGATCCTTGATACAGAATTGGTCGTTCCTAGAAAACCCTTTTGTGGAGTCGATAGACTCTGGGGTGATATACAGATGAGCTCCCATTGATGATACCCGAAAAGGTGCCCTCTTCAAAAATCCCCAAAAAAGGGGGCTCCCCAGTCAATAGAACACAGGATCGCCGATCTAATGATAAGAAAAAAAAATATTTTTAATGAGCCACGATCTGGGAGTGTCTTATAGACAGAGATTTACTGAGTGGGTCTCACAGGTCAAGCAAGACTCCCTGGGCGAGTCTTACAGAGGGTCTTAAAGATAGAAGTCGGACTCACCCGAGAAGGTCTCACAGACAAGGTCCTCTGAGCGGGTCTCACGGACCAAGAACCCTGAATAGGTCTCTAGACTAGGACTGCTATGCAGGTCTCATAGACCAGGTCCCTAGATCTTTGAACTATAATCAAAGGTCACATAGGGGTCTTGGAGTACTACACTGCTGGACCCTCGGGTGGAATTTTGAAAGACATATATCCCAGACTTAGTTTGGGGCCATTGCTGTGTCACAGCGCACTCGAGTGCCCGGGGTCACGCCTAAGGACCCACAGTTTCACCTTTCAGTCAACAATAATAAGATTGATTGGTTGTTCAATGGATCTTGTAGACAGGATTCTTCAAGAAGGTTCTGAAGGCACCACTCTTCATCAGGGTCTATTCGCCAGGACACCTTTTCCAGGATCCTGTAGAGACCCTTATCCAGGTCCTGAAGGTGAGATCCTTTGCCAGGACTTCATGAATATAAGTCTATAGAGCCCTTTTTCATGGTCCTGTAGGCAGGATCTTTATCATGATCCTATAGGCGAGATCTTTTGTCAGGGTCTCACTACCACAGGTCTTTTGTTGAAATACCCCACAGGGCCAAAATCCCCAAAAGTGACACATAGATATGTGCCACTTTCGGAGACCCTCAATGTGGCTTTGATTGGGCCACACCGAGGGTCACTTGTCTCTTGTTTTTCATTCCTTTCTCCAACTATTCTTTTGTTTATTCATTTATCATCTGTTTTATTTATCTATTCATTTATCAGTTAATTTGTTCATCTACCATTTATTCTGTTTTCAATTTACTCATTGTTTTATAGATTCTGCTATTTGCATATCTATAACCTTTGCTCTACATATCTATAAACATTAATCTTCAATCAGTTATTCATATATTCCTGTCTAATTGAATATTTATCTTACGGTATATATATATATATATATATATATATATATATACATATATATACATATATATATATATATATATTATATATACATATATACATATATATATGCAAAGTAGACCACTTGAAAAAAAAAACTAACGAAGCAGACCGCTTTCGTATATTACATCTTCAGTGCAACTGAAGATGTAATATACGAAAGTGCTCTGCTTCGTTAGTTTCTTTTTTCCAAGTGGTCTACTTTGCATAAGTGAACACACGTACCCGTATTCTTATTAGCAACACACACACACACAAACACACACACACACACACACACACACACACACACACACCACACACACACACACACACACACACACACACACACACACACATATATATATATATTATATATATATATTATATATATAATATATATAATATATATATATTTATCTATCTGTTCATCTATGGCCTATTTTTCCATCCTATTTCTTTATAATTTGTCTACTAATATTCTTAATTTATCTATATATGTTTATTTATTTACCTAACTATTTATCTATCTCTCTGTCTTATTCGCTTATCTATTTGTTTATCTATTATCTATTTACTTCTTATTCAATTTTATGTCCGTGTGTATATATATATATTCTGTATATTTATCCTAGATATTTATTTATCTATTTATTTAATTATTTTTCCGTGTGTATATATATATATTCTATGAATCTATCCTAGATATCTATCTATCTATTTATTCATTTATTTATTTTTATTTATCTATTTATTTATTTATTTATTCATTTATTACATATGTTACATCTTAGTATCCAAACGCACTTTTTAGATTACTGCGGCATTGTTGCACAAGTGGATTATTTTTGTTAAGTGTGCGGAGTTCGGAAGCTCGCCTGGTGGGCAGGTACATACTGGCCCAGGTTCGAATCCCGCTGCCCCGCACACGGGAAGCGGTACAAATCGAGTCTTTTCCCGCTCTATTCTCAGGACTTTAAAATGCTGAGGCTCCTTGGCTTCCATATGCTTTGTGTAAAGATACTTTTTATAGGGGAGGAGAATACATAGTGTATTTGTTTAATGTATATTGTTGATTGTCTTGTTTGCTTATATGATATGTGTATGTCTATTTATTCACATTATGGATAGGTGTATAAGTACAGCGTGTCGTTCAAGTTTGTTCAATTTTGAACGATAAATGGATTTAAGGTGTTCAACACCCAGTCAGTTGTCCATGTCTGTTCGCTTTCCCAGCTTCACTGCCTCTTCCATAACAGAGAAATCTGACGGAAATGGACGGATAAGATCTGAGAATTCTGACGCAGATGAACGGAGTTCTGCAACTGACTGTACTCATATAAAACAGCGAGTATATCTTGTTGTGGTTCACAAAGTTCTTGTGTTATTGGTGAACAGAAATGTTCATCAGTCGAATGGATCTGTGGCTTCTGGACTGGGGATTCTGGCTGTCTCAGCATGTAGGGTAAAGGTGACGGCTTTAGCCGAAATTAAGAACCTTTTGTCCTTAGTTCTTCCCATTTTATGCCAAGAAATGTTGGAAACAATATTTGAGATTAAACTGAGTTTGAAGAAATAGAATCTTTTTGTTCAAACACTGAGGCTAGCCTGGCCAAATGTTCAAATCTGTCTTGCTATGAGCAAACAAACAATATTGACGTAAGTATTATGTCACTATTAGGAATGGAAACGTGTTACACTGAACCTGAGCTATTGCGAGTTCATCTGTCTGGATAAGATTATTGTAATGTTTCTGAATCTCCATTACAATGTCTAAATCGTGTATTATTTTTTCTTAACTAATTATTTTGATTTTTTGTTAATCATATAATGAAAAAATGGCTATAGTTTGCCCAACAAGGAAATAGCATAGTAATTTTCATATTTTTATTTCAATAAGCTGGCCCATGTCATAACAACTTTATTTCATCTCAGTGTGGTTAATGATTTTCTGCGTGGTGAAGAGAGAAAAATTATAAGGCACTCTTCGATTGAAACCCTTTTGTCCACTACGTCACTTCCTCTCTCTCTCTCTTTCTCTCTCTCTCTCTCTCTCTCTCTCTCTCTCTCTCTCTCTCTCTCTCTCTCTCTCTCTCTCTCTCTCTCTCTCTCTCTCTCTTTCTCTCTCTTCTTTCTATCTGTTTTTTCTTTAACAGAAGCCCTGATCTTTTTTCTTTCGGGAGCTTCTGGAGGAGGAACCAAGCCATCTATCTAATAGATTCAATTTTGCTCTTAGAGACCACTCTATCATATTACATTATCTTTTTTCAGAAGATATAATTTTTTCTATCTAAATGGACTGGCATAACACCATGTAAAAAAGAAAAAAGAATCTCTATTCCTGGCATGTCATTACTTTTTTATGCTACATAGATCCCAAATAGATAAATATATTATATATATATATATATATATATATAATATATATATATATATATATGTATATATATATATATATATATATATATATATATATATACATATACTAAACAGTTATGAGTTTATGTTTGTAAAAATTCTGAGCTAGCCACTACTATTGAACCTAATAAAATTTTAGAATTGCAGTAAAAGCAATTTATGTCATATTTTCGAGTGCAATTGGTGCAATTTGGTGCTAAAAACTATACTTTTTCCAAATTTGATGACTATAGCTTGAATTACCCTACTTATTTTATACATATATATTCATTCAATATATCTATAATTTATACTTTCAGATCTATAAGATTCATATTTCATTATTGTATATATTCCTATATTTTCTGATGGCTTAAAGGGGCTGCCGGCACTCCCCTGACTCCTTCTGTTATATATGCGGCGAGTATATAAAGAAGAGAACCAAACAATTCTCCTTGGAAACGTCGGCGAAGGTTTGTGAAGCCTACCAGAAGTACTTCGGGATGCCAGTTAGGGACCAGGACAAGTCCTGGGCACTGTAAGAAGACGCTGGAAGGGTGGCTGCGAGGTGAGAAAAGGTCCCTGAAATTCTCCAACCCACGGGTCTGGCTAGAGCCAACAGACCACTCCAGAAACTGCTTATTTTTCATGGTGGATGTTAGCAAGCGGCGGAAAGGAAAGAATGCTGCTGTGCATTACCCAGATCTCTCATCATCAATTGTTCCAATCCCTCACTGCTCCAAATATCCCCGTGCCAGTGGCACCTGCTCCAGGTGAAGTCAAAGACAAGTATTTTGATAAAGAAGAGGAGATGAGTGCTGAGGACTTGGCTTACCTGCCTTAGGTACCAGAGAAAGTTCCTCACTTCCCAAATCAAAAAGAAGTAAATGACTTGGTCAGGGATATGGGTCTGACCAAGTCCAATGCAGAGCTATTCATCTCCAGGATGAAGCAGTGGAACTTGGTCAAGGAGGAGGTGCAGGTGACAAGTCAGAGAAGTCGGCACGAACCTTTCTCAGGCTTTTACACTCTTAGGGATGGCCTCTGCTTCTGTCACGATGTGCCTGGACTCTTTGATAATATTGGGGTGCCCTTTGTGCCCAAGGAGTGGCGGAACTTCATATACAACGCTACCGCAAGTTTGAAGGCTGTCCTCCTCCACAATGGAAGCAAGTTCCCGACGCTGCCTCTAGCCCATTCAGTCTGCCTGAAGGAGGACTACTACAGTATGAAAGTCCTCCTAGAAACTCTGCAATACAACCAGTACAATTGGGAAATCATTGGAGACTTTAAGATGATGTCTTTCCTACTTGGTACCCAGAGAGGCTTTATCAAATTCCAATGCTTCTTCTGTCTTTGGGACATCAGAACCACCCCTGATCACTACAACAGGAAGAACTGGGAGCAGCGAACAGAATTTGTAGTTGGGACCCGGAACGTCACGTGGGAGCCACTGGTTGATCCCAGGATTGTGCTCATGCCGCCACTGCACATTAAGTTGGGACTGATGAAACAGTTCGTGAAGGCTCTCAACCAGGAATCAGCCGCTTTTAAGTACCATCTTGAGTTCTTCCCCAATATATCTGAGACCAAAATCAAAGGTGGGATTTTTCTTGGACTTCAGATAAAAAAGGTGCTTGAGTCTACCGAATTCTCCAATAAGCTCAGTAAGATTGAGAGGCCAGCGTGGACCTTCTGAGCAACCACAGAGCTAAAAACTACCAGCAGCTAGTGCAGGATCTGGTGAAGGTTTTTGGTGCCATGGGATGCAGGATGTCCCTTAAACTTCATATGATAGACACTCACCTGCCTGGACAAATTCAAGGACAATAGGCGCGCCTACTCAGAAGAACAAGGCGAGCGATTTGACCAAGATGTGGAGATAGAACGGAGGTACCAGGGTAATTATGATAAGGAAATGATGGGGACTATATCTGGGGGCTGTTGCGGGGGAGTGACCTGGACTACAACTGGAAATCCAGGAAACCCAGTCATTTCTGACGTGTTTGAATTGCTTTAAAAATGTCATTTGTTTTTACTTGTTTGTTTTTGATAAGCTTGTGTCAATAGATAAATATATACTCTGTTGATTTAATCATATGAACTGACAAATCTAATTTCTTTCTGGAAAAATATGAAAATTACGAAATAAACCCAAACTTCTGATTAAATTATAGTGTTTTTTCATAATAATGAGATATAACAAACCAATAAATGACAGAACCAGGGAACAAAAACTGTGTTACATGGTGTAATCATTAGAGCTAAGCAAAATAGTTACATGAATAAATAAAATAAATGAAATAGATAAAATAATAAATAAATGAATAAATACTCAAATAAATATATTATTAAGTAAATTAATAAGTAAATGAATAGGCAAATAAATAAATAAGTAAATGGATAAATAAATAAAGAAAGAAATAACTAAATAAGGTAATTGTAAATTGTAAATGAAAGAGCAGTTAGTTGAACTGTTTTATTTTGTTGATTCAAGAAAAATAAACCACACAAGTAAGACAAGCCTCCGATCACTCAACTTTTTTTTTCTTTTTTTTTTCTTTCTCCAAAGGTCACGTGACCTTGAATGTGTCTTCCATTTCAAAGTTAATTTTCTGACCTTGGATCACTAAGATATTCGGAATTAAGTTTTCTACATCTTATTTTAACTTCTTGTTGATTGATCGATTGGCTGGTCTTACCCTTAGGGTTGTCTGTCATACTGGGCTGAGTGAAGAAGAAGAGGAAATAATTATTCTTTAAGAAATTTTGTTCCATTCACTCTACGGAACATAAATGTCATACCAAATATGGACTAGATCCAAAAGAAAGAGAGAGAGAGAGAGAGAGAGAGAGAGAGAGAGAGAGAGAGAGAGAGAGAGAGAGAGAGAGAGGAAATAAAAACGAAAATTCCTGTAGAATACTGAAGAAATCTGATAAAAAGAATTAGAGAACTTTGATTTTTTAATCTTAAAGTGTCTGGATTAAGTATAACGTTGTTGCTCTCACTTCTAAATGCATCAAGTTTTTATGACGTCATGAGTTGTGGGCATCTTTTATCATTGGGTCGCAAATCTACGACATGAATGAGCCATTCACGACCTCGTAAGCTGTCGCATCGTAAATGTATCGCAAACCTTAAGAAATACCCCCACTATATGTCTACAGAAGACTCCAACCAATGTAGTACCCTTAAGTGAACGCAACGGTGCTCTGATGATTTCTTTTGACATAGGAACGACTTCGGGGTCTCTGACTGAAGAATGGCGCGGAGAACCTGACCCCAAAAGTTTTCATTACCGAGTTGTTTACATCCTGCAGGGGATTCCAGAGATAACCAGGACCTCGTAGTCACGATGAGAGTGTTCTGAGCCTCCGTAGGGCACGTAGCACACGCCGTGGCTCGGATGGACCTGCCGGAAGATGCATGTCCGTCAGTGTGTCACACATATGTCCAATATTATCTATTGTCTCTTTATTCTAACGTGGAGGAAGTTTATTAAATAGATTAAGAACTATAATATCCTTTGGAGCGGAAAAGGTAAATTAAAGATAATCACATGAAAAATAAAAAAACAAATAAATGGACAGATGGATAAATAGATAACAAATCTATGATAAATATTCTCAAATGTACTATTAGGGACACCCATACTTGACCCACGACATGCAGACATCTTTTTCGCTTTCGGAGTTGAAATTGAAAGTGAAAGGATAGTCCACTGTAGGATCACCGGACTACCCCTACATTAATGAAATCAGGCGATTCTATTCAGCTGAGAGAAAGACCCGACGATCACTGTACCTTTCCGCAGGAGACCGCGCCGTCCACGCAGACTCTTCCGATGTAGAGGGCTTCACCGTCCTCGCTGAAGCCTCCTTGCAGAGCTCCTGTGGGCACCTTGCCGGCACTACCGGCCAGCCAGGAGAGCTCGACACCTCCTGGGTTGGACAGACCCTGAGGGGAGACATGGAGTCTCATGGTCAAGACTTTTTTTTTTTTTTCTTATAGGGAATCTCAGGGTCAAGGTGGTCGAATACATACATACATACATACATACATATATACATACATACATACATACATACATATATATATATATATATATATATATATATATATATATATATATATATAGTGCTTGATATCTACATGGGTGTGTCTGGTTTCTTAGAGTATCTTTTGGATCCACCATGTGGCCATATTTGTTTTAAATAGCCTTACAGCAAGTGATCATCTTCCTCATAGAAAAGCTTTATTTTGGGCAAGGTATTCGAAAGTTTCATCAGAGAGAGAGAGAGAGAGAGAGAGAGAGA
>NC_134779.1:64587747-64600247 GCF_046742065.1 Oratosquilla oratoria
AATAATATAAACGTTGAAAAGGTAAGCGTGACATTTGTAGGAATTTTCCTCGGCTGAATATATAATTGCATGGAGGAGGATGCCAGAACGCGCGCGCGCGCACACACACACACACACACACACACACACACACACACACACACACACACACACACACACACACACACACACACACACACACACACACATAGACGACAACTGGTTAATAAAATCATCTAGCGGCAGCCAGAACCAAGTCTTTATAGGAGGTGCTCTGTTGCTAGAAATACCTGTAGATTGAGTGTCATTGATTCATTCTATACTAGCGTGCGCACGCGAACGCGCATGCATTAGCTACACGACGTCAGATCTTGGTGGTATCAGCAAGCTTCAACGAACCATCCATTGTCTGATCCGACCCGCGGTCACTTTGGCTTGACCTCAGATTCCGACCGTCAAAGCCACCTGCATCCCAATCAGAGAATCGGTCATGCAATGTTACCTTAAGACAAGTTATTAATTACGTCGATAGGATAATGTTTCTTTCTGTATATATGTATATATGTGTATCTATAAATTATACTGGGTGCTCACACTCAGTTCTATACTGTACATAAATTTAGTCATAAGGAAAATAGATTTATGTAATTATAACCGTGTTGGCAACCGACACGCATTTTCTTCGTCGCGCCCTAAGTGGCAAGAGTCAGACAAGGCTTGACTACGCTACTGTCAAGACTTACCAAATAAAGAGAACCTAAGCAACGCCTTTATCTCAACGCTTCCAAACTAATGTAGAACAACACAAGTCTACAGATGGATGGGTCGATGGAGTTATTTTCGGGATAATAGGAACTCTTCCTTCCTATTCCATCATCTTCCTCAATTGAATAAAATTGCCTGGCGGGAGCTAGAAGAAAGATCAGTTTCGTAAAACGCAACAAGAGGGGTTAACCATTTTTTTCTTTGCTATTCATGCCTTGTGTATATGTTTTTGCTATCGCCAGGCGAATTATTCACATAAGGAAAACCTCTGCTCATTGATTAGCCCTATTAGCCCTTTCCCTTAAGTAATTTTTTATTATTTATTGATTTAGTCTTCTCATTTGATCTTTTCATTTACTTGTCTCGCTTGTTTCATTGTTAGGTAAATACAAATTTTGACAAATTATTTTGATGAATTCCGAAGGGCCTGCTTCTGGCCCCTGTTCTATTTGGTCCTTTGTAATGAAGTCTCTCTCTCTCTCTCTCTCTCTCTCTCTCTCTCTCTCTCTCTCTCTCTCTTTCTCTCTTCAGTGTTTATGTCAGGTGGACAAAAGGAGATATTGGTAAAGAATCTAGAAGTGTACCCAAGGGCCTGTGGCTGGTCTCAAGTGTATTTTTGTTCTATGTAAGACGTTTTGAAGGCACGTTGGACCCTTATCAGTTCCTGTGGTGATAAGATACACAGTAAGTTTGTCCTTCGCACAAGGACAAATGATGGAGGAAGGGGAGAAAAGATAATGGGGGAGGGAGATAGAATCTTAGGTAGGTATTAGAATAGATGTGAAGAAAGTTACGGAGAAAGAAGGAGGAGGAAGTGATAAAAAGAGGAAGAAGATGAGGAGAAAGGAAAATGGTGAATGGAAGTATTAGAGGAAGTGTGCAGAAAGAGGAGAGAGAGAAAAAGCAAAGTGGAAATTAGTGGAAAAGAAATGTATATTTGAGGACATGGAAGGAAGACGGGACGAGAAAAGACAGACAAGGGAAAGATAGAAAAAGTGTAGTGGAAGAGGAAGTGTATTGAAAGAGTGAAAGCAAAGAGGATGAATACAAACAGACAAGAGTGGAAGTGATAGATGGAGTAATTGAGGGAGAGAGGAAGGGGAAAATGACAAAGAAATGGTGTACAGAAAACATGAAGGTGTCGCAAAACGTAAAGAAGTAGACAAATGTGGAGGAACCTAATGGAGGGAAGCATTGGAGGCCATGGGGGCAGACGGAGAAGCTTTCTGGATGACTCATAAACATTTACAGAATATTATGCTTTCTCTTGTTCATTCACATCTCTGAGGTCTACGACCTTGTCCATGGGCGTCGTTACCTTATATGGGTATTTTCTTCAAGAAGTGGCCCTCGAATACCTTTTCCGTTTACTTACACTTTTGGGTTCTATCATTTTTCCCTTGAATGGTCATTTTTATTTTTCTAATTAACTTGTTCAGCGCTGAGGGTCACCTAAAAGCTACATGGAATCTCTTAAGTTATGATATCGACTTGAAGATGAACAACTGTTTTCTGACATCTGTAAACCACAACGGCTAGTGAAGTCTCTCTCTCTCTCTCTCTCTCTCTCTCTCTCTCTCTCTCTCTCTCTCTCTCTCTCTCTCTCTCTCTCTCTCTCTCTCTCTCTCTCTGTCTCTCTCTCTCTCTCTCTCTCTCTCTCTCTCTCTTTGTCTCTCTCTCTCTCTATCTCTCTCTCTCTCTCTCTCTCTCTCTCTCTCTCTCTCTCTCTCTCTCTCTCTCTCTCTCTCTCTCTCTCTCTCTCTCTCTCTCTCTCTCTCTCTTTGTCTCCCTCTCTCTCTCTCTGTTTTTCCTCAAGCCACCAACCTTTCGGCCTAGTGACTCACTTTACACTCTTTATTCTGGTTCATACTAGACAACTGTATTTATCTAAGGGACGACCACTGTAGTAAAGATACAAATAGGCTATACAGGGTGACCCTAAAGTCTGGACACGCAGAAAATATTATTACCCAAAACTAATTGACGTGGAATGGCCTTTTCGTTGTCTCCTTGTACATCATGCCTCAGCTCCCTTAACTTCTCTTTCTGGAGTTTGGTAAAGGAGGTGTGCTGAATGAAAAATAAAAATACGAGACTTCTGAGGGAACCTCTGTGTGCCCAAACTTTAGGGACACTATACAATAAGCGTGACATCACAGTGGATCAAGCAGGCCTTGCACGGTCAATTTTATTGCAAAATATTCCGTATTGTACAACATTATTGACCACTAGGCCGACACCTTCTGATATTTGGGTTATAACTAATAAGGGTTTCCACAGAATACTATCTCCTGTTCCAACTATCACGAATCATCCCTACACCGTCAGTAATATCGCACAATACGGAATATTGCGCAATAATTTTGATCGTGTAGGGCCCGCTTAAGCGTCGTTTAAACGGCACTCCATTTATTCGCTTTGGGCAAGCATCTTAATTCGCTAGCGACTAAAATCGTGGATCAGCAGCGTCTGTTTGACGCTGCCATAAAATTAAACATCAACTTTACAACTCGCGTCAAGCGTTTCAATAGCGAATAAAGAAGCTAGCATCTAGCGTCAAAAGCAACTCCGTGTAAACCGGCCTTAAAGGTCCATTTACACGATCAAATGGTTTGTCAATCCTGATTTGTCAAACAGGTGTTTGAAGTGCTGTTTGACAGTGTGAATGGGGTATTTGGTTGTCAAACACGTTTGTCACACGTGTTTGACAAATAAATATCCCATTCATACTGTCAAACATCACTTGAAACACTTGTTTGACAAACCAGGTTTGACAAACCGTTTGACAGTGTAAATGGTCCTTTAGGGGATAAGACGTGGTAGGTCGAGGTAAGGCTATTATATTTGAGGATATGAAATGAATGAAATCGCCTGGCGGCAGCCGCAATCAAAGGAAAAGTACCACCCGGTACGAAAGAGGTGTAGGTGGTGATGAAATGAATATCCTTAGCTGAATAAAATAGACTGTCTGACGATGGACAGGATATGATTTTAGAAAGACCCATTGTAATGAAGAGGTATATTTGACTATCACACAAGGGTCCCCCCCTCAGCTGAATAAAATCGCCTTGCTGTTGTTCTACCCAATACCAAAGGATTCTGTTTAGTTCAGAAAGGGTCGTTTTATCTGTCTATGGGATAGAGTTTGTAGGAACAGGGCCACAGTAAGCTAAGTTTAAATCTTTAGTGTGGAGAAAGCAGTTAACTCCGGAAGGGAGTTAGATCCTCTTGTGACAATCAGAGAAAGCATTGGAACCTCATCGTCAGACCGAAAGAGGTTTTGATCTTTTAACTGGTAGAGAATATCGCCTTATTTGAATAAAATTGACTGACGACGACCAGTAAGACGTAGTAAAGGTTGTACTTCCTGACAAAAAAGGTTTCACAAAATAAAGGGCTGTAATAAGGGTAAAAATAATTGTAATAAAAAAGACTACCATTCTCTTGTCTTGAATGGATTTCAATACGAGATGGCGATGGAATGCAGATAAAGAGAGAGAGAGAGGGGGGAGGGAGAGAGAGAGGGGAGAGAGAGAGAGAGGGGGAGTGTTATCATCAACAGCTTATCAGATTTTATCATGTCAGGCAGGAAGTCAGCGGAATTTCCTGACAGCCAGAAATTGGGGGGTATCAGTTAATTAAAAATCATTTAAGAGAAGCCCACGGCATAACACTAGTAAGAGAGACACTAGAGAAAAACACCGAGATTTTGGATTTATGTACTGACGATAGACGCCTCCCAATTTTAGAAGCGTTGTATATTAAAGAGTTGAGCCCAAACCTAAATGTACAAGCAGAAGACCTCAGAGCACTTCCAAGCATGAGACAAACCGTTACAAATAAAAACATGAGACATAACACCACAAACGCCAATACGAGACAAAACGCCACTCGTCCAACTACGAGACAAAACGCCACACTCCGCCACAACACAAACCCGGAGGCTCCCTAGCGCACGTGACATTTCGTCCCTGCCCGTAATACCAGGTGACCTCCCCCAGTGATTAGCAAGTATAGTAACTCTAGTATAAAACTTAGATCTTTACTAGAATCTTTGGATTAATTCTTATCCCGATAGCTACTGAAGAAGGGTCTTGAACCCGAAATCGCGATCTAGCTAATATGACTACATACAGCCAAGTCATAAATTTCCTTCCTAAGGAAAACAAATCCTTAATAAGGTATATGGAAAATACCATTAAGAAAATTATTAATGCACAACTAGCCATCACTTTTAATGAAACATGCATTAGAGAAAAACTCCTGCCCAAATACACTGACAATATATATATATATATATATATATATATATATATATATATATATATATAAATATATATATATATACATATATACATGTATATATACATACATACATAATGCGATGCACAGTCGCTAGGAACTAATTCTGAAAGATCTAATGAAGCAAAGAACTAATAATCATTATAGCTACAATGCGATATGATTACACATCTTCCTCTAGAATTCGGACTCTTGATCGCGCGCGCGTACACACACACACACACACACACACACACACACACACACACACACACACACACACACACACACACACACACACACACACACACACACACACGCACGCACGCACGCACAGAGACACACACACACACAAACACACACACACACACACACACACACACACACACACACACACACACACACACACACACACACACACACACACACACACACACACACACACACAGACACACACACACATCCTCACTTAAAGAAGGAAAAGTACCATTGGACTGGAAAAAGGCAAACATTGTACCAATTTATAAGGGAGGTGATTAAGATCCATCTAACTACAGACCGGTCTCACTAACAAGCACAATAGCAAACATTTGTGAAAGAGTTGTCAAAAACAGATGGGCTAAATACCTGGAAGAAAAATCTATACTGAACCCAAATCAATTTGGATTCAGACAAGGGAGATCATGTACAACAAATCTGATCTGCTTTTACTCAAGATTAGTAGACATAATACAAGAAAGAGATGGATGGGCGGACTGTGCTTTTCTGGACCTGCAAAAGGCATTCGATAAGGTACCTCATAGGAAATTAATAAATAAGATAGAATCAAAGGGTGGCATCAGAGGAAAATTATTGGAATGGATGAAAGACTTCCTGATTGGGAGGAAAATGAGAGTTGTAATTAGAGAAAAATTCTCCAACTGGGAAGAAGTAAAAAGCGGTGTCCCGCAAGGATCGGTACTGGCCCCGATCATGTTCGCCATATACATTAATGACATGAATGAAGGCGTGGAGTGCTATATGAATTTTTTTGCAGATGATGCAAAATTACTTAAGAAGGTAAAAACGGAAGAGGACTGCAACTCATTGCAACAAGATCTGGACACGATATGGAATTGGACTCAAAGTGGGAAGTACATACATCATACATATACCAAGGCTTTTTCCCCCTTACAAGGGGGGTAGCCAAAAAGAAAAAGGCATAAAATCATTCCCACCCATTCCATCCCTGAATACACTCCACACCCCTCCACCCTCCCTCTTATCTTAGCACCTCCTGAATGACGGGTCATCCCTGCACCTTGTCCACTGCCCTGGGTCAGAAGCAGTGTCGCAAGACACAGCACATCCACAGCAAGGCCGCTTCATTAAATCGGCGACCCCCACTCTCCGTCCCCCCATTGCATAAAATGAGAGGACGGGGAGAAATCCCTTCGGGCTGCGTCAAATTTTGCTCACACATACTACCTCACCCCCCATCCACCCGACCATTCCACCTCATGCTATCTCAACATCATCCATATACAACCATTCTCCATTCACCCCTGTCTTCTGTCCTCTCCCGTCCTTCCTCAACAGACATTCCCCTCTTCCCCAAAGCCCCCTTCACCCCATCCATCCACCTCATCCTAGGACGTCCCCTCATGTTCACTCCCTCCACATCTGCCTTCCACGCCTCTTTTACTAGTCTTTCTTCACTCATTCTTTCCATGTGTCCAAACCATCCTAATATTCTTTCATCAACCCTATCTCCCAGCTCCCTTTCCACCCCCGTTCTCCTCCTCACCTCCTCATTTCTCACTCTATCCAGCCTAGTAACCCCCATCATACTTCTCAGACACCTCATCTCAAACACATTCAAACTCCTTCTCTCTTCTTCTCTTATGTTCCATGTTTCTGCCCCATACAGTGCTGTTGGCACAATCACTCCTTCATACAGTATCCTCTTAGCATCCATTCCCAAATGTCTATTCCTCATTACACTCTTTAATCCACCAAGGCATTTACTCGCTTCTCTCAATCTACATTCTACCTCCACTTTCACTCCACCTTTCCCTGCCACATTTGCACCCAAGTATCTAAAACTATCCACTTCCTCCAGTCGCTCTCCCTTAATGCTCACTTCCAGTCTACTGCCACTTTCACCCCTTGTACATCTCATCACCTTACTTTTACCCACATTTATGTTTAGCTTTCTTCTATCACATACTCTCCCAAACTCTGTCACCAACTTCCTCAATCCCTCCTCCGATCCTGCCACAAGCGCAGTGTCGTCCGCAAACAACAACTGGCTCACCTCCCACTTAAGTGAAGTGAAATTTAATATAAATGCAGTATAATGGAATTTGGAAAGAGTAAAAACAGAATATCAAAAGATTACAGAATTGGAGAAGAAAAAAAAAAAAAGCAAACTCTGAAAAAGATCTTGGAGTGATGATTGGAAAGGACATGAAACCTGATAAGCATATAAATAAAATATTCGGAGAAACCTACAATTTATTGAGGTCAATCAAAGTGGCATTTACTTATATGGATGAAGAAATGATAAAGAAAATACTAACTACACTAATAAAAACAAAACTTGAGTACGCAGCATCACTTTGGACACCCAGTACCAAAAAGAATATTAAGAAACTAGAAAGATTACAAAGAGCGACAACCAAACTAGCACCGACTCTCGCCGAACTAACATATGAACAAAGACTATCCAAACTGAACCTACCAACTCTGGAACAAAGAAGAGAAAGAGGAGATTTGCTGACTATCTGCAGAATAATGGAAGGAATGGAAGTTTTAGACAGGAATGACCTGTTAGTGTGGGACAACGGTAGAACGAGAGGACACGGAAAAAAACTGAAAAAAGATAGTTAAAGAAAAAACTTGAAAAGGAACAGTTTCCCACACAGAGAGATTAATTAATTGAACAAATTAGACAACAAAACAGTATGTGCAAACACTATACAAGATTTTAAGATAAAACTTGATGCGGAGAGATACAAAGACGAGTCACCACGAGCATAGCTCCCCTCCCGTATATTACAACTAGGTAAATACAACTAGGTAAATACACACACACACACACACACACACACACACACACACACACACACACACACACACACACACACACACACACACACACACACACACACACACACACATATATAAGCATGGCATAAAGGAAGCGTAGCACAGAGCCCTCGTCGGCTGATCCATCTGAAGTTGTATGGCTTCAGAGTCGGCCAAATATAAGACGAAAATTAAACGGACCCAATATGACGCCGGCACATCTCTTCCCACCAAACCATTGTCAAGGCGATTAAAATAAGAAAGAAAAAAAGTCCTTCACAAAAATTTTCTTAAGAAAATAATCATCGCCGGACTGTAAAAGTCCAACATAGAAATAATTAATGATATGACCCCCGAGCCTTTTCCTTTGGGTGAATAGAATTACCTGCCGGGAGCCAGGTGAAGCGTAATATTTGAATATAGGCCACAAATGGTTAATCAATAAAGATTTAACGATTTGACTCATTGAGAAGTTCTTTTAAGCTGAATAAAATCGGCTGATGACAGACAAAACTCAAAAAACATTATATGTACGTATGTATATATATATATATATATATATATATATATATATATGTGTGTGTGTGTGTGTGTGTGTGTGTGTGTGTGTGTGTGTGTGCGTGTGTGTGTGTATGTAAACATGTGTGTGTTTCCTTCAAAACTAATGAAATCGCCTGACGGCAGCTACAATAAGTATTGAAATACTTTGAACGTCTAGAGTTCTCCTTCAACTGAATGAAATTACATATAGTTAACTGGAACGAAATGTCTAAATCAAAATATCGACGCGAATGGTTTAAGAAGAACTTTGGCGCTGATGTCACAGTAGGTGTTATTTGTAAAGAAATCAATGCCCAGAGATATTTAATTGATTATAGCAATAACATCAACAAAACTAGTTTGAATCTATAGAAATTAAATTCCCTGAGATTATTTGGTGGTTATTAGGACCCATATGCATAAAGAGAAAGCCACGTCAGGTGGGCCTTGGTATGTGATTATAATTGAGTAGTTACTACCGAAAAAAATATATATACACAAAAGAACAACCTCCTAGCTGGATGTGAAACGGGCGGCAGTGTTTCACTCTAAGTGATCAACTATTTTCTTCCTTACCTGACATGGTGTGTGACGTTAATTCGCTTCTCCTCTCGAGGCCGGACAACGAGTGCGAACCGGACAGCTTGATGGCGACCCAAAAGCCATCCTCCTTATCTTATCGGAGCTCTGCTCGCCTAACTCTTTATCAAGATCCCACCACATTTTTACTCTCACTATCCACTAGCCTTGGCACTTCTCCCCTCCCTTCCCCTCCCCTCCCCCCTTCCCTTCCCCTCCCTCTTCCCTAACTCTTCAAGTTTCTCGTAGTTACAGCCGATAAAGTTTTAGATCGGTCGTTCTGAGACTTTCTCTCCACCCACGTATGACCGTTTGTCTTTGGCCTCCTAACTAGAGGGAGGCATAGCCTCTTTTGTTCTTCCTATCACGGTTCTATCACCTCAGAGGCACTGGGCTATGTCCGGTGTGTCAGAGATAACTTGGAGAGGTTGGGTATTGGTCCATGTCTCATCTGAACAACCTTTGTTTCTTTGAGTCACAGAGGTACTTGTTTCTCTCTCTCTCTCTCTCTCTCTCTCTCTCTCTCTTGTTTTTTTTGTAGCTTCTCTCTATTCGTTTTGCTCCTCTCTGGGTGGTTAAGGTGTCCTAAAACCCTTTTCCCTTGAGTCTTAAACTTCGACTCCTAGACTCCTCTTTGACGTCCCCGCTGAAAGAAGTCGTTGAGCGGCAGAGAGACTAAAATGTATTTGATTTACCCAGAATATGATCTATAAAATTATGAAATTTCAACATTTATATCCCAAAGGGTTGAGTTCCACAGCCGCGCCTTTGGGTTGCAGATATGAGGTTATTTGAGAATCTGAGCAGCAGTTGGGTTGGAGTAAGTGGGAACTGCCTGAAAAGCCTTTCACAAAAACCCCAACCAGAACACGAGGTCGCTTAGGTATGAAGACATTATACGAGTATTGATGCTCATGTATCACCACGTGGGAGACTCTTTCTAGGTCTCTTACATGAATTCTTTGTTGGAGGTCTTAGGTATTGGTATTTTGTCAGTAATAACCAGCGCTTCTAACTTTGGGAACAATATCGCACCGAATATGTCGAGTTGTAAATTTGTTGTACAGTAATTGGAGGGATTTCAGAAGGGTAGCAGAACGAAGGGATAGAAGTAGACGTTAAAAGTTAATGACTTTCTTCTTTTGAATGGAGGTTAGTCTTTAACCATACAAGAATACTGCGTGACTCTGATCAGTAAGGATGTCACTGAAGCCCCTAAAATACCGACTGCATAAAACATGCTGGAAAACAGTAAGGAAGTTGAATGGAAAATGTAGTTGATTGTCTAAAGAAGAAAAGGATAGACATAAAAGCAAATATCGCAAGCGAAATGAAGGAATACGAGTAGAATACTTACAGGAGGAGGGGGATGAGGGGATTGAAGGGGTGGAAGGAGGAGAAGAAGCAGAGACAGAGGAGGAGGAGAAGGAGGAAGAGAAGAAGGATGTGGAGGGAAAGGTTCCTGCATGCTTCATCATTGTGACATTATAACTCGTTGAATATAGGAGAAAAATCGAGAAGAAAAAGGTGAGTGTAAAAAAGACGATTTTTTTTTATTTATTTATTTATTTATTTTTATTTTTTTTGCGGGGGAGAATGAGGGGACCAGATAACTTAGCTAATTGCTAATATTGCTAATATTAGCTAATATTGCTAATCCATCTTATGGTAAAACTGCTGTGAAGTTGTAGATCATATGCATGTACAGGCGCTCAAAAAAGTAAAGATGGACTTAAGTATCAAGACGTACATTTAATCGAGAAGTAGGCAGTAAACAAATTCTTAACCTTGTTAACCTTATTGTGAACTCATGAATATTAATTGGCATTGGAATTTCATTATTGTTTCTAATTCTACATTTTTTCTTAATTGTACATATGGTTATAGTACTTATATATAATAATCTTTATATATCTGAATGCTTTTGTATAGCAAACTATTGGTAAAAGCTCATGATACAGTATATACGAATTCAAATAGATATATAGTAAATCGCGATGAGAATGATGGATAAGATATATCATAGTTATGCCTTAATTTTTATGTTTTCTTTTATGATAGCTTTAAGAGAGAATGAAGTTTGCTGTTATTATTACAATGGAGGCTTTAAACTATTAGATTGTTTATATTTAGCAGCTTAGAAAATATATGAAATCATATCAATATCCACCCAATTTCATTAGTTGTCGGAAGTACAACTATGCTGTTTAGTTCCTTTAGACGTTTGTCTGTTTGTCTGTCTGTCTTTCGCTCAGCAGGATTCATGTAATTGTTATCGTTACCGTTTGATTTGATTTAGATTTATATTTTGCTGTGTTGTCATGTTTGACATCTATATATTTGTAAGTAAAATCTAGTGTTATTTTGTGGTTTATGTGAGGTCATTTGGTGCTACTTCTTATTACATCAAAATGAAACAAATCTCGCCTATCTTTGTGTTATTTTGTGTTTTAGAACTGTTGGTATGCCTGAGTGCTTAAACAGAGGATATTAACCTACAAGTTTTCTTTTTCTTTTTCTTTTTTTTAGGGGGGGAAGGGGGAAGGGGGAAGGGGGGAACTGCTATATGCCGACCTCTCCGTGATATTGTGCGTACTCATCACACACTAAAAGCTCATGAATTGTGTTACAACATTTTCATTCTTAAAAAAAAAAAAAAAAAAAAAAAATTGCCTGTGTGAACATGTACTTGCTCGCTTTCCTCTCCAGCCCAAGTAAATTGCACACATGACTTGCCTCTCAACTTGCCTCGTGTAAACGAGGCTCATGGCCTGGTTGTTAGCAAAAGGATGGGACATCTCCGGTGTATAGGGTTGGTATGTCGAGTTAAAAAGATGTTTGGACACGTTCATGGACTTACTGACAAAAAAAAAAAAAAAAAAAAAAAAAACGCAGTGTCTCCTAATAGATATTGAGAACGGAAAAACATCTAATTATCCAGGATGATGTAGAAGTTTTGGCTCTTATGAATGAGGATAGCGGGACGATTCGGTGGGAAGAGTTTGGCTCTATAAATGATGATGCAGTGGGACGAATTGGTGGTAAGATGCACTGCTGTAAACAGCGGAAGGAGTTATAGAAAAAATAATGCAATATATGTACAAGAAAAAATATGAACATGCAAAAAAATAATAATAAAATAAATAAAGAAGAGAGTGAAAAGTATAATTAGATGACTTTGGCGTTGAAGTTTGCACTCGTACGAAGATGTAGACATTGGTGCGTTGCTAGATGCGGGGGTGGGGAAGAAGTTCGTCGTCTAACTCAGTGATGGCGTGGAGAAGGCG
>NC_134779.1:64605247-64610247 GCF_046742065.1 Oratosquilla oratoria
GGTTGTACTATTCACGGTTGCTATGAAGGGGTTTTGACAGTAATTTCACCTCCCTGACAACTGGTTTCTGGTGAGATATTTCTCTGGTGTCACCTTATTCATTATATTCGGTGAAGCCCTATATATCTATAGGGTGCCCAATGGTCCATGCCGTCATTATGAGGGTACCGCATATATCTATGAGGAATTTCCCTGTTCGCCATCAGGAACGTGGTAGTTAGCAGTGGGTCCTACGACTGTGTGTGTGAGTTGCTCTTTGTCTCATCGTTCTTATAATACCTGTCCACCACGTCAAGGTATCAACTTTCGGATATATATATATATATATATATATATAATATATATATATATATATATATAATATATATATATATATATATATATACATATATATATATATATTGTATTTGTGCGCGCGCGCGCGCATGTGTGTGTATGTGTATATGTGTGTGTGTGTGTGTGTGTGTGTGTGTGTGTGTGTGTGTGTGTGTGTGTGTGTGTGTGTGTGTGTGTGTGTGTGTGTGTGTGTGCGTGTGTGCAGACATATATGGGTAGGTTACTTACAAAAATAAGAAAAAAATATGAACCCATCCCTTCGGAGGGGTCCGTCACCCTAAGACGAACCGCAACACCGTCCCCCTTCCACCCCCTTCCCCCTTCCCCCTCCCCATCCCCCTTACAGAGGAGGTAGATGGCGGAGTGGGAGGAGGAAGAGGGGAGGTAAGCACATGTGTCCTGGTGTTGGTGGAGGAGGAGGAGGAGGAGGCAGAAGTAGAAGAGGGAAGAGGGGAGGTATACGCACATGTGCCTAGGGGAAGGAGGAGGAAGAGGAGGAGGAGGGAAGGAGGTGTGGGAGGCGGAAAGAGCTCAAGGGGCAGCTAAGGTCTTCACGAGCTTCCTCTTCTGGCGAGGTGGGGGGTGAAGGAACTTGAGGAGATGTATGGGGTGGGCGAGCAGGGAGGGCAGAGGTCGTTCAAGTGAGGAAATGTTTATGGGGAGAGGAAATTGGGTGGTTGCTGTTAGAGAAGGAGGAGGAGGGAGGGAGGGAGGGAGGAGGGAGGAAGATAGGAAGGAAGATGGGGGAAAGGCAGAGAAGGGAAAGGAAGAACAGGAGAGGAGGAATTGGAGGAGGGGTGAGGGAGATTGGGAGATAGAAAGGAAAGAGGAGGAAGGAGGGTGGGGAAGGATGAAAGGGGTAGGAGAAGGGCGGGGAAGGGGAGAAGGAAAATTGGTGAGTTTGTCAAAAAAGGGAAGAAGAAGAAGAAGAAGAAGAAGAAGAAGAAGAAGAAGAAGAAGAAGAAGAAGAAGAAGAAGAAGAAGAAGAAGAAGAAGAAGAAGAAGAAGAAGAAGAGATCAGTGAGAGGTGTAGGGGCAGGAGATGGAATTGGGAAGAGTTATTCTCTGGAACGCTACTAAACACTCATGCTTTATATCTTTTCTTGCTGTCTATAGGCAATTCTATTCAGTCGAGCGCAGACACTTTTTGCTTAAATGTCGAAACCAGGTGACGTCAGTCCACAGACGATTTTATTCACTGGCTGAAAGTTGCGGAAGGGGGCGCACCTTAACATTTTATTTTAGCCATCAAGTTATATTATCTATTTCATTTGTCTATTCATGTATTTATTAATTAATTTATTGTTTGTTCATTTATTTCTCATATATTTATCTATATATTCATCTTTTTATTTATTAATTATTATTTTCTTTTTCCACTGATGAACCTCTTCAAAGCGTTGAGGGTTTGAGGGTGGGCACTTACTCGAGAGCGGCGGCCGCTCTCCCTCAAGTGATATATATCACCCCTGAAAGTATGTCCTTCTCCTCCTGCTCCTCTTCCTCCTCCTCCTCCCCCTCCTCCTTCTCCCCCTCCTCTTTCCCATCTTTATCTTATCCACATACTCGTATACTTCCCCTCACTTTTCCTCCACCTCCTCCTCCTCTTCCTTCTCCTCCTCCTCCTCTTCCTCCTCCTCTTTCTCCACCTCCTCCTCCTCCTTTTCCTCCTATCTATCCTCCTTTTGCTCCTCCTACTTCTCCTCTTGATCCTCCTCCTCCTCCTCGTCCTCCTCCTCGTCCTTCTTCCGGTCACCCGTCCAACCCGGATACATCTTGAGATTCCGTCCTGCGGAAGGGAGTAAAAAAATAAATGATGAAAAATAAACAAGAGAGAGAGAGAGAGAGAGAGAGAGAGAGAGAGAGAGAGAGAGAGAGAGAAAGGAAAAGGAGGATATGAGATTGGAGCATCATCGCAAACAAGAACAAGAACAAGAAGAGTGCTGTCAGCGACAACAGGAAAACCAAATTCAATAAGGTGGTCGAGGCCAATATTCAAAACAATAACAGGAAATTCAATAACGACCGGGACGCAAAGAGAAGAGGAAGAAAAGGAGGAAGTGGAGGAGAACGAGAAAGAAGAGTAGGAGGAGGAAGGAGAGGAGGAGGAGGAAGGAGAGGAGGAGGAGGAGGAGAAAGAGATTGAGGAAGAGGAGGCAGAAGAGGGAGAAGAAGAGGAGGAAGAGGAGGAAGAGAAAGAAGAAGAGGAGGAAGAGGAGGACGGGGAAAAAGAGGAGGAAGAATATTTGGAACGAGGAAATTAGAGGAAGCAAAGAAATATCTGAAAAAAATCGAAGAGAAAAAGTGAGGAGGAGGAAGAGGCGAAGGGGGAAGTAAAAATAGGTCAAAAAGAGGATGGAGAGAAGAGACAGACAGACAGACAGAGAGACAGAGAAAAAGAGAGACTGACAGATAGAGAGACAGAGAAAAAGAGAGACAGACAGACAGACAGATAGAAAGACAGAGAAAAAGAGAGACAAAGAAAATAGAGACAGAGGAAAAGAGAGAAAAAAAAAGAAAGAAAAGGAAAAAGAAAGAAAAATTAGATAGAATTAGAGAGAAAGAGGAAATGGGAGAGAGAGAGAGAGAGAGAGAGAGAGAGAGAGAGAGAGAGAGAGAGAGAGAGAGAGAGAGAGAGAGAGAGAGAGAGAGAGAGAGAGAGAGAGAGAGAGAGAGAGAGACGTAGTTCCCTTGTATGGAAAAATAACACCATAAATAACATCACCCCTTGTTTTCTTGGGAAAAACACAAGGATTGACCCTCCCTACCTCCCTCCCTACGAAACAGGCCCATCGACCTCACAGGACAGACAGACAGACAGACAGAGAGAGAGAAAGAGAGAGAGAGAGAGAGAGAGAGAGAGAGAGGGGGAGGGAGAGGGGGGGAGAGAGAGGGGGGAGGGAGAGGGGGGGAGAGAGAGAGAGAGAGAAAGAGAAAGGGGAGGAACTATATTTATTGCGGGACCGGGAGGGGGAGGAGGGGGAGGGGGGGGGAAGGGGACGGGGAGGAAAGGGGAGGTGCACCTCGTCGACACCGGAGACTGAAAAGGAAGTACCCATCTTCCTTTCCCAGGTCTTAACCTCCCTCCCTTCTTCCTCTTCCTCCTCCTTCCCTTCCTCTTCCTCCTCCTCCCTCTCTATTCCATTTATCTTTGTCCTCATCTTCCCCCTTCTTTTTGAAGCCATTCTCCCCTTCCTGATTCCTCTTTTACTCCTCTTTTTCTCTCTACCGTTCTTCTTCCTACAACTCTTCCTTATTATATATTTACTGTTTATCTAATTCATCTTCTGTGAGTTTTTCTTTCCCTTCTTCTCCTTGCTAAACCCATTTTCCTGGTTTTAGATAACCTCTTCTTGCTCCTCTTTCCCTCCATCTACGGTCCCTCCCCTCCCTCCCTCTCCCCCTCTCTACTCCCGAAATGTGTCTGGTAGGCATTTGTTGACAGCTCCCTCTCCGGCCGACGCGGCATGTCGGGATCAGGGCGTGGTATATGGAGGGGGAAGGGAAGGGAAGGGAAGGGAAGGGAATTGAAGGGAAGGAAAGGGAAGGGATGGGAAGGGAAGGGAAGGGAAGGGAAGGGAAGGGAAGGGAAGGGAAGGGAAGGGAAAGGAAGGGAAGGGAAGGAAAGGGATGGGAAAGGAAGGGAAGGGAAGGGAAGGGATGGGAAGGGAAGGGAAGGGAAAGGAAGGGAAGGGAAGGGAAGGGAAGGGAAGGTAAGGGAAGGGAAGGGAGGGGAAGAGAAGGGAAGGAATGGGAAGGGAAGGGAAGAGAAGGGAAGGGAAGGGGAGGAGGAACGGAGAGAGGGTATGGGAAGGTAGGAGAGGGATTGGGAGAAAATAAGGAAGGGGGAAGAGGAAAAGAGGGGAGGGGAGGAGAACGAAGGAGAAAAGAGAGCACAGAAGGGGAAGTGATAGGGGAAGTAGGGAAGGGAGAGAGAAGGGAGGGGAAGGAAGGAGAAGGGTGCGGAATGCAGGGGAGATATACGGAGAAGGGAAACAATGGAAAGAGTAGAAAAGGAGACGAAATAAGGATAAGTGATGTATAAAGGATACGTGACTGGGAAGGTAAGTATAGGAATGGAAAGGTAGGGACTATTATCATTGTCTTGAATAACCAGCGGTTCTATCCTGGAGGAGGAAGTAGAGGGAAGGGGATGTGGAGAGGGATAGGAGGAGCAACGCGGGTAATGTGTAATGTGTACTTCCTTTGGACAACATAAAAATCACAGGTTTATTTTTTATCGTTTTGTTTGTAAATGTAGACACACCCGGTCGCTCGCATGAAACCTAAACTATGAGATGATTGTTAAAGGAAAATATACATAATATTTGGAAGAGAGGGGGATCTAGACAGATGAACAATTTGTATTTATAAAAAGAAAGGCCATGTGTTTGAATTTTTTTGAGTTTTTACTCTAAAGTGATCAATGGGTTTTAAGAAAGACATGGCTGGGTGGAGTGCGTATATCTGGATCTGGTGACTTGTGAAATTGATATGGAAATTTAAATATATAAAACTTAAAGAGGATCTGTTGGAATGGATGATTCGTGAAAGGACATCCAGAAGAACAGATAGTTGTGAAATGTAGAACATTAGATTGGAGGAATGTAAGTAATTGGATCCTACAAACAGCAGACAAATATAAAATGCCATTCTATTACTTC
>NC_134779.1:64625247-64640247 GCF_046742065.1 Oratosquilla oratoria
TGAAGGATAGAGTAGAGGTAGGTGTGGAGGAGGAATGGGGATGGTTCAAGGAGGGAGTCACAAAGTGTGCAAAGATGGTGTGTGGAACAAGAAGGATAGGAGGAAATAGAAGGAAGGGTAGTGAATGGTGGGATGAGGAAATGAAGAAGGTTGTAGAAGAGAAGAAGCGAGCTTACACAGATTGGTTACAAAATAGGACGAGGGAGTCATATGAGAGGTACAAAGAAAAGAAAAGTAAAGAAAAAGGTAAAGGAGGCAAAGAGGAGAGCAGATGTAAAATGGGGTAAGAGTATGACAGAAAATTTTGAAAGTAATAAAAAGATGTTTTGGAAAGAAATTAAGAGAGGAAGAGGAGGCGAATCAAGTAGAGAAGAAAAGGTAAAAGGTGCAGATGGAGAGATGATAATGGAGGAGAAGGCAGTAAGGGGAAGATGGGCAGAATATTTTAGGGAGTTGCTAAATGTGAAGGAGGATAGGGAGGGAAAGATAGCTGCAGTGGGAAATGCTAAGAAAATGAGAGTGATGAGTGAGGAGAAATAAGGAAGGATGAAGTGAAGGCAGCAGTTAAGATGATGAAAGCAGGTAAGGCACCTGGGTTGGATGGATGCCATGCAGAATGTCTTAAAAAAGGAGGTATAGTGATGGTGGACTGGTTGGTGAGGTTATTCAATGTTTGCTGGAGAGAGGGTAGAGTGCCGGAGGACTGGAGGAGTGCGTGTATAGTTCCACTTTACAAGGGAAAGGGGGACAAGTGTGAATGTAGTAGTTTCAGAGGGATTAGCTTGTTAAGTGTAGTTGGGAAGGCTTATGGGAGGATCTTGATTGAGAGTATTAGGAGAGGAACAGAGGGAGTAATTGGTGAGGAACAGTGTGGATTTAGGACAGGTAGAGGTTGTGTAGATCAGATTTTTGTGGTAAGACAGATATGTGAGAAAGCTATAGGAAAGGGGAAGGATGTTTTTTGGGCCTTTATGGATCTGGAAAAGGCTTACGACAGGGTAGACAGAAAGGCACTGTGGGAGGTTATGCGGATATACGGGATAGGAGGAAAGCTTCTGGGAGCTGTCAAGAGTTTTTATGAGAGTAGTAGAGCTTGTGTCAGGATTAGAAATGGAGAGAGTGAGTGGTTTGAGGTAAAGGTGGGACTTCGTCAAGGATGCGTTATGTCACCCTGGCTGTTCAACTTATACATGGATGGGGTAGTGCAAGAGGTAAATGCAAGGGTAGTGGGTCAGGGATTGGAGATGGTTAAAGAAAATGGAGAAAAGTGGGAGGTGAGCCAGCTGTTGTTTGCGGACGACACTGCGCTTGTGGCAGGATCGGAGGAGGGATTGAGGAAGCTGGTGACAGAGTTTGGGAGAGTGTGTGATAGAAGAAAGCTAAAGATAAATGTGGGTAAAAGTAAGGTGATGAGATGTACAAGGGGTGAAAGTGGCAGTAATCTGGAAGTGAGCATTAAGGGAGAGCAACTGGAGGAAGTGGATAGTTTTAGATATTTGGGTGCAAATGTGGCAGGAAAAGGTGGAGTAAAGGTGGAGGTAGAATGTAGATTGAGAGAAGCGAGTAAATGCCTTGGTGGATTAAAAAGTGTAATGAGGAATAGAAATTTGGGAATGGATGCGAAGAGGAGACTGTATGAAGGAGTGATTGTGCCAACAGCACTGTATGGAGCAGAAACATGGAACATAAGAGAGGAAGAGAGAAGGAGTTTGAATGTGTTTGAAATGAGGTGTCTGAGAAGTATGATAGGGGTTACTAGGCTAGATAGAGTGAGAAATGAGGAGGTGAGGAGGAGAACAGGGGTGGAAAGGGAGCTGGAAGATAGGGTTGATGAAAGAGTATTAGGATGGTTTGGACACATGGAAAGAATGAGTGAAGAAAGACTAGTAAAAGAGGTATGGAAGGCAGATGTGGAGGGAGTGAACATGAGGGGACGTCCTAGGATGAGATGGATGGATGGGGTGAAGGGGGCTTTGGGGAAGAGGGGAATGTCTGTTGAGGAAGGACGGGAGAGGGCAGAAGACAGGGGTGAATGGAGAATGGTTGTATATGGAAGATGTTGTGATGCATGAGGTGGAATGGACGGGGGGATGGGGGGTGAGGTAGTGTGTGTGAGCAAAATTTTGACGCAGCCCGAAGGGATTTCTCCCCGTCCTCTCCTTTATATGGGGGGACGGAGAGGGGGGGTCGCCGATTTAATGAAGCGGCCTTGCTGTGGATGTGCTGTGTCTTGCGACACTGCTTCTGACCCAGGGCAGTGGACAGGGTGCAGGGATGACCCGTCATCTAGGAGGTGCTAAGATAAGAGGGAGGGTGGAGGGGTGTGGAGTGTTTTCAGGGATGGAATGGGTGGGAATGATTTTATGCCTTTTCCTTTTTGGCTACCTCCCTAGTAAGGGGGAAAAAGCCTTGGTATATGTATGTATGTATGTATTTATTTCCTTAGCTTTCTTTTTTAATTTAAGTAGGAGACCTTTTGGATATCTTAATTTGCTGAAAGTTTTTGTGATATGATCTAGTTCGTCTTCTAAAAATTCTTCCAATTGTACTATCATAGTGGAGATGGGTTGAACGCAAAATTTCATATATGTGTATGTAACTCGAGCATACAAATATATAAGAAAAAATGCGCTGAACTTATATCTCTCTTGATAGCCTAGTTGGTAAGTCACTGCCGCACTTGTCATGAGGATGCTGGGTTCGAGTCCTGGGCAATACCACATTTCAATTTCAGCATGCTGGCCTTTGATGGCTTAGAATTAAAGTGCATTGTGGTTGTTAAAATGTTTGTATGTATGTATATATATATATATGTATATATATATTTATATATACATAAATATATATTCATATGTGTGTGTGTGTGTGTGTGTGTGTATACTTATATATATATATTATATACATACATACATATACCAAGGCTTTTTCCCCCTTCCAAGGGAGGTAGCCAAAAAGGGAAAGGCACAAAAACACTCCCACCCATTTCATCCCTAAATACACTCCACACCCCTCCCACCCTCCCTCTCATCTGAGCACCTCCTGGATGACGGGTCATCCCTGCACCCTGCCCACTGCCCTGGGTCAGAAGCAGTGTCGCAAGACACAGCACATCCACAGCAAGGCCAATTCATTTAATCGGCGACCCCCCCTCTCCGTCCCCCTTTGCATATAAGGCGAGGACGGGGAGAAATCCCTTCGGGCTGCGTCAAAAATTACTCACACATACTCCCCCCCCCCCCCGCCCATTCCTCCTCATGCAGTCACAACATCATCCATATACAACCATTCTCCACTCACCTCTGTCTTCCGTCCTCTCCCTTCCTTCCTCAACAGACATTCCCCTCTTCCCCAAAGCCCCCTTCACCCCATCCATCCACCTCATCCTAGGACGTCCCCTCATGTTCACTCCCTCCACATCTGCCTTCCATACCTCTTTTACTAGTCTTTCTTCACTCATTCTTTCCATGTGTCCAAACCATCCCAAATCCTTTTTCACCCCTGTTCTCCTCCTCACCTCCTCATTTCTCACTCTATCCAGCCTAGTAACCCCCACCATACTTCTCAGACACCTCATCTCAAACACATTCAAACTCCTTCTCTCTTCTTCTCTTATGTTCCACGTTTCTGCCCCATACAGTGCTGTTGGCATAATCACTCCTTCATACAGTCTCCTCTTCGCATCCATTCCCAAATGTCTATTCCTCATTACACTCTTTAAACCACCAAGGCATTTACTCGCTTCTCTCAATCTACATTCTACCTCCACCTTCACTCCACCTTTTCCTGCTACACTTGCACCCAAATATCTAAAACTATCCACTTCCTCCAGTCGCTCTCCCTTAATGTTCACTTCCAGTCTACTGCCACTTTCACCCCTTGTACATCTCATCACCTTACTTTTACCCACATTTATCTTTAGCTTTCTTCTATCACATACTCTCCCAAACTCTGCCACCAGCTTCCTCAATCCCTCCTCTGACTCTGCCACAAGCGCAGTGTCGTCCGCAAACAACAGCTGGCTCACCTCCCACTTTTCTCCATTTTCTTTAACCATCTCCAATCCCTGACCCACTACCCTAGCATTCACCTCTCGCACCACCCCATCCATGTATAAGTTGAACAGCCAGGGCGACATAACGCACCTTTACTTCAAACCACTCACTCTCTCCATTTCTAATCCTGACACAAGCTCTACTACTCTCATAAAAACTCTTGACAGCTCCCAAAAGCTTTCCTCCTATCCCATAAATCTGCAGTACCTCCCACAGTGCCTTTCTGTCTACCCTATCATAAGCCTTTTCCAGATCCATAAAAGCCCAAAAAACATCCTTCCCCTTTCCTATAGCTTTCTCACATATCTGTCTTACCACAAAGATCTGATCTACACAACCTCTCCCTGTCCTAAATCCACACTGTTCCTCACCAATTACTCCTTCTGTTCCTCTCCTAATCCTCTCAATTAAGATCCTCCCATAAGCCTTCCCTACTACACTTAACAGGCTAATCCCTCTGAAACTACTACATTCACACTTGTCCCCTTTTCCCTTGTAAAGAGGAACTATACAGGCACTTCTCCAGTCCTCCGGTACTCTACCCTCTCTCCAGCAAACATTAAATAACCTCACCAACCAGTCCACCATCACTGAACCTCCCTTTTTCAGACATTCTGAAATATATATACCACAGTAATGTTGTAGCACATTAATAAAATAAACTTTTATCCCACCGTCGGAAAAGAAGACACTAATGTCGAAAGTTCTGTATATTTCGATCACTAACTGTGATCCTCTTCAGCAGAAGAGGATCACAGTTAGTGATCGAAATATACAGAACTTTCGACATTAGTGTCTTCTTTTCCGACGGTGGGATAAAAGTTTATATGTCTGTATGTATATATATATATATATATATATATATATATATCCATATGTATATATATATATGAATATATATATATGTATGTATATATATATATATATATATATATATATATATATATATATATATATTATGCCCATTATAGACCCGTTCCCCTCTTATGATAAAATATAGGAACTGTTGACTGTATCAATATCAGAACAGTCCCTACCCCTTTCCCCATTCCTTCATTGTGCTTGGCTGGTTCTTCATAAAAGGTAAAGAGACGTATATCCACGACTGTATATGTCTGTTTAGTATAACAATGTTGAAAGGACTCCGCGTCCAACCCTGATCTTGTCCTGTGATTGGCCGGATGCTATCATATCGTAAGAGTATAGTCTGCTCATTCTAATTATCTCAAAACGGTGTATTTGTATACGTATATGTATATGTATGTATGTATGTATGTATATGTATGTATATTTATGCATATATGTATGTGTATACGTACATATAGTTCCTAGGGTACCCAGGCGGCCGACGCCAATTGGTCTTACAGGTGATCTTATTCAGAAAATGGGGGGACTCCCCGTTCCTTTTCCAGTTTATGGGTAAATCATGAATATCACCCAATTCATGCAAATTGCCACCTACGTCACCACCATCTTCTTCGGGGCTGTTTCCTTATATGGAATGCCAGGTCATTCACCTCCTTTATACACACGGAGAAACCAAATCCTTTTTTTCAGTCTTCATAACTCTCCTTGGTGTTCAGCGATGAGTCACGCATGAGTAAAGGGTCGTGTCACACAAATGAATAAAGATAGAAGCGCTGGTAGACTACAGTAGAGAGAGAGAGAGAGAGAGAGAGAGAGAGAGAGAGAGAGAGAGAGAGAGAGAGAGAGAGAGAGAGAGAGAGAGAGAGAGAGAGAAAAGATTTCTGACTTGGAAAATCTACCTTCGTTTAATTGCATAAAACTGTTCCTTAAACGATCTATGCTCTTGTTCAATAATCCGGATTGCACAATATTGTTGATAGTGTAAGGAAGAGATGAGGGAAGTAAGGGGTTGGACAAAAAGATTGAGTCAATATATTGTGACAATGATATTGATAGTGTAAGGGCCGCTTAAGTAGGCCTCTTCTCGACACTTGGCCACCCTGTAACTCCTCACTTGATACAGGGTTGTTCAAAATATTCTCCATTTTGTAATACAAACATTCATATACAAGCAAGTGAATCATGACTACTTGCTTGTATTAGCTTGTGCTAGCTTGTACTAGTTTGTACTAGTTTGTACTAACTTGTGTTAGCTTGTACTAGCCTGCACTAGCTTGCACTAACTTGTACTAGCTTGAACTAGTTTGTAGCATTTTGTACTAGTTTGTACTACCTTATACACATCTTGTATCCCGTATAATAGTCAACGTCTCCACTATGGTTGACGGCTTCAACATTTATTCTCTGGCGTCAGAGGATTTAATTCAGTTTTGGGAAAACATGTTTAGCGACAGAAATCGAACAACGGTAAGAAGGCACGCTAGGGAAGTGCTTTCAGTGTTTAGTTTCTTAACCAGCTTCGTGATTTAGCTCTCTCCTCCTCCTCGTCCTCCTCCTCTTCCTCCTCGTCCTCCTCCTCCTCCTCCTCGTCCTCCTCCTCGTCCTCTTTCTCTTGCACCGTCTTCTCTCCCTCCTTTTTCACCTCTTCCATCCCCTCCTCCTCCTCCTCCTCCTCCTCCTAATCTTCCCCCATCGCCTCCTCTTCCTCCCCTTCATCTTCCTCCACCTCCTCCTCCTGCTCCTCCTCCTCCTCTTCCACCTCTTCCATCTTCTCTCCCTCCTCTTCCACCTCTTCCATCTCCTCCTCCTCCTCCTCCTCCTAATCATCCCTCATCGCCTCCTCTTCCTCCACCTACTCCTCCTGCTCCTCCTCCTCCCTCTCCTCCTCCTCCTTCACCTCCTCCTCCTCCAGCTTCCTGCTCCGAATGGAAGTCCCTTAAATCTGGGACGGACGGAAATTAGCAAAGCAATTGCCAGTTGTAGGATGACTCTTACTTTGGGGAGAAGAACATCGCGACACCAGCTGACTGTGACGCTTATGTCGTGAGAAATGTTGTGAGATGATCATAAGGGTGGTCATGGTGGTGATGATGATGAATGATAGAAAATGACAATAACAATGACAATAATAATACCAAGAATGATGATAAAAGTAAGAATGGATACTAACAACAATAACAGGAAGAATAACAGCCACCACCGCATTTACACCAAAGCCAGTAGCATCAACGATGTTTCCAACACGCCTCACCTGTCAGTCACTGTCAGTCCTCCACACAAGGGCCGACTGTCAGTCCCCCCCAGCGCGAACCAGGTGTCAGTCACCCGCACAGGAGCTCGCTGTCAGCCGGGAGCTGCTTCTCACGAAGAGGTACAGCGGCTGTCAGCATGGCTGATAGTCACTGTATTTTTTTTTTTTTTACATCACGTTTTCTTTTTAGTAATATTTTATTTTTCCTTTGCGGCGTTTTTTCTTTGCGTCTTCTATCTCATGAGGTAAAAAAGAATAAAGGAAAGTTGTTGGAGAATTTTTTTTATTATTATACAGTATAGACTTCATATTGATAAAGATGATATGATAATGAAAAATTCATGGCAATGACAATCAATATGACGATATGATGATTACAATAATAGCAGTGGTCAAAGTAATGATGGTAATGATGATGATAATGATGACGATGACGATGATGATGATGGTGGTTATTTCTTCCTCTTCTCTTCCCATCTCCTATCACTGCTCCCCTTCATCTCATTCCCATAAGGCGTCGCGTCCCCTCCCCCTTTCCCTCCCTCCCTCCCTCCCCCACCCTTCCCCTTCCACCTAGCTATAAATACCAAAATACCTAAGTTGGCCTCCTGGCGGGTGCGTATTACACACACGCACACACACACACACACACACACACACACACACACACACACACACACACACACACACACACACACACACGCACGCACACACACACACACACACACACACACACACACACACACACACACACACACACACACACACACACACACACACACACACACAAACACAGACAAAAACACACACAGATATGAAAGAAATCGCCTGACACCAGCCACAACAAAGGGGAAAATGTCACCCGGGATGGAAGGGTTTTCTTCCCATCTTCAGTTTTTTTTTTCAGAGAGCGACAAAAAGTTTAAATGAAACAAAAATGAGAAATAAAAGATAAAGTACTCATAGAGGGTAACTAACCAAAAAGAAAAAAAGGAAAAGAAAAAAGAGAGAGGTCGCCACTTCCAAATCAGATCGTCAGTTGGTTAAATCTTTGATGTCTATATTGGTTTCCCTCAGCGGAACAAAAGTTAAATATGGACGCCAAAGACTTTAACAGTTGTGTGAGAGGTTGGATAATTTCTTTATCATAGCGGCCGCCAGGTGATTTTAATCAACTTAGGGAAACTCCTGATTGATATATTGCGCACGGGAATATAATGTATTTGTGAAGTATATCTATGGGCATTTATGTGTAGTAACAAGCACAAGAGTATAACATATACACGTACACATACAATACACTGTATACACAAAAAATATACATGCTGATATAGGCGCGCGAGCGCGAGCGCATACACACAAAAAACATGCACACACACACACACACACACACACACACACACACACACACACACACACACACACACACACACACACACACACACACACACACACACACACACACACACACACAAACACACGCACACACACACACACACACACACACACACACACACACACACACACACACACACACACACACACACACACACACACACACACGATATATGATAGAGCTGAAGGGCGTTATTGCAAACTGTCAGGCCTTCGGCAGGATCTCTCCATCAAAGAGACCCACTACTCCGCCCTCAACTTCTCCACCACCGTCACTACTTCCACCAGTCCTTTCTCCAACGACCTCCCCATCATCCTCATTTTCTCTCTCACCTGAGATGAAGCTTTATATTCTTCTGCAGCGAGTCTGAGAAAAGTGGCGGATCACTAGGGTGGCAACAGCCTAAACAGCTGATTGGCTGGAGGTATTGCCATATTAGTGATCCTGAAGTTTCTTTGTCCTGTTGAAATACAGAATAATTGTAAGCAGATTATTCAAATAGAGGCAGAAGTAGGAAAGCACTGAAAAGACAAATCACTTGGTGACCCCCCCTCACACTTTTTGGTGAATAAAATCGTCTGGCGGCAGTCAGAATAGAATCAGTAAAGAGTGTCAGATTGGCAAAGGGGTGGAGGAGAGTTAGACTGCTCCGTGGAAGGGACGAAGATCAATGTGGAGGACATTGTCAACATGGTTGACTTCGGCTCGATTTCCAACGGCTACCGATAAATACTACCACTTTCCCGGGCATCCGCAAAACACTGCGCTGACTGCAGATAGGCGTCTCCTGGAGTAAATTCCTTACCACAGAGGGAAATATATATTAAGCCTAACACGGGGATAAAGGCATGAACACCTTAAAAAAAAATGGCGCACTTTTAAGACATAATATGGCACATGCCCTCAAGTGACTTTATTCAATTAATGATATCAACTTAAGATGGAATGGAGTCTCAATGTACCACACGACCTTTTTGCATCCCAAATCAAATTTTCAGCAGAATAGAATCGTCTGGCGTTGAAGTCAACAAAAATGTGGGATGACGTCACCATTATGAAGGTGTAAGAGCTACATTTAGAGGCGCCTCAACATATCTTGGCACTATGGCACCGTAATGGTGCCAGGTTCGGATGACAGCCAGATCGATGATGCTCATAAGTGATCAAAAGATCCAGACTCTCTCTCTCTCTCTCTCTCTCTCTCTTTCTCTCTCTCTTTCTCTCTGTGTGTATGTGTGTGTGCGTGTGTGTGTGTGTGTGTGTGTGTATGTTTGTGTGTATGTTTGTGTGTGTGTATGTGTGTGTTTGCGTGTGCGTATGTATGTGTGTGTGTGTGTGCGCGAGCGCATCAATTCACCATTTAAAAAAATTAATCTTTTGTTTTATTTCGGTTACCAAAACAATCTTCAATGACTGCATGCTCAAAAAATGTCGCACAGCTTCTTTTCCTCACTGTATGATTGTGTTCATGCTTACACGTGTGTGTGTGTGTGTGTGTGTGTGTGTGTGTGTGTGTGTGTGTGTGTGTGTGTGTGTGTGTGTGTGTGTGTGTGTGTGTGTGTGTGTGTGTACGTGTGTGTGCGTGCGTGGCGTAGGATAATTCTGGCATTTGTTTGCGTATCTGTGCTTTGTCCCTCAAGGTTCGTCGTAATTACTTGGGGTCTGTGATGTCCTTGAAGCTTCTGTGTCGATCTCCAAGAATGTGAGACACTACCTCCGCTCCCAAGCATTACAGACCCCAAGAAATTTCGTCTCGTTTCATGCTTATGTCTTTATTCCAACTATCGTAAAGCAATTCTATTCGTTTGAAGTTTATCTTCGTCTACTGTGCAAGGGGTCCGAATTGTATGGTTGATGGATTCAACAATTTTGAATTATAGTTCTGAAGATTTTGGGAACCTGGAAGATAAGGTATGTGGTAATGTTTTAATCATTGCAGAATACACACACTTGCACACACATACACACACGCACACACACACACACACACACACACACACACACACACACACACACACACACACACACACACACACACACACACACACACACACACACACTGTTACGAATCTCGCTCACCTATCTGACTTGCAATAGATTAAGTATGTGAAATGAGTTCCCAAGACCCCATGTCTTTGGGATAACTCAAATAGAAATTGTAAAGTTGTCAGACTCGTAACACATAGTAAGAGTGAATGGGTGACTGAGTTCCCAAGACCCCATGTCTTTGGGATAACTCCAATAGAAATTACAAGGTCGCCACTTGATTTTATTAAAATCAAGAAAATAAAGAAAAATGAAACGCACAGAATAACGTTTAACAATATTAATTTAAGTTAGAGATTACATGAAGGATTACAATCACTAAACTTCAAGTGTGTAAATAAGTTTACATTCAAATGAGTAAATATATTTCAAAACAGAAGATTCCCGCTCGAAAACTTTTAACGGGGGTGAAAGAAGATTAATTAATTAATTAATACTTTACCAACGAAAAACACTGTCTAAGTCACTACTATAAACATTTAACACCACTACATGAAGCACTAGTGGTGTTACTAGCTGAGTTATTGTTTTAAGACTAATACAGGGGGAGTACAGAGGACTTACTTCAGCCGACGAGCCCTTCGAGGTGACACCTTTACATCTTAACCTCTATTCTCAAACTGACTGACACGCCCAAGGCGCTCTGATCCCTTCTCTACAAAAATCCTCTGATTGGCCCATAGGAATTGCGTCTATGGTGGTTGAACCCCATTGGTCAATTAACTAAAAACGTTCTCCTTCGTTCTAGGCTGAGTGTTAGAACAAATACCCCATTGAGTAGGTTTTCCTTCCCACGCGTCCTCCTCAGTACTCGTCCTGTAATCTGATGCCCACGTTATCACGGGGCGCCGTTATCCAAAGTTATACTATCCCCACCTTACATATATGGGAATATATGTGACACCTCCCTCTTTAAGGTTAAAAAAAAAAATCTTGAAAAGATTTTTTTTTTTTTTTTGTGTGTGTGTTTACTTGAGGGAGAACATACTTACAATATCGACAGGCAATCGGCTACCACATTGTCTTCCCTCGTACATGACGAACATCTAAATGATACTCCTGCAAAAAACAAACTCCATCTGGTTAAGCGGAGGTTCTTATCTTTAAACTTGTTAAGGTACTTCAAGGGATGGTGGTCTGTGAGAACCGTTACCTGGGCACCAACATGGACATGCACAACAAAATACTTAATTGCTAAGATCATTGATGGCATACCCTTTTCTTTGACACTCTTAGTTTAAGCACAACGGAATTATAAGTCTTTGTCCACTGGAACTTTGTTCCTTCCTCAATGATAGTCACTTATTGCGGGTTCACACGATACGGGGCTTGCTTGATGGGCGTCGCATCTTCCCGTCCACGTCATGCAGCGTCAGGTGGGTCCTCTCAGGGGCATCCCGAAAGCTCTCCTGGTATCGTCTCTGCAACTCCAGTAGGTCCACTCGCTGCTCAGCCGAAAGTTGACTCAGCTGGCTCGCCACCTGTGGCCACACCTCTGCATTCGCCTTCCACGTCATCTCAAAGGTGGGGAAGGTCGAGTCCTCGTCTTCCTCAGGCCCGATGGAGACGGCATGCACACTACCGCCAGACACACCCACATCACTCTTGTCCCTCTCCTGGTACGCTTTCCACACACCGAGGTGACACAACTGCTGCTTCCGTCTCCTACCCGGAGTGACAACCACTTTGTTCAGTTCCCTCACTCGTTTTGTCACGTCGTACGGGTCGCTGAACCTCACTCCTCGTTTAAACTCTCGCACTTTCGCCTTCACTCGCTCTTGAACACTCTGCCAACATGAGGTCAACCTACTTCTCACTGCCTCCACCGACTTCATCACTCTTGGATCACCTTTATGTCCTGCAAAGGAATTATCATGCCCAAATCGCATAACTCCTTCCCTGTAGACCTTCGGCAACACTATTTGTCGCCTATCAGACCATCCTGCGTCATCAGTAGAGCCGGTACTATCCACCCACTTGCGGAATAGTACTCCCGACTCTAAAGAGTATTCCTCTGACAACTCACTCTCCCTCACCACTCCTTCCTTCCGGTCTCCCAATTCGGAGCCAACTCTCTGTGAGCCACGGGGGCTCATTGCCTCCACCTCCTTCTCTCCCATTCCCTGTAAGACACTGGGACCCCTTGTTTCTCCTTCCTTCTCTCCAATTCTTTGTGAGTCATTAGGACTCTTTTCTCCTTTCTTCTCACCCATTCTGTGTGAGTCATTTAGACTCCTCCCATCTCCTTTCTTCTCTCCCTTTCTGTGTGAGTCACTTAGACTCCGTTTCTCTCCTTTCTTCTCTCCCTTTCTGTGTGAGTCACTTAGACTCCATTTCTCTCCTGTCTTCTCTCCCTTTCTGTGTGAGCCACTTAGACTCCACTTCTCTCCTTTCTTCTCTCCCTTTCTGTGTGAGTCACTTAGACTCCATTTATCTCCTTTCTTCTCTCCCTTTCTGTTTGAGTCACTTAGACTCCATTTCTCTCCTTTCTTCTCTCCCTTTCTGTGTGAGCCACTTAGACTCCACTTCTCTCCTTTCTTCTCTCCCTTTCTGTGTGAGTCGCTTAGACTCCATTTCTCTCCTTTCTTCTCTCCCTTTCTGTGTGAGTCGCTTAGACTCCATTTATCTCCTTTCTTCTCTCCCTTTCTGTTTGAGTCACTTAGACTCCATTTCTCTCCTGTCTTCTCTCCCTTTCTGTGTGAGCCACTTAGACTCCACTTCTCTCCTTTCTTCTCTCCCTTTCTGTGTGAGTCACTTAGACTCCATTTCTCTCCTGTCTTCTCTCCCTTTCTGTGTGAGCCACTTAGACTCCACTTCTCTCCTTTCTTCTCTCCCTTTCTGTGTGAGTCATTTAGACTCTTTCCATCTCCCTTCTTCTCTCCCATAAACAGACGAGTGAGGTCAAACACTTCCGACTCGCTGCCTCGTTCCTCACGGAACAGGAACCTCAAGTCCACCTCTGTCTCGACTTGAGTATTTTCACTAGGGATTCTTCCCTCGGGATTCAGACTGTCCTTACATTTAGGATTTCCACAGCCTTCCCCTCTCGAGACCTTTATTGGCCTCACTTGGTCCTTAGACCCTTCTCTCTCTCTTCTCTCCCATGTAGGTGTGGGACACATCTTCCCACCCACTAAGTCATTTCCTAGAATGACTTCAACTCCTTCCACTGGCAACCGATCTACTAGGCCTATCTTTGCCTGTCCCTCATATAGAGGTGATTCCATATCTACCTCTACCAGTGGCACCTTGGCTAGGCCTCCTAGGAAGCCTATAACTACTCTCCCTTTTGCTACAGGTTTTTCAACTAAGCTACTCAGCATTACTGATTGGAGGGCTCCTGAGTCTCTCAGAATGGTCACCTCTTTTCTCTTCTCTCCATTTATGGTGACTGTTCCTTGAAAAAGGAACGGGTCATAACCTCTCAAGTGAGGTTTCATCTCATCCTTCTCCATGCCGTCTGTGGCAACCTTACTCATGAGGGCCACTACTTTGGTGGTCTCCTCGGACTTTACTTTCTATGTGGGTGTCCCATCTATTTAATAATACTATGGGTTTAACCCCCTCTATTTCCCTTCTCCTGTGCCAACAATCCCTCGTCAGGTGGCCTATCCTTCCACAATAGCTACATGAAATTATCTGTGATGACTTAATATAGTCACCTTTCTTGACCTCTAGGGATTTTGTAGGTCCACCTGAGGAGGTTGATTGTGGGATCCTCGGCTGTTCCTCTCTCCCCCTTGGAGTAACTGAGAATTTCCCTGCAGTAGGTTTAAGTATTTCATATTTATCTGCTAATACAGCAGCCTCTTCCAACTTCGAGACTTCTTTCTCCTGAAGGTACAATGACACCTCTTTAGGGATGGATCTCAGATACTCTTCCATTAACATTAACTCAGCTAGTTTCCTATAATCTCCATTTATGTTACGGGATCTTACCCATTGGTCCCATAACATTCTTTTCTCTCTACTAAATTCAACGTGTGAGATATTAGATTGCTTCCTTAGATTCCTAAATTTTACCCTATAAACTTCAGGCACTAATTCACAGGCTCGTAGGATGGCTGCTTTGATTTCATCGTAATCCTTTGTTTGTGAATCCTCTAAAGCACCATAAACTCTTAGCGGCTTGCCTCTGAGGCTTGTTCGCAACAATGCAGGCCAATACTGCTTCGGCCACTGATAATCTTCCGCTATTCCTTCAAACGTTCTAAAGTAAGTATCCACCTGTGATTCATCAAATTCAGGAAGCAATTTAGCGTTATGTACTACATCAAAATTGAGCCTTCTATTCACGAATTGAGATTCTGATAGCACTCGTCTACTTTCTTGTAAGTTAACTTGAAGTCTAAGGTTTTCATTGTCTATTCTAGCCTTTTCAGTTTCTT
>NC_134779.1:64652747-64660247 GCF_046742065.1 Oratosquilla oratoria
CACCCGCCTTCACCAACGATGGTAACAATTTGTTGACTGCCCAGGTGGTAAGGCAGTCAGGTGACCACTGTCCATATGACATATTAAAATTTGGAAATTTGTTAATCAGGGATGATTCTATTATTTTTCTTTTAAAACTGCATTTTGAATTAAAGATAATCTTTGCCTCATTCCAATCCATATGGTGGCCTTCCTTGTCTACATGTTGGAAGACAGCGGAATTATGTTGTGCGTATTTAATTGAATTTTTATGTTCTTTCATCCTAGTATATAAATCTCTACCTGTTTGTCCCCAATATACATTGTTACAATCAGAGCAAGGGAGTTTATACACACCTTGATGTATTTCTTCTCTAGGTCTTTGATGTACATTGACTATTTTCTTAAACAAATTATTGGGATAACTAAAAACAATTTTAATATCTTCCTGTGGAAGAAATTGAGAAATGTCATTTAAGGATCTATTATAAGGCAATTTAATACAGTTTTTGTCCCAACTGAAGTTCTTACTGGAATGGGAAGTGGATCCAAAGTAACTAGTTTTGGCTTTACTTAGGGCTTTATTTAGAAACCAATCAGGATACCCTATTCTTTTTAATTGATTTCCTGATGGTTGTTATCTCCATTTCCAAATAATGTGGACTACATTATCTAAGTTCCCTCAGGAAAAGACCTGAGGCAACACTATATTTAATTTTATCAGGATGGTGACTGAAAAAGTGCACATAACTCCCCGTATGTGTGGGCTTTCTGTACACAGTGAAGGACAATTGGTCCTGATGCCGTATTAATAGGATATCTAAAAATGGTAGTCTATTATCCACCTCCCATTCAACTTTGAATTTAATATTAGTGGCTAAGTTGTTTATTTGTTCAAAGAAAGCATCAAAAGATCCCCATTCGTCATCCCAAATCGTAAAGATATCGTCCACATACCTATACCAAAACATTCCTTGTGGCTTAATGTCTTGTAAAAGCACTGTCTCGAAATACTCCATATATAGGTTAGCTAACACTGGGGAGAGATTAGATCCCATTGAACATCCGAACTGCTGTTTATGATATTGATCTTTAAATGAGAAGGTATTAGTGTTAGCACATAATTCCGTTAGTTTAATGATTTTGCTGACAGAGATTGGTAGTTGGTCCCGATAATTTTGTAATTTTGTTTCTAAGAAAGCTAAAACCTCAGCTACGTTGATGCAGGTGAACAGAGAAACTAGTTTCTCTGTTCACCTGCATCAACGTAGCTGAGGTTTTAGCTTTCTTAGAAACAAAATTACAAAATTATCGGGACCAACTACCAATCTCTGTCAGCAAAATCATTAAACTAACGGAATTATGTGCTAACACTAATACCTTCTCATTTAAAGATCAATATTATAAACAGCAGTTCGGATGTTCAATGGGATCTAATCTCTCCCCAGTGTTAGCTAACCTATATATGGAGTATTTCGAGACAGTGCTTTTACAAGACATTAAGCCACAAGGAATGTTTTGGTATAGGTATGTGGACGATATCTTTACGATTTGGGATGACGAATGGGGATCTTTTGATGCTTTCTTTGAACAAATAAACAACTTAGCCACTAATATTAAATTCAAAGTTGAATGGGAGGTGGATAATAGACTACCATTTTTAGATATCCTATTAATACGGCATCAGGACCAATTGTCCTTCACTGTGTACAGAAAGCCCACACATACGGGGAGTTATGTGCACTTTTTCAGTCACCATCCTGATAAAATTAAATATAGTGTTGCCTCAGGTCTTTTCCTGAGGGCACTTAGATAATGTAGTCCACATTATTTGGAAATGGAGATAACAACCATCAGGAATCAATTAAAAAGAATAGGGTATCCTGATTGGTTTCTAAATAAAGCCCTAAGTAAAGCCAAAACTAGTTACTTTGGATCCACTTCCCATTCCAGTAAGAACTTCAGTTGGGACAAAAACTGTATTAAATTGCCTTATAATAGATCCTTAAATGACATTTCTCAATTTCTTCCACAGGAAGATATTAAAATTGTTTTTAGTTATCCCAATAATTTGTTTAAGAAAATAGTCAATGTACATCAAAGACCTAGAGAAGAAATACATCAAGGTGTGTATAAACTCCCTTGCTCTGATTGTAACAATGTATATTGGGGACAAACAGGTAGAGATTTATATACTAGGATGAAAGAACATAAAAATTCAATTAAATACGCACAACATAATTCCGCTGTCTTCCAACATGTAGACAAGGAAGGCCACCATATGGATTGGAATGAGGCAAAGATTATCTTTAATTCAAAATGCAGTTTTAAAAGAAAAATAATAGAATCATCCCTGATTAACAAATTTCCAAATTTTAATATGTCATATGGACAGTGGTCACCTGACTGCCTTACCACCTGGGCAGTCAACAAATTGTTACCATCGTTGGTGAAGGCGGGTGACCTGCCCCGCAAAGTACTAGATGCTACCTGAGTCCTACCCTTGTCCCTTATTCTTATTGTATATAAGACATGCCATTTGCTCTACCTTTCTGTATTCCACTGAAGAGGATCACAGTCCGTGATCGAAATATATGGAATTAATTTTATTTCATTTCTTCTTATCCAACACAGTGGGTTTTTGTTGAATCTTTTAGAATGTGTTTCGACCTTACCTTATAGATATATATATATACATATATATATATATATATATATATATATATATATATATATATATATGTGTGTATATATATATATATATATGTATGTATATATATATATGTATGTATGTATATATATATCATACATACATACATATACCAAGGCTTTTTCCCCCTTCCAAGGGAGGTAGCCACAAAAAGGAAAGGCATAAAAACACTCCCACCCATTTCATCCCTAAATACACTCCACACCCCTCCCACCCTTCCTCTCATCTGAGCACCTCCTGGATGACGGGTCATCCCTGAACCCTGCCCACCGCCCTGGGTCAGAAGCAGTGTCGCAAGACACAGTACATCCACAGCAAGGCCGCTTCATTTAATCGGCGACCCCCCCTCTCCGTCCCCCTTTGCATATAAGGAGAGGACGGGGAGAAATCCCTTCGGGCTGCGTCAAAATTTACTCACACATACTACCCCACCCCCACCCCCCCGCCTATTCCTCCTCATGTCGTCACAACATCATCCATACACAACCATTCTCCACTCACCTCTGTCTTCCGTCCTCTCCCTTCCTTCCTCAACAGACATTCCCCTCTTCCCCAAAGCCCCCTTCACCCCATCCATCCACCTCATCCTAGGACGTCCCCTCATGTTCACTCCCTCCACATCTGCCTTCCATACCTCTTTTACTAGTCTTTCGTCACTCATTCTTTCCATGTGTCCAAACCATCCTAATATTCTTTCATCAACCCTCTCTCCCAAATCCTTTTTCACCCCTGTTCTCCTCCTCACCTCCTCATTTCTCACTCTATCTAGCCTAGTAACCCCCACCATACTTCTCAGACACCTCATCTCAAACACATTCAAACTCCTCCTCTCTTCTTCTCTTATGTTCCACGTTTCTGCCCCATACAGTGCTGTTGGCACAATCACTCCTTCATACAGTCTCCTCTTCGCATCCATTCCCAAATGTCTATTTCTCATTACACTCTTTAAACCACCAAGGCATTTACTCGCTTCTCTCAATCTACATTCTACCTCCACCTTCACTCCACCTTTTCCTGCTACACTTGCACCCAAGTATCTAAAACTATCCACTTCTCCAGTCGCTCTCCCTTAATGTTCACTTCCAGTCTACTGCCACTTTCACCCCTTGTACATCTCATCACCTTACTTTTACCCACATTTATCGTTAGCTTTCTTCTATCACATACTCTCCCAAACTCTGCCACCAGCTTCCTCAATCCCTCCTCTGACCCTGCCACAAGCGCAGTGTCGTCCGCAAACAACAGCTGGCTCACCTCCCACTTTTCTCCATTTTCTTTAACCATCTCCAATCCCTGCCTCACTACCCTAGCATTCACCTCTCGCACCACCCCATCCATGTATAAGTTGAACAGCCAGGGCGACATAACGCATCCTTGACGAAGTCCCACCTTTACTTCAAACCACTCACTCTCTCCATTTCCAATCCTAACACATGCTCTACTACTCACATAAAAACTCTTGACAGCTCCCAAAAGCTTTCCTCCTATCCCATAAATCTGCATAACCTCCCACAGTGCCTTTCTGTCTACCCTATCATAAGCCTTTTCCAGATCCATAAAAGCCCAAAAAATATCCTTCCCCTTTCCTATAGCTTTCTCACATATCTGTCTTACCACAAAGATCTGATCTACACAACCTCTACCCGTCCTAAATCCACACTGTTCCTCACCAATTACTCCTTCTGTTCCTCTCCTAATCCTCTCAATTAAGATTCTCCCATAAGCCTTCCCTACTACACTCAACAGGCTAATCCCTCTGAAATTACTACATTCACACTTGTCCCCTTTTCCCTTGTAAAGAGGAACTATACAGGCACTACTCCAGTCCTCCGGTACTTTACCCTCTCTCCAGCAAACATTAAATAATCTCACCAACCAGTCCACCATCACTGAACCTCCCTTTTTCAGACATTCTGCATGACATCCATCCAGACCAGGTGCCTTACCTGCTTTCATCATCTTTACAACTGCCTTCACCTCATCCTTCCTTATTTCTCCTCCGTTCTCCTCACTCATCACTCTCATTTTCTTCGTATTTCCCACTGCAGCTATCTTTCCTTCCCTATCCTCCTTCACATTTAGCAACTCCCTAAAATATTCTGCCCATCTTCCCCTCACTGCCATCTCTTCCATTATCAACTCTCCATCTGTACCTTTTACCTTTTCTTCCCTACTTGATTCGCCTCCTCTTCCTCTCTTAATTTCTTTCCAAAACATCTTTTTATTACTTTCAAAATTTTCTGTCATACTCCTACCCCATTTCACATCTGCTCTCCTCTTTGCCTCCTTTACCTTTTGCTTTACTTCTCTTTTCTTTTCTTTGTACCTCTCATATGACTCCCCTGTCCTCTTTTGTAACCAATCTGTGAATGCTCGCTTCTTCTCTTCTACAACCTTCTTTGTTTCCTCATCCCACCATTCACTACCCTTTCTTCTATTTCCCCCTGTCCTTCTTGTTCCACACACCATCCTTGCACACTTTAAGACTCCCTCCTTGAACCATCCCCATTCCTCCTCCACACCCATCTCTGCTCTATCCTTTACTCCCTCCCACTCCTCCTTCAGCTTCTTTTCGTACTCCTTCTCCTTTTCCTTTTCATTCAAGGAGTTCACTCTAAGAACCTCCCTACCTTTTGTCCCTTTCCTCCTTCTCCATCTATCCTCCACTCTCAACTTACCTTCCACCAAAAAATGATCTGATATTCCCCACCCTCTCCCCTTAGCACATGTACATCCTTAACTCTTCCTATCATAATCCTATTTACCACTACATAATCCATTAGCGCTCTATCTACCACCCTTCCCTCCACCACCCTCTCCCATGTGTACTTATGCTTGACTTTCTTCCGAAACACTGTATTTGCTATCATCAACTCTCTTTCTAGACACATTTCCACCATCAACTCTCCACTACGATTCTTTCCTGGAACTCCACACTTCCCAACCACTCCATCGATTGGACCATTTCCCACTCTAGCATTAAGGTCTCCCAGTACTATTACATTGACATTTCTTCCTAAACCCTCTATGCACTCATTTAAATCTATCCAAAAGGCCTCCCTTTCTTCTACACTCTTCTCACTGCCCGGCCCATATGCACTTACAAAGACCCACATCTCCTTTCCCAGTTTTCACCTTCATCCACATTATCCTTGAGGAAACCTCCTTCCACTCCACTACCCCTTTACCTATCTCCTCACTTACAAGAATAGCCACCCCTTCCCTCCCTCGCCCTCTCTTCACTCCTGATAACCTCCCACTTACACTCCCAAACATACACTCACCCTTCCCTTTCAACTTAGTTTCACTCAAAGCCAACACATCCAACTTTCTTCTCACAAACATACTACCTATCTCTTCCCTTTTACTCTCATCTGTACCACATCCACGCACATTAAAAGACCCAAACCTTAGGGTGCTGGCCCGAGGCCCGCCAGCACCCCTTATGCCTTTTCTTTTTGATTTAGGATGTGTGCCCCGTGGGGCTACAGGGAGAAGGATGCCTAGTCCCTCTCCCCGTCCCTTTCTTCTCGCCTCTTACGATCCAAGTGGGAAAACTTGGTGGCAGTATTCTTTTCCCCCACCATATATATATATATATATATATATATGTATATTATATATATATATATATATATATATATATATATATATGCAAAACAAATCACTAAGCACACGTGACAACAATACTTGCAGAAACCACTTGGAAAATAAAAGAAGTGAATACCGAACGTTTTCGTCTATTCAAGACATCAGGGTACAAAGTATACAAAAAATGACCAAAGGTCACAATAAGTACATGGTGGTAGAGGAACTGGGAAAGGTCCAATGCTACTCGATTCCAGAAGAATTATTTACAATATTTTTAATAATAAAATTATCTAACTTATACAAACCTAAGCTTAAATTCATATTATTTTCAAAACTATTTTTAATGTGACATGACTCAATTATGTTTCTTTCTACAATATTATGACATGATGTAATAACTTTTGTGTTTTCCCAGTCAATACTATGGGAGAGCTCTTTTTGGTGGACGAAAAGTCCGCTTGACATTTGACCCGTTCTTATGTTGTATTTATGTTGACTAATCCTTTTGTTTAAATATTTTCCTGTTTGGCCTATGTACTTAAAATCACACACTTTACAAGGTATACTGTAGATACATCCTTCTTTTTCATTTGGAGAATTCCTAATAAGATAGTTCTTAACAATATTGTTGTTATTAAATATCACCTGAATACCAAAGCTTTTAAATATTTGAGGAAGGGTGATAAAATTTTCATGATATGGAATTGCTAAAATGTTCTTCAATTTAAATTCGTTTACTTGAGGTGTGATGAAATATGTTCTTCTGGCTTTTTCTTATGCTCTATCCATCAGATGTTTTGGATATTTTAATTTTTTACCAATCTCATAAACAAATTTTACTTCATCTTCAAGATACTCAGGAGAACATATTCTAAACGCTCTTAAGAACATAGAAGAAAAAACAGATAACTTCGTATTTTGATGAAGGTATGAATAGAAATGAATATATGAGAGAACATTGGTTGGTTTTCTGTAGACATTAAATCTAAAAAATCTACCACATCGATGAATACTTACAAAAAGAGCTCTCCCATAGTATTGACTGGGAAAACATTAAAGTTATTACATCATGTCATAATATTGTAGAAAGAAACATAATGGAGTCATGTCACATTAAAAATAGTTTTGAAAATAATATGAATTTAAGCTTAGGTCTGTATAAATTAGATAATTTTATCATTAAAAATATTGTAAATAATTCTTCTGGAATCGGGTAGCAT
>NC_134779.1:64667747-64677747 GCF_046742065.1 Oratosquilla oratoria
TGGCCTCGATAGTAGCAGGATCAAGTCCATATTAATAAAAAAACGGGGTTTCCCAAAAGGTTATGAGTTGCACATTCCAAGAGGAGGAGGAGGAGGAGGAGGAGGAGGAGGAGATGGAGGAGAGAGCAGGTAGGAGATGGAAGTGTAGGAAGGAGAACGAGGAGGTGAGGAGGCAGAATGAAGAGGAAGAAGGATTAAGGATTAAGGAGAAAGGAAACGAGAAGGAGAAAGAAGAAGACAGGGAGGAGGAGGAGGAGAAGGAGGAGGAAGATGCTGGAAAGATATAAAAGTAGGATGAGAAAACGGAACATAAGAAGACAAAGAGGACGGAGGATGAAGAGGAAGGATTAAGGATAGAGTGATTGTGAAGGAGGAGGAAGCTGATAGGGAGGAAGAAAAAATAATAATAAAAAGACAGAGGAGGAAGATGGAAAGGGAGGAAGAAGAGATAGAGACAGAATAAATGAGGAAGAGGAGGCTGAGGACGATGTGTTGGAGAAGGGACTAAGAGAACAGAAGAAGTGGTAAAAGAAAGGCCAACATCCAAATGGGGGCGATTTCATAATGACACCTGTATGTAAAGGGAAAGGCAGGGAAGGAAAGGGAAGGTAAGGGAAAGGGAAGCGAAGGTGGTGGAAAGAAAGGGAAGATAAGGAAAGGGCAAGGAAGAAGTGAAAGGAAAGAAATGAAAAAGAAAAGAAAAGTAATGAAAGAAAGTGTGTGTGTGAGAGAAAGAGAGAGAGCGAGAGAGAGAGAGAGAGAGAGAGAGAGAGAGAGAGAGAGAGAGAGAGAGAGAGAGAGAGAGAGAGAGAGAGAGAGAGAGAGAGAGAGAGAGAGAGAGAGAGAGAGAGAGAGAGACAGACAGAGAGAGAGAGAGGGAGGAAGGGAGGAATGTGAAGGCGTGAATTCCCTTCTTGCAAGTTGCATCATCATCACCATGATAGCACCATTATGCATTACTTGCAACACAGGAATCACATTATCACAGCACCTAACGGTGCAACACTCTGAACGGACACTCTTCAGTGTCATAAACACTGTACTTAAGCACTTCTGGGATAGAACTGATTCAACCAGACAAAAACAGAGCTCTTCCATGACTCCAAGTAAATAAACCAAAGCGGAGTAAATCTTTATTTGATTTCTGCCTCAGCTGGGAGGTAAACACGGGACCTTGTGTAGGAACTAACAAACACTACAAGGCTACCGTTTACTTGAATGTTGCATTCCGACCATATCCATGTAGAATACAACAGAACTATACAATCAATATTTAATATTTCCTAGAGAGGACCTCTAGAAAATATTAGATATTAATTGTATAGTTCTGTTGCACTGTACGTGGTTATGGATGGAATGCAGCATTCAAGTAAACGTTGGAGACCAATATATATATATATATATATATATATATATATATATATATATATATATATATATATATATATATATATATATATATATATATATATTATCCCGACCCGAGTGGGGAAACTTCATTTACTTCAGCCGGTCGGGTTGCAGGTCCCAATTTGTAGAGCCGGCTTTCTTACCTGCGCTCCTGTCCCTATCTTACAAGTTCCAACTTGCTAAGCCACGCCCCTTTTTGTGACCTATAAAAAGGGCAGCCTTTGACTCTCTCGCTCCTGCTCTGACCTACGAGGTACAACCCCCTCCCACTCCTGTCTCTACAGCCTCGCTTGCTCTCCCGTTGTATACCTGCCTGAGTTCATTAGGTAGTGAGTACTGGACTGTTCAGCCTTGATTATTACTATTCTGGACCTCTCAAGTGTGATATTTATCATAGGATGTATTAGTTAGGGAAAGTGGTATTTACCATAGGATATATTAGATAGGGGAAGTGATATTTAGCCTAGGATGTATTAGGGAAAGTGTTATTTAACATACGGTTAATGTTAGATCGTTAGAAGTACGGAGTATAGCTGTGTTGATTGTTGCATTTGTCAAAGGTATTAGGAGATTGGTTAGTAATAACTGATGTCTTATAAATAAAAAACCATTTTCTCACTTTTGCAACCAGTCTTTGAAGAAACCTGTCTCTTATATCTATTTTATTCATACTACAAGAACCCGCAAAAACAAGTAAATTGTCCTTACATCTCGCTCTCTGTCTCTCTCTCTCTCTCTCTCTCTCTCTCTCTCTCTCTCTCTCTCTCTCTCTCTCTCTCTCTCTCTCTCTCTTTCTTTTTTTTTTCTTTTACAGTTTGTGTTGTCTGTCATCCCCTAGCCTAGCAAAAACGGTTTTCGAATTATCATCTGATGAGAACGCTATCATTCGAAATCTTCTCGCCTATATCTCTACTTAAAACAAACCATGAGGCTGTAATAATATATATACATATACATACATATATATATATTATATATATAATATATATATATATATATATGTGTGGTGTGTGTGTGTGTGTGTGTGTGTGTGTGTGTGTGTGTGTACAGCACCCGATGGGTCCCAGTGATCAGTGATACTTTTTTTTTAACAACCACAATGCACTTTAATTCTAAGCCATCAACATCGGGAGACCCAATGGAAGCCACATGCAGAAATTGAAATGCAGTACTGCCAAGAACTCGAACCCAGAAAGCACATGACAAGTGCCGTAGTAACTTATCAACTTGATAGCGTAGTTGGTAAGTCACTACGGTACTTGTCATGTGATTGCTGGGTTCGAGTCCTTGGCAGTACCGCATTTCAATTTCTGCATGTGGCCTCCATTGGGTCTCCCGATGTTGATGGCTTAGAATTAAAGTGCATTGTGGTTGTTAATATCTCTCTCTCTCTCTCTCTCTCTATATATATATATATATATATATATATATATATATATGTATATAAATATATATATATATATATACATAAATATATATATATATATATATATATATATATATATATATATATATATATATATCCCATCTTTCATGACTTCACTTCTTTGTCGGAATTTTATCACCGAGGATAGAAGCGTTGGTTACCGTAGACAGAATATTGATTTCTTGTAAATCAGGTGTCCCAAGTTGTGTGCGTGTGTACGTGTGTGTGCGTATGTGTGTGATTCATCATAGTTCACCATGGTCTTGGATCACTTGTTGGACTCGTGATCGTCAGCTATTTCCCTCCCGAAAAAGAGCTCAGAGCTCATATATGACCGATCTATGGGTAATCCTGTGACCTTACACGCACACACACACCCAACTCCCCGCCAACGAGAGTTGAATTAACGACTCGCAGCGCAGCAATACTGAAATTATTTCAGCCCTGGTCGGGATTCGAACCCAGACCGCCGTAGGGGTAGCCGGGAACTCTAACCACTGCGCCACGAGGTGGTTAGAGAGAGAGAGAGAGAGAGAGAGAGAGAGTGTGTGTGTGTGTGTGTGTGTGTGTGTGTGTGTGTGTGTGTGTGTGTGTGTGTGTGTGTGAGAGAGAGAGAGAGAGAGAGAGAGAGAGAGAGAGAGAGAGAGAGAGAGAGAGAGAGAGAGAGAGAGAGGAGTAAGTGAGTAAGTGGTCCGGTGCAAGACCGAGTCACCGCTGGCCACGCGGACTCGATCTGTGGTATTCGCAATGACGAGGAGGAGGGAGGGAGCCAAACCGAACGTACCGAAGACCAGCTCGCTTCGCAATTGGAAGAAGAAGACAAGACGAAACGACATTGGGGGGAGAGGATTGGGGAGGATGGAAAAAATGGGGAGGCTCCCGTGCTCAAGGACTATAAAGAGCGCCTCATGGCTGTAGGGGGGGAAGGGGAGGAAGAGGAGTAGGAGGAATTGGGAGAAAAGGAGGAGGAGGAGGATAAGGAGAATGAGGGGAGAATGGGTGAAAAAGAGAGAGAAAAGCAGAGGAGGAGGAGGAGTGCGAATAAGAATAGGAGAAGTAGGATAAAGACGAGAAGAGGAGAGGGATGGGGGAAGATGGCAGGAAGATAGGGAGCAGGAGGAAGAGGAGAAGGAAAAAAGTGAGAGGAAAAGGAGGAGGGACAAGAGGAGGACGTGAAAGGATTCAACACAATAGTGACGTCACATATGTCGACAGTGACGTCATACAGTAATTATGTTGTATATAGCATCTACAGAGACATTATATATGAAAAATGACATCACGTAATTATAACAATCCATGACGTCAAAGGATCCATGACATCAAAGCTTTAGTGGCTTCACGTGACAAACAATATGAAGTACCATCCTTGCCATAGCCATGTAGCGATGCTACTATGGTGAAGAGAAAGAGGTTTTGATGAGTTCGTTTCCTTTATTGTAAGGTACGAGTGAACTGATTTTACATGTGGCGGGAACTGATATATATACCGCGTGAGCAGTCACCCATGGTGCGTAATTACATGATTGCACTGGATTAGGTTAGGTCGGGTCAAGCAGGGTCGCACTGTCAGAGAGCGTCAGGTCGTGGACGACATGACGTGCGTTCTATGCCACGTGATTATCGTGGTGTGTATAGCCACCACCTCCACAATAAAGTGTGGAGTACTCAGGGAGTCAAGGGGGGGGGGGTGAGGGGACGGATGGATGAAGTGGAGGAGGTAGGGATAGGGACAGTAGGGAAAGGGAAAAATTGATTATATTTATTCAAAATAGATATGATATATGTTTTTAAATGAGTATTATTTTTCGCATCAAATTATCTTGATTACGTATACTTACTAAATATCGTACAAGTGTTTGGTTATGTTTCTTTCGGCTGATGACGTAACAGAGACGTGGTACATTTGGTGCAGTTTGGCTGAAATTAAAAAAAATATATCGAATGTAGCTAATAATTAGATTATAACTGAAAAAAACGAACTAAATATATTATTTTGAATAATAAACGAAAATATATATGGTATTTGACTTTATCCACGCAGGAATGTAGTATTTTCAATTTCACAAATCGCGGTGCTCATTTGATTTGTTAGTTTATTTTGGAACGTTGAGTGTATTTAGTGAAGTGAATTGGATCTGTTTTAGTGTTAGTGGTGACTATATGATAATGTAACACTTACTTTTTATGTCTTAGTGCCCGTGAAATATGAATTTTAGTGCAACAGTATTATAAAGATATAAAGAATGACTGCTCAGAATGAAAGGAAGAAGATACGGGATTTTCAGCTACGGTAAACTAAAATAATTGTTTTATTTCTGTATCACGCAAACGCATTTTTCACTCTTTTTTTTCATTTGAAAGATCTATTTTTTCAATGAAATTGTTACGTAAGGTTAAGTTAGGCTGGGTTAGGTTAGGTTAGGTTGGGTTAGGTTGGGTTAGGTTGGGTTGGGTTAGGTTGGGTTGGATTGTGTTGGGTTGGATTGTGTTGTGTTGGGCTGGGTTAGGTTGGGTTGGGTTGGGTTGGGTTGGGTTGGGTTGGGTTGGGTTGGGTTGGGTTAGGTTGGGCTGGGTTAGGTTAGGTTGGGCCGGGTTAGGTTGGGCTGGGTTAGGTTAGGCTAGGTTAGGTTAGGCTAGGTTAGGTTAGGTTGGCATGGGTTTGGTTTGGTTAGGTTAGGTTTGAAGCTATTGGACAACGTAAGTTTTATATTAGATTCCTGTGCTTGCGTGATTCTGAAATTTTACCATAGTAATTAGTGAAGACATTGGCTATATTTACTGATTATATATTAACATGAAAAAAGGTCTGGTTACAGATGACTGACTTTTCAATAAGTTAAGATACTTTTAACTAAGTTTATGCTATGAAAGTTTACTACATAGGTATCTGCACATAACAGTAAAATAACTGAACAAATTTCTTTGCTGAAAAACTGTGATATTTTACTTTTACACATGCAAAGGTTTTGCAAATTCTTTTATCTTAATATTAAGAAAATGTAATTCATACGAAATTTATTCCCAAACAAAATTATCTCAAACAATAATAACCTTATATTAAGTATATTGAAGTGACTTTCGAAGCCTTGTCGTACACTCTGATTTCTTCTTAATTGAACGAAAAATATCTTGTAAGTTGGTCCATAGATTTTGATGTAATTCGAATGATTCTGATATTAGTTAAATTCGTAAACCAACGTTTTCGGGAACGCATAGCTAACCAAACCTGATCTAACCTAATTTAATCTAACCTACCCTGACCTAACCTAATCTAACCTAAACTAACCTAACCTGACCTAACTCAATCTAACCTAACCTGACCTAACCTGGCCTAACTTAATCTAATCTAATCTAACCTAACCTGACCTAACTTAATCTAACCTAACCTGACCTAACTTAATCTAACCTAACCTGACCTAACTTAATCTAACCTAACCTGACCTAACTTAATCTAACCTAACCTGACCCAACTTAACCTAACCTAACATGATCTGACCTAATATAACCTAACTTGACCTAACCTAATCTAACCTAACCTGACCTAACTTAATCTAACCTAACCTGACCTAACTTAATCTAACCTAACCTGACCTAACTTAATCTAACCTAACCTGACCTAACTTAATCTAACCTAACCTGACCTAGCCTGACCTGACCCAACCTAAACTCAACCTAACCTGACCTAACCTAATCTAACTTAACCTAACCAAACCTAACCTAACTTGCCCCAAACTAAACTTAATCTAACCTAACTTAACCTAACCAAACCTAATCTAGCCTGACCTGATTTAACTTTGTCTAACCTAACATCATCTTATTTAACCTAATCTAACCTGACCTAACTTGATCTAATCTAGTCTACTCTAATCTAACCTGACTTAACATAGACTAACCTAATATCATCTAATCTAACATAATCTAACATGACCTGACTTAATCTAATCTAACCTAATCTAACCTAGCCTAACCTAACCTAATTTGACTTAACTAAATCTAACAACCTAACCAAACCTAACCTAACCTAACCTAACCTAACCTAACCTAACCTAACCTAACCTAACCTAACCTAACCTAACCATACCTAACCTAACCTAACCTAACCTAACCTAAACCTACATCTCTCTCCCTCTTTCCCCCCTCTCCCTCCCTCTCCCTCTCTCCCTTTCTCCTTTTCTCCCTTCCTTTTCTCTCTTCCTCTCTTTCTCCCTCTCCCTCTTCCTCTCCATCTCTTCTTCATTTCTATTTCTTCCTTTCCTTCTCCCTCTCCCTCTCTTTCTGATTCTCATTCTCACTCCCTCTCCCTCTCCCTCTCCTTCTATCTCTCCCTCTACCTCTCCCTTTTTTTCACCACCTCTCTCTCTCTCTCTCTCTCTCTCTCTCTCTCTCTCTCTCTCTCTCTCTCTCTCTCTCTCTCTCTCTCTCTCTCTCTCTCTCTCTCTCTCTCTGTCCCTTTCTTTATTTCCATCTGTCTCCCTCTGTCCCTCATTCACCATCTCTCTCCCTCTCCTCTCCCTCTCTATCCCTATTCCTCTCCATCTCTCTATTCCTATCCCTTTCCCCCCTCTCCTCTCCCCCTCCTCCTGTCCCTCTCTCCCTCTCTCCTTCCCTCTTTACCACTGCCTCACCTGCGCCCAGATGAGGCGGCGGGTCCCCCACATTCCAGATGGACGGCGCGCTAGTCGTCTCAGCTCAAGGTCGGGGTTGTCGCCTTTGCAGTCCGTGACGTCACAGGCGGACTCTACGGGTCCCGACGAGAAGGAGGAGGAGGAGGAGGGAACCCTTGTTTAGGGGGGCCGGCGGGGGCGCTGGCCCCTGGGGGCGATTGGGGGGAGGGGCGCTGTTCCCATGGGTACGGGTGGAACTGGGGAAGCAGGAATGTAATCAATGGGTGGATCGCAAGTCTTCCTCCTCCTCCTCCACTACTTCCTCCACCTCACCCTCTTCTTCGTCTTACTTTGCTTCCTCTTCCACCTCAACCTCGTCAAGCCTCCTTCTCCTCCTCCTCTTCCTCCTCCACCTCCTCCTCCTCCTCTTCCTCCTCCTCTTTATCTCCTCGTTCAGCCTCGTATCGAACTCCTCGTTTTTTTTTATTCTATACTCCATGTTACCCTTTTCCTCTTTCCCTTTCTCACATGCATTTCACCGTCAAAATGGCCCACTTTGCACACCCAAAACACAGTCAAAGGAATCAGATAGAAGTAAAAGTTTTAGGCAAATGTTACATCTATTCATTATTGTTATATTTACTTATATTAATGCGTGCATAATGTAAATACTAGGGGGCTACCTACCGGAACTTTCTCGGTATCCAGGTATCCTGTCCTTCACTGGGTATGGGAAAAATACAAGCAGAGTGAAGGGAAAACGGACAACAGAATCTAAAAGTGCATAACTTTTTTTATTATCATTCAGACTTAAAAAAAATCTGTTTTACTCTGATCCGTAGGGGTGCCATTAACCCTAACCCCCTTACAATATTGAACTCACAAAACTTTTGCAAACAATACCCACATACAGGGAGAGAAGGGAGATAGAAAAGAAGAAGAAACGACGAAGAATGAAAAGAAAATGGTTGAGAGTGATTGTAGATTGGAGAGCGAGACGGGGAGGAGGAGGAGGAGGAGGAGGAGGAACAGGAGGAGGAGGGGAAGGAAGACGAGGAGTCTCTTCCTCCTTCTCCCCCATGTCCAGTGGTCGACATTTCTTAAATGTAGAGGACAATCGATTGAGATTCGTCGAATTGACTCTTGACTCACGCTGTTACAGAATTTATTTCTCTCTCTCCTTTCACATTCCTTCCCGTCTTCCTTCCGCTGTTACTTCCTCTATACTTTTCTTCCTTTTTTTACGTAGTACATTCCTCCCACTTCCTTTTCTTCAAACGAGTTCTAAATTCCATCATTATTTGGAATATTTGCGTTAGAAAATAACATGTATGGTTTACGTAGTAAGGAATTTGAGTTTACTGGGTTTGATATGTTTGGAATTAGTTATCGTTTCTTGGAAATGTTGATATACATTCAACCAACCAGACGCTCTCTCCCGATGCGTCGGCTTGGCTTCCCGCGACATGACGTCATAACGACGTCGTGGAATCTTCTGGAAGCTGCAGCTGTCTTTGCTGTTGCTTGTTCTGTGACCACTGGATGAGGTGAAAGCTGTATCTGATTCGGCAGCAGCTGGAGCACTTCAGCAGCTGAGGCATCCACAAAAACTTATTTACCTTCAAATGTAATAGAAGCAGATGGTTTGGGAGGGAAGGTCATTCAATTTTCTTCTAGTGAGTTCAGTTTTGTATCGACCGCTTTTGCATTCAACAAATAAGCACAAGGATGTGCAGCGCGCCTTGTTTTGTTTAGTTATGTATCTATGCATATGTAAATTTATTTATTTATTTATCTATATGTATTTATCATTTATCTTTTTATCTATATGTAGATTTATTCATTCATTTATCTATTCATTTATATGTAAACTTATTAATTGTTTATTTATTTAACTATAAGGGGAGAAAGGGATTAATACAAACGCGTATATCTATTTATCCACATGTAGATATGTTTATCTACATACAGATTTATTATCCATGTATTGTTTATCTATTTAGATACAATGGGAAAAAAAGGTTTATTAAATTATGGTAGTTTATATACTCGAGATAATCTTCAACTCTACTTTTAGTTTAATAAAATCGCTCAACGCTAGATTGAGGCGTGGAAAAGAACCAATAGATAAGGAAGGGGCTCGTCTCCTCTGAACAGTTATGTACATTAAATACGTTAGGGACTTGAGCGGCTCCCCTACGGCCCAGAGCCACGCAACATTCTCTCACGTTTGGAGACAAATTTCTACTGATAGAAGAATGATGAGGCAGCTTTCGCCTGTTACGATCTTATATATATGCTGTTCTTAATTACCTCCTGTGTTACCTCTATGGACCAGCGGCACGCTGTGTGTAGTAGCCTTGCTTCTGCCAACTTCTGGGTATTGATGATGAACGAAAGAGTACTCTGTACCTCTCCTACTAAGTAATCATCTCTTTTCTGTTGCAGGGGGGGATAAGGATGTTGTCATCATGTTCCACTTTTATTCTGTATGTTTCTCGTGTGTGTGTGTGTGTGTGTGTGTGTGTGTGTGTGTGTGTGTGTGTGTGTGTGTGTG
>NC_134779.1:64695247-64702747 GCF_046742065.1 Oratosquilla oratoria
ATGTATATACCGCGTGTACTTAGATTTTGAAGACACATTTGATAAGATACTTCATAATGGACCTTTGTGGAAATTGAAACATGCTGGAGAGAACTGAAAGCTAACCTCCCTCAGTGTATAAAAGATTTCCTCATAAACCGGTTCATGAGAGGGTTAGTAAAGAAGGAGATGTCAGGATGGAGATCAGTGGCCAGTCCTAATGGAAGATGATGTAAAGATCACAAAAAATAATAATAAATGAAGACTGTTAGGTGTATATATATATGGTAAAAAATTACAATCATGGTCCACACCAAAGAGAAAACTATCAAAATAGCTTCAACATTTAAAAGTGAACTCAGAGAAAGACTCAAAAACTCAGACTGGGTCTCAGAAGGCAATATTTCATTGGAACACGTAGTCTCACTCATGGCATACTTTCGACTACTCTCCCAATTACACCCAGACACACTCCAGAAAGCTAGCACAATTCCATTCACACCAGGTATTACACTAGGCGAATTCTCCAGGAAAAAAAATTGACACGAACAAAGTTATCACTCAGATCCAGAGCCAGTCAGAACCCATCGCACCCACACACACACACAATGGCTCAGGTCACACGGTCCCTCTCACATAATACGCGATCAAGACATACATCTTGCACTTGATATCGCTCACGCCAACGCTCTCCTTCAAGAACACAAATGTTTTGTACATACTGCCACAAACCAGGACACCTCGTTAACACGTGTTACCATAGATACCCTTCACAACCAAACCGACACTGCGATCATCACGGAACATGTTTTCACACGAGTGATCGTTGTAGTGTGCTGTTAACACGGAGGCAACACAGATAAGAATCCCCATATTGCTCTCCTGCTAGATATTTACGTAACACGTCACCTTCAAGACATTAACGCAACACATCTCCTGGAAGGCATTCATGTAACACATCTGTAAGGCATTTACATAACACATCTCCTTTGTGACTATAGGATACAAAGACTCAGTGCACACAAAGGAAAATTTCTCCATACACAGATATTCGATCATTAACTCTACCGGTACATACCCTGGATATCCCAGACATGTCTTCCCATTCCTTAACTTTCAATGCTACGTCTAGCAACACCAAAGTGACAATCTTTCTCGACACGGGATCCCCAGTTAACATAATGTCAGTACACAGTTTCCACAACTTACACATTGAAACAAAACGTGGCACCTCGACGTCAACCTTTGCAATGTAGATGGTGTACCATTCCCTATAATTAGTAAATTCTCCCCAGACATTAGCCTCAAAGATGAATGCCCTTCAATTGCAGTTACCACCTACGTAGCTGGCGTCTACTTCCTGCTGATATCCTCATAGGTTTAACATTGATGAAGCAACATAACATAATAATTTACCCTGCTCAAAATGGCATCATTTATGCAAATCATTTCCTGTATTGCAATAGCAACTTTCCACAAAGTGAAACACATCAACGTGGCCGAGCAGGCAGAACATGATTCTACGTCAGTTGATTCTTGGCCCCATTCAAATTGACTCCGCTTCATCACACGAGGATACACCAACCGTTAGCACAAATTGCACTACCACTCAAACCCCTTTCCACGACTTTAACTCTACTACCCTACTGACAGCTGTGGACTTGCGCTCCAAACGTATCAGACGCACTAACTCTTCCTGCATGCCCAAATCAGCAAAACTCAGGACAAAACACCCAGTAAGCGCCTATCTGAGAGTTGACACCTTGACGTAGTGGATAGGCTTGAGAATCTTAATTATTACAAAAGCTATGTTGATAGGGAAGAAATCTCTGGAGGGTCACCCATATCAAACAGGCTTTGTAAGAAAGATAAGACAAAGAGCAGCTCGCACACACAGTCGCAGGACCCACTGCTAACTGGCACGTCCCTGATGGCGAACAGGGAAATTCCTCATGTATATATGGGGTACCGTCATAATGACGGTGTGGACCATTGAGCAACCTATAGATATATAGGGCTACACTGAATATAATGAATAAGGTGACACCAGAGAAATATCTCATCAGAAACCAGTTGGCAGAGAGGTGAAATTACTGCAAGAATTCCTACATTACCAAATGAATTGCACAATCAAAAGAAAACCAGGCGTTCCTGTTGGATCATCGTCTCTTAAAGGTCCAACTGCATTGCCTCGTGTGCTTACGGGTAGCGTGTCACCGAATGTGAGTAAGCACTGTCCAAGCAGATCCAAGTCTTGGACATTAAATACGAAGAAAATGAAGATCTCTACTTACAACGTAGAGTCCTCTCAGAAGACCACAGGCTGAGAGTTTAATGAAAGAACTAGACAACATCAAGTGGGACATCGTAGGACTTAGCGAAGTCTGAAGAGCGGAAGAAAAGCTGATACAATTACAAGATGGTCACCACCTGTTCTACTATAGGGGTAGGGACAAAAATCTAGTGGAGTAGGACTCTTGATAAACCGAGAGGTTGCTGGTAATGTAGTCATGTTCAGTAGTTTGTCGGACAGGATAGCTTGAATTGTGATTAGGCTGTGTGAAAAGTACACTCTAAGATAGTTCAAGGTCATGCACCAACTTCACAGATTTGAGACGATGAAATTGAGTCCTTTTATGATGATATTAGTCAAATAATGGATCAAGAAAAAGTAAGTACATATTGGTAATAGGCGACTTTAATGCTAAAATGGAGAAGGTGGGAGATGAGTCGTGCATTGGGAAGTTTGGAATAGATGAAAGAAAGGACAGAGGCGAGATGTTAGTAAATTTTGCAGAGAACTACAACATGAGGATAATGAACACTTTCTTCCAAAAGCGTGTAGGTCGTAAATGGACGTGGAGAAGTCCAAATTAAACAACAAAGAACGAAGTAGACTTCATATTAGGAGATGAGAGTAAGAGCGATAGCAATGTTACGGTCATAAATAAAGTCAACATAAGCAGTGACCATAGAAAGGTAGGTTGCACAACTAAATTCAGTTTCAGAGCCGAGAGAAATAAACCTTGCGAAGGTTAAGGATAATAAGAGGAAATTTCAGTTAGAAACATGAAATAGATTCGAAGCTCTAAGAACTAACGAGGACACCGTCGAAGATATGAATTTGAATTTAGTGAATATCATTAGGGAATCGGCAGAGAAAGTAGGAAGTACAAAAAGTATTAGAGAAAATAAATACTCCAAAGCTACAAATTATCTAATTAAAAGAAGGACCACGCAAATGAAAAAAAGAAGAGACGAAATAGGAAGAATAGAACTAAAGAATCTTATCAACAAACGGCGGAGATCAGAGCAAGAAAGGGAAACATGGATGAAATAGAGGTAACTATTCGGAAAGGTAAAAGTATTAAAGGGGCCGAGCGTAGACATGCTTTAGGAAGACAGCAAATGATATGTTTGAAAGATAGAAATAGAGAGATCATTAAATGCAGAGACATAATGGTAAAAAGAGTACAAGATTTTTACCAAGAGCTTTACTCGTCGAAGATAGTAAATTCATCTGTAGACGTTAATAGTATACCAAATATTACAAATGAAAAATTAGAATTTGCTCTAAAAATATAAAACGAGGAAAAGCACCTGGGGAAGACGGTATATCGATAGATCTTTTGAAAGACGCAAGGAAAGAAGTTCATATTAAGTTAGCTCAGTTGTACACCCCCCAGTGCTTACGTCAAGAAAGCGTTTCCAAATCCTGGTACAATGCTATAGTGAATTTGCTTCATAAAAAAGGAGACCAGAAGGATTTTAGTAACTACAGACCAATTAACTTACTATCAAATGTATATAAAGTATTCTTCAAAATTCTTGCAAATAGACTAAGTCAAATTTAAATGGAAATCATCCGATAGAACAACCAGGTTTAGAAGCGGATATTCGACTCTGGACCATTTGCAGGCGATGAACCAACTAATCGAAAAAACGACAGTATACAGTATTTACAGCTTGCTTGTAAGAAATTTTCAGAAGGTTGAGTTGGGAAGAGAAATATTTGAATATTAATGGCGAATATTTGAACCACCTGAAATTTGCGGATGACATTCTTATTTCAGAAAGTAGGTTGAAAATGAATAAGAGTAAAACCAAAATAATATTCAACACGAAAGTTCAAATTAAAGAGATTATAATTGATGGTGAGAATCTTGAAGAAGTTGAAAAGTATAATTATTTAGGCCAGATGGTTAAAGTGATGAAAGATCATGACAATGAAATAATTTTTTTTTTTTATTACAATTGGTTGGAAAGATTTGGGTAAGTATAATAAAATACTGAGAGGCTCTCTACCTTTATGTTTAAAGGGAAAAGTTTACAATCAGTGCATTCTGCCATCAATAATCTACGGGTGTGTGATTTTAAAACTGACGAAGGCGATGGAAGCAAAGCTAAGGACTGTACACAGGAGAATGGAGACACTGGCACCGCCGCCGCCTGTGCCAGTGTCGCCTCCCGATGCTACTCCGCCCCACCCTCTGTCTCCCTGCGCACGCCCCTCCGCCTACAACGCCTGTGGGGACTGTGACGCCTCCCCACGCTTCGCAGGGGAAGGAGGGTAATGTGGTGTACATGTACCCCACAAGCATACCCCACAGGTATGCGATCGGGACTTGGATGGTACTAGGACTTGACGCTGGTAGTGACAGGCCAGAAAGGGTCACCGCGTTAGGTCAAGTCGCGTCATGGTGTCGGGGCAGTCCCGCGTATATATACTCAGTTAGGTTTTCTTGTTACTCAACTTGTTACGCGTCACTCGGCCTTCGCGGTCGGTCTTCCCCCACTTCGGGGACCACCACGCCACGTCTGCCTCTGACACACGTACCTTCACCAGAATAAAGTATACAAACGAAACCGCGCATCACTTTCTCCCTACATCACCCAAGTGGAGCACACTCGTATGTTACATTTGCATGAGGTGAGGGATATAAACAAGACGAGAGATTACAAAGAGTAAAGACCAAATAGGCCTTGCAGATAAGACGCACAAAGAGAAATTGAAAGGATTTGGCCTACCATAATTGGAAGAGAGAAGAGGTGACTTGAAGCCGCTGTTCAGGACATTAAAGGAAATAGATAAAACTGACTGAGGAGCTCTCAAGGTTTGGGATGGGAGTCATAGGATAAAATAAAATAAAAAATAAATACAAATGAATTTAAAAGAAGATACAGATTTCTATATCGATGCATCATTTCATAGAATAGCTCAGAATTTAATTTTGATGAAGCTAAGTCCATAATCGATATCAAAGTGATGTATGAGGGTTGACAAATAAGAGACGGGATTTCACGTGCATAATTTTTTTCTGTACATTACAATTAGCCAATTACAATTATGTAAACACACACACGCACACACACAGTACTCAGGAGACTGAAATCATTACTAACACTGCAATCTGTTACTGCCCCCTTGAGCAAGGGGATAGGTGCCTGATGTGTAGAAAGTTCACAGCACTATCTGTTAACTGGTCTGTATGCGAGCTTTGAATGTGGGAGGGTAACAGCTGTAGATCACGATTCAAGCACGTGATCCAAGATCATGGTGAATTCCCTCTCTCTCTCTCTCTCTCTCTCTCTCTCACACACACACACACACACACACACACACACACACACACACATACACGTAAATTAAATGAAAAAAAAACCTTGAGAAATCTAAATACTTGTAAATCCCCCCGGGGGATTTCTCCCTTTGATCGCCACGGGCTCGCAGCGTATGGAGGTCGCTGACGTGTGAACACCAGAGATCTCTGGGGGATTGTTTGTTTGTCTTCTGGGGGGTTTGAAGAGCTCAGGTTTTGCGTCACTGGGGAGAAGTCGAGGGAGTGGGGGAAGGGATGGTGTGTGCTGGGGGGGGGAAGAGAGAGAGAGAGAGAGAGAGAGAGAGAGAGAGAGAGAGAGAGAGAGAGAGAGAGAGAGAGAGAGTCTAAGCTCGAAAATTCTCGTATTGAGCTCCGGGTGCGTGACATTAATAAAAAAAAAAAAAAACGTCAGAAAAAAAACTTCAACGGATTCTTGGCGTTTAAACTCACCACCCTACCACTCATATATATATTATATATATATATATATATATATACATATAATATAATATAACAATGATAATAATGAATAAGTAAATAAGTAAAAAGAAAAAGAAAAATCAGGAACGTTCATGTAAAGGATGTGCTTGCAATCTTGCATGATTAGGTTATGTAATGCAAAGGATTTTGTTTCTGGTTGCCGACCGGTGATTTTCTTAAGACATGTGGCTGTCATTACGCAAAGCCAAAAGGTTATTTATAGGTTTAATGGCAACATTTTAGCATATAATCGTATCACAACTGTTAACATGTACGGTCGAGACAAAATCGTTGCCAAGTAGGCTAATCGAGGTCAGTGCTTTGGTCCTAAAATCCTTTTTTTTTTTTTTCTAAGGGTACTGAGCCAGGCAATAAAGTGATCAAGGCATATCGTTATCAAAGGGTGTATTTGACCATTTAGAAGAAAATAAATGATAAAAATGTGTTCATAAGTCAAAAGATAACCGCTACTTAGTATTTGTCAAAAATATGCTGTTGATAATGGTTATAAAGATTTTTATTATTATTTATTGTTTATTTATTTATTCATCTTATTTATTTGTTTACTTATTTATTTACTTATTTTATTCTCTTCTATTTTATCTTATTCTATTTTGTTTTTATTTTTTATTTTATTTCATTTATTCTTTATTTTTATTTTGTTTTATTCTATCTTATTTACTTAGTTATCTATTTATTTTATTTTATTTATCTATCTAATTTATTTATTTATCTATTTATTTCATTTTATCTTATCTATTTATTTATTTATTTATTTATTAATCTATTCATTTATTTATTTAGTTATTTTTTTTAGGACGGATCGGCCGTATCAAAATTCCCGCGGCTGTTTCATACTTTAACGACCTACACCATTTACGACTTAAGACGGGTAAATCTAGTATCTAAGTACCCTGCCTGGGAGATACATTATACTTTATCACAACATTCAGACGTACAGTTTGTCAGATGATATATACATTTAAGTTCTTATTTTACGATTAATTACGGTTTAAATCTTCGCTGATCATAAGGGCAGATTCGATACACTAAATGTTTTTTTCTGGTTGGCACCGGGCGATTTTATTAAGCTTTTAGGAATCTTTATGTTATACAGGGTCAAGATGCGGACCCTGAATGCCCTCTCTTCGACTCTGAGATTTATCAAGGGGTTGTAACTTTATGTAATGTATACTACCACTCCACACGCACATATACATACATACACGTGTGCACGTACACAAGCACATACAAAACATATGCATATATATAGACAGATAGATGTAATTATACATACATATGCACACAAGCACATACAAAACATATGCGTATATATATATATATATATATATATATATATATATATTATACGTACATATATATAATTACACATACATATGCACACATTCTCATTCAAATTTTCATGCAAGTGTGTGTTAAT
>NC_134779.1:64707747-64710247 GCF_046742065.1 Oratosquilla oratoria
TCTTAGGCAAAGGTAAAAGCTCCTGAGGCTGTTGAAGTGGTCTGTGGACCGAAGGATATGAGGCGTTCAGAAACAGAGGGGCATCCCCGCCACTTTTACTCGTTTTGAGTTAAGCTCGGACCGTGAAGGGCGTAAGCCTCTTCTTTATGTTATGTTCTAGGTCTCCGTGGACATGAACATAATTGAGGCATATCATTCTTCTCGCCCCGAGGATCTGTAGTCACAATAGTAAAGGAAATCATCCGTGAGAGAAGGATGGAATGGAACTTTAATTTTCATTGGACTTGATCATTCGAATTACGATGAGACTGTAGGTGAATCAGGCCGCTGTCTTAACGGCTGTACACAAGAAAGTGCATATCTCATACACAAATCAGTTCACAAACTACTATTGTTACTATGTAGAAAATTAGTATTAACACTCATACATATTTACATATTGCTATGAGAAATATAAAACTGTTATTCAAGATATACTTACACAACTACTAGTTTCAAATAATTGATACAGGAAATTAATGGTGCGCGTACATTAAGGAAAACGAATTCTTTAAGGCGTGACCTTGCTACAGATCTGCCGATTTGACTTGCACTCCAAGGGAATGTTGCTCAGGGGCTCTGGAGTCAGAGGTGTGACTCTATGCCCTGAAGGTCCTCCTTTGGATGGTTGTCTTTACTTCGAAGGCCCATCCTTCTGCTGTTGGTCTTTAAGCGAGTTTAAAGTAAATTCCTGAAGGTGGACATGTGGGAGGCGTGATCTGAGGAAGTCGACAGCGACAGTGGCGTTACCAGGTTATTAATTCTTTATTTTATTTATATATTTATTCATCTATTTAATTTTGCTTAGGCTATGATAACTTTCTTGGAAGGTGTGAGTTTGTGTGAGCAGTGAGAATAGCCTGAGATTGATTACAATGGTTACATTGACTTACAATGGTAAAACGTGAATACATGAATATATGATATAGATAAAAATAAATAGATAAATAAAATAAGCAGATGAATAAGCAGATAAATACATAGATGAATATATCAAATATTTACCAGTGTATATACCAAGGGACTCTTTCGCCTTGTAAGGGGGAATAGATAAATAAATAAATAAATAAACGCCCACATGGGCAAGCGAAACAAACCAGATAACAAAATTCGAGCAGATCAACTCAAGACCACAAGAATGGCATTTCGGCTCGTTAGCCACTAGGCCACCACGCCTACCGGCGTCACATTAATCAAAGAGTACAAAAAGAGTAAATCTTATCTTCTCGCCCCAACCTCCTCCTCTTCTTCCTCTCTTTCCTCTCTCCCTTCCCGAGCCCGCAGCTCGACCTTCTCATGTCTCCCCTCTTTCTTCTTGAACCTCTCACTTCAACTTTTTCTTTCTGATTCCCTTCACCCTCCTCCTCACCCTCCTCCTCACCCTCCTCCTCCTCACCCTCCTCCTCCTCCTCACCCTCCTCCTCACCCTCCTCCTCCTCCTCACCCTCCTCCTCCTCCTCACCCTCCTCCTCCTCCTCCTCACCCTCCTCCTCCTCCTCACCCTCCTCCTCCTCCTCCTCCTCCTCACCCTCCTCCTCCTCCTCCTCACCCTCCTCCTCCTCCTCCTCACCCTCCTCCTCCTCCTCACCCTCCTCCTCCTCCTCCTCCTCCTCCTCCTCACCCTCCTCCTCCTCCTCCTCCTCCTCCTCCTCCTCCTCACCCTCCTCCTCCTCACCCTCCTCCTCACCCTCCTCCTCCTCACCCTCCTCCTCCTCACCCTCCTCCTCTTCACCCTCCTCCTCCTCACCCTCCTCCTCACCCTCCTCCTCATCACCCTCCTCCTCACCCTCCTCCTCACCCTCCTCCTCATCACCCTCCTCCTCACCCTCCTCCTCAACCTTATCCACTCCTTCCCCCCCGTCTTTTCTACCTCTCCTTCTTCCTTCCCTTCTCCCTCCTCTTCCCCCTCCCTTTTCCTTCTCTCCCCACTCCCTACTCTGTCTCCTTACCTTCTCCTTCCCCTTTTGGGCTCCCTTCCCTTCTCTCCCCTCCCCTTCCCTCCTCTTCCCTCCCCTCCCGTCCTATCGCCTTCCCTCCCTTCTCTTCCACTCCCCCTCCTCTCCCTTCCCCCGTTCCCCAGAAGTTAAACAGATGGGCCCCAGAGGAAGATATCCCTCCTACGCTCCTCCCCTTCCTCCCCTTCTACCACCCCCTCCCTTCCTCCCCTTCTTCTCCCCTTCTTCTCCCCTTCCTCCTTATCAAGATCAAAGCCCCGTTGGCTGCGAGCCTGAGAGGGGGAAGTGGACGATGAAGGAGGAGGAGGAGGAGTGGAGGGGAGGAGGTGGAGGAGGAGGAGTGGAGAGGAGGAGGAAGAGTGGAGGGGGAAGAGGAGGAGGAGGAGGAGTGGAGGGGAGGAGGTGGAGGAGGAGGATTGGAGAGGAGGAGGAAGAGGAGGAGTGGAGGGGGAGGAGGAGGAAGAGGAGGAGGAGGAGGAGACAGGAGTTAGTGAGGACTTGAGCCT
>NC_134779.1:64722747-64732747 GCF_046742065.1 Oratosquilla oratoria
GATGAAGAAGAGGGAGGAGAAAGAGAGTGGGATGGAATAGAGGAAGGAAGAATAAGGGTGGGGATAGCAACAAAAAGTGGACACAAAAGGAAAGTGAAGAGAAAAGGGAATAGGAGGTATAGGAGAAGAAATCACAAGCAAAAGAGGGAGACTGGAAGAAGGGTAAGAGGATAACAAGGTGGAGGTTGGCCGTGGGGGTGGGGGTGGTGGGGGCGCCAGTATCACGCCTACACGGCGCGAGACGGAACGTGGGTGTCGGGGAGAGACGGCCGGAGGGTCACGGCGACTCCCGAAAGGAGATTTCGAAGACTCGAGGACCCGAAGAAAACTCTATCCAGCAATTGAAAGAGGAACTCTTTGGTAATATATCATGTTTCGCTCATCCTCAATATTTGTTTTTGTGTTTTTAGTTTATTTAATTTTCGATTAATTTGTTTATTTATTTATTCATTCTATTATTTTATTGGTTATTGATTTATTGACTAATTCTATGTATCTATTAATCTATCTATGTATTCATAATTTATATCAAGACTTAGGAATATGTGTTTATTTTCATTACTTTTTTTTTTACTTATTATTATGTGATTTTCATTTTTTTTAGTTATTGATTTATTTACTTGTTTATTTATTCATCTTTGTATATATTCATATATATATATTTAGACAAAAGAATACAACACTAGGCCATAAATTTAACACCTTGGAATGGAATATGACAAATGAAATGAATAGACATGTATATATGTATTGTATGTGTGTATGTATGTGAGTATATATGTATGTGTATACGTACGTATATGTGTATATGAATGTGTATATATCTATGTATGCTTGATATGTATTTGATTATGTTGATTGGCATGTGGCATGAGAGGAACACGGCAGTTCTCGTACGTACAGCTCCTGTTTCAAGTAAAGCCGCGGTTGTGGTGAACAGAGTCCCCCACAGGAACGTTATGAGGCATGTTTATATAGTCGCGGGATGTGGGTGAGCAGCCACTGGTGAGAATGTGTAAGGACAACTAGCCTTCAGCTTTAGAGCATTTATGTTTGGGCTACGGCCATATTACGCCTGTGAGAAAGACATCTGTATGCTACCAAAAGCACAATTCCGGGCCATGCCCGGCAATTCTGCCCCAGCCAGAGGGATGCTACCTTTCGGTACGCCCCGAGGATATTTAAGTCGTGTGAGGTCGGGTCAGGTCATAGTATCCTTTCGGACTCGGGCCGGCCAACACGCGCGTATGTAGACCTCTCTCTGCCAGAATAAAGTGCATAAACCAAACCGAGTGTCGATCTCTCCCTGCGTCACCTAGTCCAGTAATATACACTTGTATCTTACACGGTCAATGTAAGTGAAACTTGTACCCGCTGCAACCCATAATACCCCCTGAGGACGGCCCTAGGACTAGGGCCTAAGCGTTGAGTGATAAATCAACACACACACACACACACACACACACACACACACACACACACACACACACACACACACACACACACACACACACACACATACATACATATACCAACGGCTTTTCCCCTTTACAAGGGAGGCAGTCAAAAAACAAAGGCATATGATCCCCTTCTACCCATTCCATCCCACATACTCCACTCCCCTCCACCCTCTTCCCTTCCTCTTATCTTGGCTCCTCCTGGACGATGGGTAATCCCTGCATCTCGCCTACTGCCCTGGGTCAAAAGCAATGTAGCAAGACACAGCACATCCACAGCAAGGCCGCTTTATTTAATCGGGGACCCTTCCCCTCCGTCCCCTCATGCAAAAAAAAAAAAAAAAAAAAAAGAGAGAGAGAGAGAGAGAGAGAGAGAGAGAGAGAGAGAGAGAGAGAGAGAGAGAGAGAGAGAGAAAACGAGGAGAAATCCCTTCGGACTGCATCCAAATACCATTCACACTTCCTCACCTTCCATCCCCCACCCACTTACTTCCATGCATCACAGCATCATCCATACACAACCATTCTCCATTTATCCCTATATTTTGTCTTCTCCCCTCCTTTCTCAACAGACATTCCCCTCTTTCCCAATGCCCCTTTTATCCCATCCATCCATCTCATCCTTGGTCGCTCCCTCATGTTCATTCCTTCCACCTCTGTTTTCCACACCTCTTTTACTAATCTTTCTTCACTCATTCTTTCCATGTATCAAAACCATCCCAATACTCTATCATCAACCCTATCTTCCAACTCCTTTTCCACCCCCGTTCTCCTCTTCACCTCGTTTCTCACTCTATCCAACCTAGTAACCCCTACTAAACTTCTCAGGCATTTCATCTCAAACAAATTCAAAATCCTCTCTTCCTCTTTTATGTTCCATGTTTCTGCCCTATACAGTGCTGTTGGCACAATCACTCCTTCAACAATCTCCTCTTAGCATCCACTCCCAAATGTCCATTTCTCATTACATTTTCTAATCCCCTAAGGCATTTACTTGCTTGACTCAATCTTCATTTTACTTCTGGTCCGTAGAAGCGCCCCATATAGACCATTAAATTATCAGCTGCATGTTACTGAGCAGCTTTTAACCTTACAATATCATGCAGCCAATACCCCAGACGTGGATTTTTTCATCTTACCTATGTGTCACGACATAGTCCCCCTCTGATATATATATATATATATATATATACATATATATATATATATATATATATATATGTGTGTGTGTGTGTGTGTGTGTGTGTGTGTGTGTGTGTGTGTGTGTGTGTGTGTGTGTGTGTGTGTGTGTTTATGTGTTTATACATGTATGTATGTATGCATATATATGAATTTTATTATTTCTGTGTGATTAACTATGGTCTTTGATCTCGCATGAGAGCTCATCGGACATATGTGAGTAATGTGTGTGTTTGCGCGCGTACGCGCGCCGACAGAACGCGTTCCACCTCTCGTGTCTGACAGTGGCACAGTTTGCGCAATAGAGCACACGCTTGTCTTTGCCTCTCTTCGCTTCTGTTTGCTTCGCGTGGAGTTGAGGTACGAATAGAATCGCCTGGCAACAGCCAAAATTGAATTTACGAAATCTAACCAAACTAAAGAGGTTTTATAGACAATTGAGGAGGAAAATGAGGCAAAAGGAATTGGTGGCCATGGAGGCCGAAGAGAGGTAGTGAGAAGCAGCGAGGCAGGAGGCAATGTCAGGTCACTAGAGGTCAGAATCGTTCACATAGTGAATAAGATCGTCTGTTGTTAGCCAGAACAAATCCTAAAAAACAGCGTTTCTTAACCTGGGGTGTTACCACCACTCAGGGGAAAAAATAGATTTTAGGGAGGTGCTGAGAAGTCCTGAAGACATGGCAGTACTACCCTTTTTTCTTCTAGTACTCAGACCTTCAGTAGAGCATAGTGGGTGGTAGACTACCTAGACCCGACTACTACAGGGGTACTAAGGTCCGAAAATGTTAAGAAACGCTGATATAAAGAGTGTCACTGAGACACCCCTAGCCTTTTTGAAAATCTAGGGTCTGTTCTTTAGGTGAATGAAATAATTTGACAGCAGACAAAGGAAAAGCTGCAGAGGAAGTCTTCACGCAGTAAACGCGGTTGCATCATGATTGAGATAGAAGAGGAGAGAAAAGGGACAGAAGTGAGAATAAAGAGTTTTAGATTTGTGTACGTTTGTATATGTATTTGACAAATAATAGTAGACAGAGTGACAGTGAAACTTGTGGAGAATCGTGAAATACCTCGGTGTGAATGTTGAAAAAAAGAGCTGGAAGTAAAGATAGATTAATGAACAAATGTACATATAAATAATCTAAGTCTCTTCTATGCTATATTAAAGACAAGACGTATTCCTAGGAAAATAAGATTCATCTTATATTAAGACAATCTTAAAACCTCACAAACGGATCAGAAAGAAACAGTGTAACATAAGATGAAGCTGAACGTAGAATCAATACATACATAAAGAGAAGTCAGGGACGATGGTATTGGTGTGGGATAAGAACGGACTCCAACAAACACCCAGTCCTCTGTTACCACTTGGCTACCACTAGGACCAAGACTTCAAAGGTGACCAGGAAGAGATGGTGAGTTGGTGTTGGAGAGGCGTTGGAGGTGAGAAGAGGAGAGAGGCTAAGGAATGTGGAGGAGAATGGAGGAGGGGGTGGGGAGGGAGTCCCGCGCCCGGGGAGAAATTTCGAGAGACACCACGACTGACAGAACATTTGTCTGGTGTCCTACTTGGTGTATGGTGAGAAGATAGGAATGTGTGTGTGTGTGTGTGTGTGTGTGTGTGTGTGTGTGTGTGTGTGTGTGTGTGTGTGTGTGTGTGTGTGTGTGTGTGTGTGTGTGTGTGTGTGTGTGTGTGTGTGTGTGTGTGTGTGTGTGTGTGTGTGTGTGTGTGTGTGTGTGTGTGTGTGTGTGTGTGTGTGTGTGTGTGTGTGTGTGTGTGCGCGCGCCCCTGATCTACCCCCACAGCTCAATATATTCTTCATTCATTAGCCAGTTAAAAAATATAAAGATGACATTGTCGTAGAGAAAAGGGTAGATGCATATTTAAAGACTGCGAAAATGTGCCCCAAAGCTGCACATATCAACAATAAGACTCTTCAATCAACCCTGCAGCCACTTGGAAAGGTATGAAATAAAAGCGTAAAGAGCAGATGCCCAGAGATTCACAAATAAGAGAACGAGAAACGTGAACTGTAGAAGCCATTAAATACAGAAAAAATCAAATAAATAAAACATAGAAGGAGATTTTATGAGGCACAGACTGACCGTAAAAGGCTCGTTTACAAGCTCTATTCACGCACACACACACACACACACACACACACACACACACACACACACACACACACACACACACACACACACACACACACACACACACACACACACACACACACACAAAAAAAAGAATCTCCTTAGAGATTACAAACACAAAAACCCCGTTATTGTATATTCTTAGTATACGAGACATTCTGAATCGAGCTAATTAGGGGTTCCTTGGAAACCTGACTAAAAATAAATACATTGAGCACGAAGTCCTCGTTGTGATATTAATCTAATATAAAAAATACACTTGTTCTGCTTGCCGTCAGACGATTTTATTCAACCGAAGGGGACCCCCCATGCAGTGCTGATGGTATGGAAGAAGGGGAGAGAAGAAGCAGGAAGTGATAACTGGAAGAACGAGAAGATATGCAAATAAATCTGGTGCCCGTGTGGGCGGACTGGCATCATCTACCATTGATTGTCTTATATTGCGCGGCTTGTTTTCGTATAACAAACGTTGAGCGAGCGCATATGCCAACGCACATAGCTATTTCATGTGTGCATACATACATGCATATACACATACATACATATTCCCCAAATAAACCAACATATGAAATATAAGATAATGCACGACAGTCTATAACAACAGACGTACACACGTACATACATATATACATACATACATACATACATACATACATATATACATACATAATGTATAACACAAACATATGCATCCTTCCATACGTACCTTTATACAAATGTATAAACGTACCTACACACGCGCTCGCGCACAGGCACACACACACACACACACACACACACACACACACACACACACACACACACACACACACACACACACACACACACACACACACACACACACACACACACACACACACACACACACACTTTACACGTTAAAGGCAACCTTAGCAACAAGCTGCTGATATCCAACGCGCCACAAGAGCAGAATTATTTAGAAAATTCTTTTAGGTCGTTCGGATATAAATTACTCTTCATGCGTAGAATTAGTAATAAATCTTAATCACCTAAGGCTAACTACCTACATTCCGAAAATCCGCGCGCTAGTAAGAACAATAGTAAATTCAAATTGCTTATGAATGAAAATCAATAATAAAATGCCTTAGGAAGGTATGATAAATGATTAAACATTTAGCGTATATTTTGTATTAAGCAAATTATAAGCTGAAGTGTATGGCATGGATGATACTTTCATTCCATTTGATTCCATTTGCTTGCTATGGTAATATCACTGAGGTGAATATCTCGAGTTAAAGTGACAAAAGGCAACAACACCCAAGACCAACCAATCAGTGGACGAGTTTGATGTGGTAGAGTTGCCAGTTAGTAATTTTATTTTGGGGGGAGGGGGTATGCTAACATTTTTCGATGTCTGAAAGAAAGAAAAAAGGTTGGACTTGTAAGTTACAATTCATTGACATTGGGTAACATTAGTTTTGATTCTTTAAATGTCTTTAGTGTTTCTAAGGTCGTTTTTCTCCTGATTTTAGAAAAAAAAAATGAAAACTGTATAACATCGATATTTCAATAGACAATTGAGGTTTTATATACAAAACAAACTATACTAAACTACGATAGTGAATTATATTTAGCATATTCACTAATGAGAAAATGCAAGTATAAATGCATGTAATACGGTTATACGATTTCCTACTGTGAGCTCCTTGATCTTTACGACCATATATGGTCTCCCATCATAGCGGTCTCCCATCTTCCTTGATATCTTTTCTCCATTGCAGCAATGTCCTGATGGAACCTCTCACCATGTTCTTCACTTACTCCTCCCAAGTTTTCACGATAAAAAATCCAGATGTGAATGCAAGAGATACACCTTTAATGACATTCTATATCCTCAGTTCTTATAACTTTCCAAAAGTTTTGCAACAGGCTGCTTGTAGTTTGGATCTTTATTATTACCAAGGAATCCATTAATTATACCTCGAAATGCACACCACGCCTCTCTTTCGACATTACTCAAAGAATTCTCAAGTTCCATTGATTTGAAAAATTTCCCTACTTGCGTACCGGTAAATATACCACCTTTCACTTTGTCCTTTGATAGTTTTGGAAAGAGTAGACGAATCTCTTGAAATGCCTTTCCACCATGATCTAATGCTCTCACAAACTGTTTGGCCAAACCAAGATTTATATGAAATGCTGGAATATGGAAGGGATTTTGTTCCCTTAGCTTTTCTGTACAAAGAAACACAAAGGAAGAACAAACAACAGCAGGCCTACTGGCCCTAACGAGGCTGTTTGTGTTAACTAAACTAAGCTACAGTTAAGAAAACAGGGCAACTAGGCGATAGAAGATGAACTAACACTACTGCTACTACTATCCTACCCAATTGCAATTAAATGCCGGGTTGTCATATCTTTTATTGCAAAGGATAATATTTTATTTGCGGATTAGATTCCAAGTATTTATCTAAGCGATTTTTGAATGTTGTTATTGTGTTACTTTTAACGACAGTGGAAGCTTTGATATGTTAATCATGCAAAAGTAGCAATCATCGTGAGGATTTTGTCTCTCGCCGAACTCTCGGTAAAGCAAATGGCATCGTTTTTCTTGCACCTCTTAGGCATGCATCTAAATTTGATCGACAACTTCCACATATTATATGAGGGGCCCATGGTTTTTCTTGGTCATCCATACTCATTCCAAAGTGCAGTCTGTAAGCAATCCAGTACTTTCACCTTTCACAATTTTGTGTGATACATGCTTAGTTCCAACATGGAAAACACACACATAACAGAATGAAATTGGTGAATTCCTGCATCCTCTTGTAGCCATGGTCAAAGAACGTCAATATTCATAGTACATACATACATATACCAAAGGCTTTTCCCCCCTTACAAGGGAGGTAGCCAAAAGGAAAAGGGTATAAAAACCATTCCCACCCATTCCATCCCTAAATACACTCCATTCCCCTCCACCCTCTACCCTCCCTCTTATCTTGGCACCTCCTGGATGATGGGTCATCCCTGCATCTCGTCCACTGCCCTGGGTCAGAGACAGTGTCGCAAGACACAGCACTTCCACAGCAAGGACGCTTCATTAAATCGGCGACCCTCCCTCTCCGTCCCCTCGTGCAGAAAAGGAGAAGACGGGGTTTTTCATACCCCATACATTTCTTCATATTGGTATAATTTTCTATATCACTAAACGGTCGATTGTAAAAGAAAGCAAGTGCATATTTAAAACTAGCGCAAATTTTTGCATTAGAAACACTCAAAAAATTGAGGGAATCAAAACTTTTGTGATTTTTTTTATCAAGTAGACCTTTTAACATAATTATGTATTCCTAATCTCCCTGCCAGACCAATGTAGAGAACGCACGCACACACATGCACACACACACACACACACACACACACACACACACACACACACACACACACACACACACACACACACACACACACACACACACACACACAAAACGTGCACACATAGACATACACGACTTTCTGGAGTAGTAGATATCGTCACGTATTGTTAACCCATTCAACTCGTGTCAGCCGCTTGTGGTGTAGATACGAAAAACCGGATATGGTAGGCCTCGCGCCGGCCCGTACATCCGAGTACCATCTGATGCGGCTTGACCGCGCGAGGACTGACGTCATATTTTTCTGGTGTTTGATCAAACAATTTGGTGTTTTATGATTTTTTTTATTTGACCAAATGACAAGAATCTTGTCATTAGAGTTTAAAGGGCTTTAACGTTGGGGTACCGGGTTCGCGCCTCTTTCATTGTGAGTTTTAACCCCCAGAGCGTAAAAGCGTTCACTACGTAACTGCAAGCCGTTATTGTCCCCCTTGATAAGGGGATGGGGGAGTGTTGGGGGGGGGGGAGGTACTCCTAGATCGGACCATACGATCTTTGAAGTTCTCGTCCGCTTTCTTAGGAGAATGAAATAGTTTGGCTTTGAACCAGGACGTCAGCGTTAACTAAGGTCATCCTTCTTCAGTGATAGGTCACACAAGATGCTTCATAACTAGGTTGAGAAGTGTTTACATTTACATTGAACCAAACCTGGCAAGTGCGTTATCGTAGCTAAAAGGGTTAAGGTGATCAGCAATGTACTATTAAAGTAGTAGCAGCTGTCAATGGAAAATGAAAAAAAAATATTGGTGTTCTTGAGACCACCTCGGGTGCAGAAGGTTAACCTCGACTGTTTCTCACAGCTGGAGACCGCCATTGTTCTCTCGATGACTCATCTCGTCCCTTTACGGCGTAGGTCACAGGCGATGACCGTAAGGTCATCGATGGGTCACCAGTGACCGCGGGTTGGGGTGAGGTAAGAATTCAGTATGACTGTCACCAATTTTTTTTTTTTTTTTTTCGCCTGTTGCGATGTCAGGATCACAAACGTTCTAGTGAAGGGTGCATATATCTTCGTTTATAGAGGAAGTGTAAAGATGAATTGATTTCTTGTTGAAGTGAAATTTTATAGTTGAGATTCAAACCCCATGTACTTGAGTACTTGAGCCAAATATCGTAGCCACTGGACAACCTCGATTGGTAAATGGCAGTTTTCCTATTTTGGGATAAATATAGATATTACATAATTCATTATTTCACTTTCCCCTCTCTACTCTGCACTATAATATAATCACTGTTATCTTTAACCTTAGAAAATATAACGGTTTTAACCGCCATAACGATTTAAACTGTTGTAACGGTTAAAACGGTCATAACAGCCATAATGGAATTATAATAGTGTTTCCCATTTATCTTTGTTTAGTGATGGTTTCAAACGCATGTGTAATATTTTCCTTTAGTCATGTGTCTCGCTCCTAATTTAAACACTCCTCCACTGGGAATTTAGCGTATAGGGTGATCTCATGACCTCGTCCTTGGAGTGGCATTTTGTACCTGAAGAGCTGAATGAAATCATCTTACGAAAGCTAAACACTACTTAACCGTCCTTCAGCCAGATTACCTTAAGATCATTGAATGCCAAAGGCGTCCCCGAAGTTGAATGAAGCCATCTAGCGACATCTAGATTATGCATTAAAAGGATCTTCAGTCTATTCAGGGGGGCTGGGTATCAAATCCCGTTAGTGTAGTTCGTCTCTGAAGGGAGAGTTGGTTGTGTTTGCATCTCCTTCAGAAGCTTTTCCTCATAGGTGTCCTCCGTTTAGAGACTTTCTTCAAGAATTTTTAGAAAGGGGGCCGGTGTGGGTGTCACAGTTGAGGACT
>NC_134779.1:64737747-64740247 GCF_046742065.1 Oratosquilla oratoria
CGATAACGTAATCATCGCTTCCAAATCCGTTAGAGAACATTTAAACTCTCCAACACATTGTCTTCTCACGACTAGCAAAAGCAGGTCTCAAACTGAAACATAAGAAGTGCTCCTTCCTTTAGAAAGAAATACGTCTCTTAGAGGGGGTTAACACGGTCTAACGGTTCGTCGAACGCGGTTCGACAGACACGTGTTTAAAGTGATGTGTAAACGTGTGAACGGGGTATTTAGGGTTTAACCAACGTGTTCGACAACCAAATACCCTGTTCACACGTTCACACATCACTTTAAACACATGTCTGTCGAACCGCGTTCGACGAACCGTTAGACCGTGTAAACCCCCTCTTAGGGCATGTCCTTAATTCACAAGGAATTTTAACCTCGCAGGACAAGGTCAAAGTAGTCATTGATTTTCTACGCCCTACTTCTGTTGAATACATACGTTCATTCCTTGGTCTATCAGGGTTTTATGGGCGTTATATTCAAGGTTACGATGGGATAGTACCATTATTAATCTCATTACTTAAGAAGGGCATCCCCTTCATTTGGACACCTGACATAGAGAAAACTTTCCATAATTTAAAGAAAGCCTTAACCACGGGACCTGTCCTTGCCTTCCCCAAACCACAAACTTCCTTTCACAATATACAGTGATGCGTCCTACAACGGACTTGGCACAGTCCTCATGCAACAACACGGCACAAAACTCAGACCAGCTGTCTATGGTAGCCGCACACTCATCAAACACGAGCAAAATTACTCATTCACAGACATAAAAGCTTTAGCTGTTATATACACACTCAAACATTTCAAAGAGATCATCCTTGGTTACGACATACACATCTACAGGGACCATCAACCAATCTTACACTTCTTCTAAGGAAAGAATATTTCATGAAAACTTGCCTGCCGGTTCCTCATCATACAAAATTTCATGCCCACATTTTATTTTGTTCAAGGTAAAACAAACCTAGTAGCAGACGCTCTCAGTCGCCATATCGCGACAATCACTCAAAATCCAATTTCAGTAATTTTTACACAAGCGCGCATAGCTGCAGCGCAGAGAGACCCTCTTTAGAAACGCGTTATATACTTCCTCGAATCTGCAGACACAACTGATACAGAAAATTTCCTTCTCAATCTCGACAATTACACATTAGTTGATGATACACTGTATCATAAAACAACACTAACGAACAAACATGAACCCAACCTGTGAGTGTTTCAGCTCGTAGTCCCTACGGAAATCATTCCGGAAGTTTTCAAAATTCTGCACAATTTCCCCATTGCCGCACACCCTGGCAAGGATAAATGCGTTACACAAGCCAGATTGCACTACTTCTGGTGAACCATGAGGAAGGATATACACTTCCAGATTGATGCTTATCTATCTTGCGTCATGTCCCAATCTTAACTTATTCTACCCTTGTAAACCCTTCGACACAGACTGTTGGTCTTCTTAAGTTACCACTTACACACAGCAGAAACCAATACCTCTTTGTCTATGTCGACCATTTTTTACGATTCTTTATTCTCCCCCCTCCCCCAACACCAAGCAAGACAGCACAACACATAGCAAAGACCCTTATTGACAAAGTCATATTCCCCTTCACTACACCTAAAATTCTGATTTCTGAGAACAGGACTGAGTTCAACAATGAGATTTTTTTTCTCGCACATTTGTAATTACTTTCAAATCAAAAAATGCAATACTGCTGCTTATTACCCAAGTTCAAGTGGCTCAGATGAACGCTAGAATAGAAAGATTCTCAATGTTCTTCGAAATCTTGCTTCTAATCTCCACCCTTCTTGGTATGAGCATGTTTTCATGATTAAAGCTTGCATTAATAGTGCCATCAACAGGTCAATATCGGAATCACCTCATTTTGTCCTCTTTGGCTCGGACAAAAGGCTCCCATATGACCTTGTTTCAAAATTACCTCCCATTTACAATTTCAATCATTATGTCAAGGTCAAAGTAATAAATTTCAATATTATTTTCAAAAGAATACATAATAATTTTCATCTGATTAAAGACGAAAAGGTCCACCTGCATAAAAAAAAAATCAACCAGAGCTTGTACCTTTGAACTTGGAGACAATATTTACACCCTCAACCACACCACCACCTCGAAGCTCTCCCCTAAATTCTCTGGAGCCTGTCGTATCATTGAACGTAAGTCAAATAACAGAGTCAAAGCACTCAGGCTCCACGATCTTACAGAGAATGTCTTGCACAAAGATGATATCAAAAGAGTTTCCCGTGGCCTTGATATAGAGGCTGATCCTTTACCAATTCATACTATCCCTACAATAGAGGACCATCAACAATCCTTTCCACTGCAACCACCTATCCCCATCCCTCGTTACAATCTTCGCAGTCGAGCGACAGCTTCATTAGAGTACATTTTGCCTAAATGAAAAGTAATATATTATACAATATACAAATGTCTAAACTTCCTGGACTGGTAAGGAGGTGAGGACTGGTCGTGATGACTACT
>NC_134779.1:64745247-64755247 GCF_046742065.1 Oratosquilla oratoria
TTCCAAAATCACACACACACACACACACACACACACACACACACACACACACACACACACACACACACACACACACACACACACACACACACACACACACACACACACACACACACAAACGATGACGTCATACTTCCGGTGACTGCGTCATCATTCGCTCTATGACTGCGTCATGCTAATGAACGCCAAGGTTGAGCTGAGTGGCGACACAGATGTCCTTATTTAGGCGTCGGACTCCCTCCGTGGCGGTAAACACGCCAAACAAAGGACATTTTGGCGCATACCGCTCCCCCACCAACAACACCAGATTGAAATCACCCCTTCCACCGTTACCACCACGACTACCATCATCACTGTCTTCAACTATGACTTACACCATCATTGTCACCACTAACGCTACCATCACCACCAGTTTCATGTATATCACCATCACCACCACCGTCACCACCACCATCACCACTACCACCAATACTACCATTATCACCATCGGGACTACCACTACAACCACCACAACAGCTAACACCAATACCATTAAAACTACCACTACAACCACTACCACCACTGCCACCACTGCCAACACTACCACCACCACCATCCTATGAGTTCCCAAGGACGTTTGGCGTCCTTTGCTGTGTGGTTTGGGGGTGGGGGTGGGGTGGGTGAGGGGTGGGGGTGAGCACTCCTCAGGGGAGTACATTGCTTCCCCCACCCTCCCCTCCCCTCCCCCCTTCCTCTCCTACTCCTTTACCTCCTCCTCTTCCTCCCCCTCCTCCCCTTTCCCTTACTTCCTCCATTCCTTACCCCACCTCTCCATCTCAGCCCCTACCTAGCCCTCTACTCCCACCTACCCCTCCTCCCTCTCCTCCACTTCCTCCTCCTCCTCCTCCTCCTCCTCCTCCCATTACCCTCACTTCCCCCACTCCCTACCCCACCTCCCCATCTCAGTCCCTACCTTTTTAGTTTTCTCACTCCGCCTCCTCTTCCCCCTCCATCTCCTCCCCTTCTTTCCCCTCCTCCTTCTCCTCCCCCTCTTCCCCCTTCTACCCCTTCCTTCCCCCCTTCCCCCTCCTCCTCCTCCTTCTCCTCCTCGTCCCCCTCTCTCTCCTATCTACTACACCATCATCAGCCTATAACTCTTGCCCCTTTTCCCCATCATTTCTCCCCACCCTCATCTCCTTCGTTTTTTCTCTTCTCCTCCTCTTTTCCCCTTCCTCCCCTCCTCCCCCTCTTCCCCCTCCTCCTCTCCCCTTCCCCCCTCCTCCTCCTCCTCCTCCTCCCCTTCTCTTCTCTATCCCCCCACACCCTCATCTACATCTCTTCCACCGTCCCCCCATCATTTCTCCCCACCCTTATTCATTTTCTCTTTTCTCTACATTCTCCTCCTTCTCTTTCCCCGCTTCCTCCTCCTCCTACTCCTCCTCCTCCTCCTCCTCCTCCTCCTACTAATACTACTACTACACCTCATCCCTCTTCCTCCTATCCCTCCTCCTCCTCCTCCTCCTCCTATCTTCTGAACAGTATCCTCTCCCTCCTCCTCTTCCTCCTCCTCCTCCTCCTCCTCCTCTCCCCATCCTCTTCCTTTCCTCCTCCCTCCTCCCCCTTCTCCCCTTCCTCCTCCCCCTATCCCATCAACGGGCCCCTTTTCCTCCTCCTCCTCCTCCTCCTCCTCCTCCCCCTCCCCCTTCCTCTCCACCAGCCCAACGGCCCTTTTCATCTCGTCTCCTGTGGCCCCTTCAACACGGTGACCGTCGAATTCTCACTTATGGCTAATGTCGCCGGGTGATTTTCTTCATCTGAGGGTTAGATTCTGATCAGAAGAGGGGTCTCGATCGCCTGAGTCTCCGTTCTGCCTCGGGTCCGTCCGCCAACTGGGAAAAAGGGTCTTGTTTGATCTGGGACAGGAATTCGAAGGAAATAGAAAGATGGTTACCGTATTGAAGAGATGACCTTCAGGCTAAAGCGACGACGACGGCAGTGACGATAACGATGACAACGATGACGAAGACGACGACGACGACGATGATGATGATGATGTCAGTGAGTATGAGGACGACGACGATGATGGTGATGATGACAGTGATGATAGTGATGATCTTGACGTCATTAAATATAAGGATGACAGGGATGATGAAGAAGATGGTGATGATGATGATGATGACAATGAGAATGATCTTGTCGGTTTTGAAGATGATAATGCGGAGAAAGAGAAAAGGGAGGAGGAAGAGGAGGATAATGATGATAATGATGAAAGCGTTTTTGACGTAAATTATTACAGTAACGATGATGACCACCTCAGTATGGACAATCTTGGCTGCACCACGTTTCAATTTCTGCAAGTTGTCCTCCTCGAGTTTCTCGATGTTGATGGCTTAGAATTAAAGTAATTGTGGTTGATATGTATATATATTTGTTATTTATTCATTTTCGCGCCATTTTTACTCTCGTCCACCGTCACGTGAAGACTCCTCGTGACGTCACGTCTAATGAAGACTCCACATGACGTCATGCCTTATGAAGCCTCCACATGACGTCGTGTCTTATAAAGCCTCCACGTGACGTCAAGTTCTGTGAAGCCTCGACGTGATGTCACGTCTTGTAAAGCCTCCACATGACGTCATTTCTACAAGAAAGATAATTAGAATCCATTCGTTCATGCTCTACTGAAACATATGATAATAATTTGGCGTTCACCATCATAAAATCTGAATTGTGAAAGGAAGATGATGAAATAGTTTCAAAGAAACAGAAATATGAAGAAAGGAGATAAAGTGAGAGAAGGAGAAGGAAGAAATGAAGAGAGGAAGAGGAGGGGAAGAGAGGGGGAGTAGGGGGAGAAGGCTTAAGAGAAGAGAAGAGGAAAAATAAAAAGAGGATGAGGAGGTTTAGGAGGAGGAGGAGGAGGAGGCCAACGAAGAGAAATAAAAATAACAGAAACATGATGAGGACGAACCAACATGGTAACATGCTCTACATGTTTTGTTTTGGCCAAAGAAATTCGATTTTAACAAATAATTGAGACGGTGGACCCCAAGCTGAAGGATATCTTTAACGGCCGAAACCCCTTGCAAGCCTGAAATCTCTCATTCAGCTAAATGAAATAGTCTGACGTCAAACAGAATAGGCTACAGACAATGCGTTACCGTGTTGAAATTATTTCAACAGAGCGGAAGGTGGATCGCATGTCAACAGACGTTGTGACGTCATGTCGGGCTCAAGAGTTTTGGGGTCAACGCCTCTGCTTATGGGGCTCTGTTGGGTATGTTGTGGTACACCGTGGTGGTATTGTTATTTATGATTTGTGTGGTATATTATAGGTGGTTTGTGGATCCTTGGCGACTCACGGTTTGGTTATTAAATTAATCAGATTGTTTGGTACCATTTAAAGGAAAATGAAGTTATGTTATTCGATTGTTTTGATAGAATTTGGATCCTAATAATGAAAGGGTTAAATTTCTGATATTTTTTCTGTCTGCCGCCAGGCAATTTTATTCATCCAGCGTTTAGAGGTTATTATGGTTGATCTCGACTGATTAATTATGGGAAGAAAGGGGTAAATATTTACCACCCGATAGAGGAAACTGTACTTCTTTCTTTCCTTTTTTTTATATTTCTCAAACACACATTAAAGGTTTCGAAATGGAAAGCTTTTACGACATTTTGGTCTATATCGCTTAGCCCCCTTGTTGAATGAAATTGCCTGGCGACAGCCAGAATAGGCGTTAAATTCTCCAACACCAGTAGAAGGGTTAATTGGCTGAATAAAATCGTCTAGTTGTTAAATTTGTCCTAAAATATTCTCAAGTGATCAGCTTCATGTATTCATGTATGTACGTGTGTGTGTGTGTGTGTGTGTGTGTGTGTGTGTGTGTGTGTGTGTGTGTGTGTGTGTGTGTGTGTGTGTGTGTGTGTGTGTGTGTGTGTGTGTGTGTGTGTGTGTGTGTGTGTGTGTGTGTGTGTGTGTGTGTGTGTGTGTGTGTGTGTGTGTGTGTGTGTGTGTTTGTGTGTGTGTATTTGTGTGTAATCGGAACCCGGACCACAGAGGGTTTAATGGAGGGCCGGTGCGTTACTCGCCCCAGCGTCTCCGATGACAAAACTAATCATAACCGCGATACTGTATCAGAGCCAGCAGCTTCTCGATAATGGCCCTCTTTCTCTAATCACATGGATGTTTCTTAGTTATCATGTACAGATATGTATTATATACAGTATGTATACGTATGTATATACGTATATATATATGTATATGTATATGTATATATATATGTATATATAAATATATCTATATATATATATATATACATATATATATATGTATATATATATGGATATATATATACATATATATATATGTATATGTATATATATATATATATATATATGTATGTATATATATATATATATACGTATATATATATATATATATATATATATATATATATATATATATATATGTGTGTGTGTGTGTGTGTGTGTATATATATATATATTTCCCTTGTCTGTGAAGTCATTGTGACGTGGGCTTGACCTCATTATGACGTCATTTAGAGTGCGTGGCTTCATTGTGACATCATATTGATAGTGTGGCCTCAAGTTGACGTCATGGCACCATAATGATACTGTAACGCAATTTCAGCAGCGTGATACCATCATGACGTCAAGGTAGCATTATATCATTATGACGTCATCGTAGCCTGATATAAATATGACGTCATGTCGGCAGTATGGCCTTATTTATACGTTATCTCGTCAGTCTGACATGATAATTACATGTTGGATCATGTTCGGTCTGATAAAATGTTTGATATAGAGGGAAGTTCGGGGGGCTTATTTCTTGTCATTTGTCACCTTTACCCTTTGTACTTCGGAGTCCAGAGCCCGAGGAAACCTATGGTCCCAATGCAGAACCCAAATGGGAGAAGTAAAGGGTTCTATTGCTCATCTAGATATCTAGAACCTAATCGAACCTAATCGAATTTACTAGAAGAGAACCTAGGATTTATTGATCTACTTTTTATTTCTATTTATTTGTTTATTCGTTTATTTCTCTATCATCACTAATTTCATTTATTTATTTACTTATTTATTCATCTACTTATTTTCGCAGATTAAGTAAAACGTCTTGCTGAATTGCGTTTGACCCAGGGCAGTTGTGAAAGGGAGTGAAATGATTAAAAACAAGTTTGTGCCTCTGATTTGGCTACCTTCCTTATAAGGGGGAAAAGGCTTTCGGTATATAGATATTATTATATATATAAAAATGAAAATGGTCAAAACTAAAATTTTTGAACGAAAGTGCGTGACCCGAACAAAAGGTAACAGGGGGTCATGGACCGGGGTGAGTGTTTTAACAGTGATCTGGCGCGGGGACGGTCTGGAAGAAAACGATTTATACGGTTACTATACACAACAACATGAAGACTCCCTCGGGAGATTTTGAAGACTCTTTCGTAAATCCCGTGGAATTTCCATTTATTCAATGGTTTACTTTTGACGTCATGTCGCGTTGCTTTCTGAGCTCCTAACAGAACTTCACGAAAATAAGGAGATAAATAAATAAATACACAAATAAATAAACAGTATTCAAACGTCTATAAATGTTTATTGTGACATGACATAAACGATTCAAAAATCTTTTTTGCCTTTATAATTGACCTAACGAAAAAGAGAAGGAGAGAGAGAGAGAAAGAGCGAGAGAATTTGACGACACCGTAGGGAGACTTTGTCGAATCCTTTTTGAGACTGAAGTGTCCTTTAGGTGATTTTGAAGTCTACTTCGTAATACTTTAAAGTTGAATAACCGTGGAATTTCCGCGGGTCCTATGTGACATAACATAAACGATTAAAAAAATGTATTGCCTTTATGATTGACCTAACGAGAAAGAAAGAGAGAAAGAGAGAGAGAGACACACGACGGGAGAATTTGACGTCGGGAGACTTTGACGACTACTTCTGGAGACTAGAGACTCCTTCGGGAGATTTTGAAGACTCCTTTGTAATATGTTACGAAATAGCAAAAATTATATGTACTCTAATGAAGAGCGAGCGAAGCGAGCTACGCCATAGGCTAAGCACACCTAAGCACACAACAACATGGGTGTATCTAATATAAAAAAATTTAATGGTTGCTTACGCCGTCCGGTGGTAATTCGGTCACACCTTCGCGTTTGGTGGTAAATCGGTTACACCGCCAACTACGGTGAAGAAGAAGAACTCGAAGAAGAAGAAGAACTCGAAGAAATCGAAGAAGAAGAAGAGGAAGAACTCGAAGAAGAAGAAGAAGAAGAAGAAGAAGAAGAAGAAGAAGAAGAAGAAGAAGAAGAACTCGAAGAAGAAGAACTCGAAGAACTCGAAGAAGAGGAAGAAGAAGAACTCGAAGAACTCGAAGAAGAAGAAGAAGTAGAACTCGAAGAAGAAATCGAAAAACTCGAAGAAGAAGAACTCGAAGAACTCGAAGAACTCGAAAAAGAAGAACTCGAAGAACTCGAAAAAGAAGAACTCGAAGAATTCGAAAAAGAAGAACTCGAAGAACTCGAAAGAGAAGAACTCGAAGAAGAAGAACTCGAAGAAGAAGAACTCGAAGAAGAAGGAGAACTCGAAGAAGAAGAACTCGAAGAACTCGAAGAAGAACTCGAAGAACTCGAAGAAGAACTCGAAGAAGAACTCGAAGAAGAACTCGAAGAAGAATTCAAAGAACTCGAAGAAGAACTCGAAGAAGAATTCGAAGAACTCGAAGAAGAACTCGAAGAACTCGAAAAAGAACTCGAAGAACTCGAAGAAGAACTCGAAGAACTCGAAGAAGAACTCGAAGAAGAACGCGAAGAAGAACTTTATTTTCCAAAAAAGGGGCGTAGCCCAAGGCGCGCAGCGCCCGCGCCTAAGGCGCAGCGCCGCAGGCCAAGTGTGAAGCACCAGCGGAGAAGGTACGAAGAAATCGGCATTTCTGGAAGTGGGTTACTGATGTGAAGAAGATTAAACCTTCCAACCTCCTACTCCGAAAATATTTACGAAATATTGCCAAGAGAATCTTTCCCAAATGTTAACAAGAGAATCTTTACGAAATATTACCAAAAGAATCTTTACGAAATAACGCTAAGAGAATCTTTACGAAATATTGTCAAGAGAATCTATATACATAAAAACGGAATTACGGAATTCTGACAAAAGAATCTTTACGAAATATTAATGAGAAAAATATTTGCCAAATATTGCCAAGAGAATCTTTACCAAATGTTAACAAGAGAATCTTTACGAAATATTACCAAGAGAATCTTTACGAAATATTGCTAAGAGAATCTTTACGAAATATTGCCAAGAGAATCTCCACTCCACTAACATAAAAAGATATTTCTCTAATACGTAAATAATATTACCATGGAAAAAGAAAGTGGTGCTAACAAGAAAAAGAGAATCTTTACGGAATTTTGACAAAAGAATCTTTACGAAATATTAATGAGAAAATATTTACGAAATATTGCCAAGAGAATCTTTATTAAATGTTAACAAGAGAATCTTTACAAAATATTACCAAGAGAATCTTTACGAAATATTGCTAAGAGAATCTTTACGAAATATTGCCAAGCGAAGCGAAGCGAGCTACGCCGTAGGCCAAGCACACATAAACGATTCAAAAATCTTTTTTGCCTTTATAATTGACCTAACGAAAAAGAGAAGGAGAGAGAGAGAGAAAGAGCGAGAGAATTTGACGACACCGTCGGGAGACTTTGACGACTCCTTTTGGAGACTGAAGGCTCCTTTAGGAGATTTTGAAGACTCCTTCGTAATACTTCAAAGTTGAATAACCGTGGAATTTCCGCGGGTCCTATGTGACATAACATAAACGATTAAAAAAATGTATTGCCTTTATGATTGACCTAACGAGAAAGAAAGAGAGAAAGAGAGAGAGAGAGACACACGACGGGAGAATTTGACGTCGGGAGACTTTGACGACTACTTCTGGAGACTAGAGACTCCTTCGGGAGATTTTGAAGACTCCTTTGTAATATGTTACGAAATAGCAAAAATTATATGTACTCTAATGAAGAGCGAGCGAAGCGAGCTACGCCATAGGCTAAGCACACCTAAGCACACAACAACATGGGTGTATCTAATATAAAAAAATTTAATGGTTGCTTACGCCGTCCGGTGGTAATTCGGTCACACCTTCGCGTTTGGTGGTAAATCGGTTACACCGCCAACTACGGTGAAGAAGAAGAACTCGAAGAAGAAGAAGAACTCGAAGAAATCGAAGAAGAAGAAGAGGAAGAACTCGAAGAAGAAGAAGAAGAAGAAGAAGAAGAAGAAGAAGAAGAAGAAGAAGAAGAAGAAGAAGAAGAAGAAGAAGAAGAAGAAGAAGAAGAACTCGAAGAAGAAGAACTCGAAGAACTCGAAGAAGAGGAACAAGAAGAACTCGAAGAACTCGAAGAAGAAGAAGAAGTAGAACTCGAAGAAGAAATCGAAAAACTCGAAGAAGAAGAACTCTTTACGAAATATTACCAAAAGAAACTTAACGAAATATTACTAAGAGAAACTTTACGAAATATTCCCAAAAGAAACTACACGCCACTAACATAAAAAAATATTTCTCTAATACATTAATAATATTACCATGGAAAAAGAAAGTGGTGCTAATAAGAAAAAGAGAATCTTTACGGAATTCTGACAAAAGAATCTTTATGAAATATTAATGAGAAAATATTTACGAAATATTGCCAAGAAAATCTTTACCAAATGTTAACAAGAGAATTTTGATAAAATATTACCAAGAGAATCTTTACGAAATATTGCTAAGAGAATCTTTACGAAATATTGCCAAGTGAAGCGAAGCGAGCTACGCCGTAGGCCAAGCACACCTGGAAATATCAATGAGAAAATATTTACGAAATATTGCCAAGAGAATCTTTACCAAATGTTAACAAGAGAATCTTTACGAAATATTACCAAGAGAATCTTTACGAAATATTGCTAAGAGAATCTTTACGAAATATTACCAAGAGAATCTATATACATAAAAAGATAAAGTTTTTCAGATTTGAAAATTTCCTGGCGTTTTTATGACCACCTTACGAAATTTTATTGCCTTTATGATTGACCTAGCGAGAAAGAGAAGCAGAGAGAGAGACGAGGGGAGAATTTGACGACAACGTCAGTAGACTTTGACGACTCCTTTTGGAGACTGAAGACTCCTTCGGGAGATTTTAAAGACTCTTTCGTAAATCCCGTGGAATTTCCATTTATTCAAAGCTTAACGTGTGACGTCATGTCGCGTTGCTTTCTGAGCTCCTAACAGAACTTCACGAAAATAAGGAGATAAATAAATAAATACACAAATAAATAAACAGTATTCAAACGTCTATACAAGTTTAATCATAGGTTACATGAAGATAATCAAACGTCTATAAATGTTTATTGTGACATGACATAAACGATTCAAAAATCTTTATTGCCTTTATGATTGACCTAACGAAAAAGAGAAGGAGAGAGAGAGAGAGAGAGAGAGAGAGAGAGAGAGAGAGAGAGAGAGAGAGAGAGAGAATTTGACGACAACGTCGGGAGACTTTGACGACTCCTTTTGGAGACTGAAGGCTCCTTTAGGAGATTTTGAAGACTCCTTCGTAATACTTCAAAGTTGAATAACCGTGGAATTTCCGCGGGTCCTATGTGACATAACATAAACGATTAAAAAAATGTATTGCCTTTATGATTGACCTAACGAGAAAGAAAGAAAGAGAGAAAGAGAGAGAGAGAGAGAGAGAGAGAGAGAGAGAGAGAGAGAGAGAGAGAGAGACACACGACGGGAGAATTTGACGTCGGGAGACTTTGACGACTACTTCTGGAGACTGGAGACTCCTTCGGGAGATTTTGAAGACTCCTTTGTAATATGTTACGAAATAGCAAAAATTATATGTACTCTAATGAAGAGCGAGCGAAGCGAGCTACGCCGTAGGCCAAGCACACCTGGCGAAGCCAGGTCCGGGTGCTTGTTTTCTTAAAAAGATGCTCT
>NC_134779.1:64760247-64762747 GCF_046742065.1 Oratosquilla oratoria
AACTCAAAACTCTTGAGTAAAATGGGACAGATTCTCACAAGGGCAGGTTTAAAAAATGCTTACAGTACAAGGTCCAAGACATATGAAATTGTGAGAAACAAAAACGTTAACAAGGTTGAAGCTGAAGAAAACAGCTTGATTTTTGAAATACCGTGCAAAAGCTGTCCCCTTAGCTATTACGGAGAAACTGGTAGAGAGATTAATAAAGGGACATATGAGCACAAAAGCACCGTCAGAGCCCACCGGACTTTGGCCACCTACCAGATTGGGAGAAAACAGAGGTGTTCCATAGAGAACTATCCAGAAAGAAAAGAAGAATTTAGGCAGTGTACATTGATTCACACCCATATGACAACCACCGAGATGAATATATCAATGTGGCGAGGTTAGCAAGCGCCATGGCAGGAGCGACGTTGATCGGGGACGAACGGGATAAGGTGGGAGTATATAAGCTGTTGATGAACTTCTTTGTGTATAATTAGAGGAAATCCTTGTACCACGAAACGTTAGCAATAAAACTCCAACGGATTTTGGTGTTTACATAACCACCCATCCACTCATATATATACACTATATATATATATATATATATATATATATATATATATAATATATATATGTATATATATATATATATGTATATATATATATATTCATGAATATATACATAAATTATATATATGTTTATATACATATGTAAATGTATATATATGTATATATACACACATACACACACACACACACACATATATATATATATATATATATATATATATATATATATATATATATAATATACATCTAAGCCATCGACATCAAGAAACTCGAGGAGGCATACATGCAGAATTTGAAACGTGGTACAGCTAAGGACTCGAACCTGCGCTATCATGGGCAAGTGATAGCGACTTAACCGATTGCGTCATCAAAAGAGATATAAGTTGTTTCTTGATGTTGATGGCTTAGAATTAAAGTGAATTGTGGTTGATAAATGTAAATCTGTTCACTGGAACCCATTCGGTGTTGTACAAATACTTTTCCTCGTTATATACTTACCAATTGTACTATCATGGTGGAGATGGGTTGAACGCAAAATTTCGTGTACGTACATGTAACTCGAGTATACAAATATATAAGAAAAGTTGAGCTCAACTTATATCTCTCTTGATGGCGCAATCGGTTAAGCCACTATCAGTTGTCACATGCTAGCGCAGGTTCGGGTCCTTGGGTGTACCACGTTTCAACTTCTGCATGTACAGTATGCCTCCTCGAGTTTCTCAATGTTCATGGCTTAGAATTGAAGCGAATTGTGGTTGATAAATCTAAAACTGTTCACTGGAACCTATTCAGTGTTGTACATATATATATATATATATATATATATATATATATATATATATATGTATATATGTATATATGTATATACATATATATATATGTATATATATATATATATATATATATGTATAAATATATATGTATATATATATTATATATGTATACATATACATATATACAAATATATATATATATATATAATATATATACAGTATATATATATATATACAAATACTTGTGTCAAGTGAGATGTGGCTATCCGCATGACTGAGTTGTTTACTGAGTGCGCAGGCCAAGTTAGAGGTGGGGACTTTTATGTACATTGTGTTGTTCGTGCCTTGGTCTTTGTCATCATTCCTCTCTCTCACGGCTTTGGCTTTCTTGAAGGTTGCGGAGAGGAAACTAGCGGGGAAGCCATGTTTTTCGAAGGTCTTGGTGACATGATGGAATTCGTCATTGCAGAATTCAGGGCTGCATATCATGAGTGTTCGGAGACCAGTCTTGGTCTTTTTGTCGTGAGCACCAAGTTAATGAATGTAATCATCTGTGTGGGTGGGTTTTCTATATACCTTTAATTTTTCAGAGCTCTTCTCCCTGATGATGACGGTATCTAGGAATGGTAGGGACCCGTTAACCTCGCGATCTAAAGTCAGCTGAATTTTAGGGTGTACTTGATTGAGACGTGATAAGATGTCACTAATGTTTGTGTCTTTATGGAGGACGAGAATGCAGTCATCCACGTATCTGTACCACTTGCTGTCGTATGGGATGATGTTCATGTATCCCTCCTGTTCCACTGTCTCTAAGAAGGGGCACGCGGCTACTGCACTTTAAAGAGATCCCATGGGGAAGCCTTCATGTTGGTGAAATGTTTTACCGCTGAAAGTAAGAGAAGCACATTTGAAGCATATTTCAATTAATTTGATGTAGTCTTTTTTGTTGATAGGAACTCAGACATACGGATACCCGCACCTCATGTGAAACAAGTAAGAAGATTGGTGACCTTATTAAACCAAAGATAGAAAATAGCAATACCGAAAGTTTAGTTTATAAAATTCCATGTTTAGGGTGTGCCAGTACCTATATCGGAGAAACTTACAGGGGGTTATTCACAAGATTAAAGAACACAGAGCCGATGTCCAATACTACCGCAACACCAACGCAC
>NC_134779.1:64767747-64770247 GCF_046742065.1 Oratosquilla oratoria
TTGGGAATCAAACCTTGGCTCCATTGCTCAAGGGTGGCTTCGTTTTCTCGAGCGCACTATAGGCACAGGTGGCTTGGGTAAGAGATTGTCCTTGACCCAGCTGTGTCCCCCTCCTCCTCCTCTTTCTCCTCCTCCTCCTCCTCCTCCTCCTCCCCTTCCTCCTTCTCCTCCTTCTTCTCCTCCTCCTCCCCTTCCTCCTCCTCCTCCTTCCCTTCCTCTTTCTCCTCCTCCCCCTCTCCTCCACTTGCCCTCTAATCACCCTCCCATTCCATCTCCCCCTTTCACCTCAATCATCCCCTTCTCCCCACTCCCTTTCCCTTCAACTTCCTTTTTCCTCCTCCCCTCCCCTTCCTCCTCCCCTCCCTCCATCTCCCCCTTCCCTCCACCTCTCTCTCCTCTCCCCTCCTTAACCACTCCCCCTCTCCCACCACCTCCCCCTCCCCCTCCCACTACCCCAGGACGATCTCGTAAAAAGGGGTCACCGACTTATTCAACCCCAGCGGTACCGCATAGTCAAGGAGAAACTTCGCGGTTGTGTGTGGACGACTCCATTGACTTACAAAGCAATTGAACCGCCGCGGTTCAAACCGCTTGTGTGAACAAGGCCCCTCTTCAACATGAGGACTTGCCCTAAACTGAATGAAATTGTCTGCCGTGAGCCAGAATAAAGACTTCTCTTTCTAAGGATCAGCGTAGGGATCGGATGAAGGATTATCCCCCGAAAGTGAATAAAATCGTCTGACGGCAACAAACTCGAAGGCCATGGAGAGCGTCAGTGTAGCAAGTGGACTTAAGCCCTCTTCCACTCTACTGGGTGGCACTTTATCTCTTTTATTCTGGCTGCCTCCAGGGCATTTCATTCATCTCGGTGGCAGCTCTCAATGAAATCATTTCCTACCGACAAAACACTGGAGGAGGAGAAGGAGGAGATGGAGGGAGCGGCAGTGGCAAAAAATGGAGGAGTAAAAGTGGAGGGAATGGGAAAAGAGGAAGGTGGAGGAAGGTGGAGGAAGGTGGAGTGTAGGAAGAAATAAATATAGAAAACAGACAGAACTTGATCAAGAACATGAGGGGAAGGTAGGAAGAGAGGAGGAAGGAGAAGATGAGGAAGAGAAAAAGGAAGAGGAGGAGGAGGAGGAGGAGGAGGAGGAAGAGGAGAGTGACAAAGGGGAAGAAATGTCAAGAAAGAGGAAGAAGTAGAGTAATAAGGGAAGGAGAAGGAGGGAGAGGTGATGGAGGAGGTGTAAGAGGGGGAGAAAGACAAGAAAAACGAGGAAGAAGAAGAAGAGTACAGGAAGGAATAAGAGGACACGAATGCGAAGAGGAGAAGAAGAAGAAGAAGAAGAAGAAGAAGAAGAAGAAGAAGAAGAAGAAGAAGAAGAAGAGGAAGAAGAAGAAGAAGGAGGAGGAGGAGGAGGAGGAAGATATGTAGTACGAAGAGGACAAGAGGGTGAGGAGGAAGAGGAGGAAAAGGTCATGAAGGAAGAAGGATAGGTGCAGTAGTACAAGAAGAATAAGAACGGCAAGAAGATGAGGAGGAGGAGGAGGAGGAGGAGGAGAAAGAGAAAGAGAAGGAGAAGATGTCAAAGGAGTAGAATGACAAGCAGGAAGACATGGAGTAGTGCGAGAAGTAGGAGGAGGAGGAGGAGAGCAACGAGGGGGAAGAGGAGTAGGAGGAAGAGGAGGAAAAGGAGGAGGAGGAGGAGGACAAGAAGGGTGAGAAAGAGGACGAGGAGGAGGAAGAGGACGGGGATGAAGAAAAGGATAAGAAAGAGAACGAGGGGGAGGGGCAAGAAAAGGATGAGGAAGAGGACGAGGAGGAGGAGGAGGAGGAGGAGGAGGAAGAGGAGGATAAGGAGGAGGAGGAGGAGGAGGAAGGGGAGGACAAGAAGGATGAGAAGGAGGAGGAGGAGGAGGAGGAGGAGGAGGGAGAAGTGGTGTGTCGTGTCGTCACGCTGAAAGGTTTGATGGAATGTTGCAGCATTGGTGGACTTGTAGCAGGGACGGTCTTCTGTCGTGGCGGTGGTGTTGGTGTTGGTGGTGATAACTGAGAGAGACGGTGTTGGAGGTGGTGGTGATTGTGATGATAGTGCTGCTAATGTTTATGAGGGCGTTGGACATAGCGATGGTGAAGGTGATAATAGGTGTTGGTGTTTGGGGTGGGAATAGTTACACACACACACACACACACACACACACACACACACACACACACACACACACACACACACACACACACACACGCATATATATATATGTATATATATATATATATATATATATATATATATGTACATATATATATACTCGTATATATGTATATATATATGTATATATACATATATATATATATATATGTATATATATGTATATATATATATATATATATAAAAACATACATTGATTATGTTTAGTTTCTCTTCTTAGTAGTTAGTGGTACTATGACTGCACCAGTCTTATTCAGTGAAGTTTGTACTTGTAGTGGTAGTTGTAACAGTGG
>NC_134779.1:64782747-64785247 GCF_046742065.1 Oratosquilla oratoria
TCCGACTCAGTCTGTAAGTCCCACTTGCTCGGACCGAGTTGTGGCAGCACTGAACACGACCAGCTGCTTCGCGAGTTGACGAACTAACAGCCTCCACCTCTGTTACATCAGCACCAGCAACACAGCATAGCACCAGTAGTAGCACATCATTGGAGCTGCAAAACTACAGTGACTCAAAAAGTAAATCTCTTATGCCCAACTATACGATAACGGCATAACGAAAACGCTTCTCCACCATCCCTGAAACTCTGATTCTAAGCTAAAAATGTTGAATTGACTGTATTACAGTGTATACTTACAGTGTACAGGTATCTGACACTGTCAGATTGGATGGTGTGCTTCATTAAAAGAACCTCACTGTATTTTTCCTCTTTCTTTGATAATGTAATTATTGATATTAGCCAACACAGACCGAGTGTCGGTAAATGCTGACAATCCGCATAATCGGACCAATCTTCCCCACTCTTTTGTCCGTGAAATCGAGGGATGATTATATATACGGTATATACATACACACACACACACATATATAGATATATATATATATATATATATATATATACATATATATAAATGTGTGTGTTTGTAGTTAAATTTATATATATATATATATATATATATATATATACATGTATATATATATATATACATATATATATATATATATAAGTATGTAGAGGTGCAGTTCTATCTACATTATAAAGTTGCTGGTGCTCGGGAGAGACAGATTCTGAGTGGTGTCTTTTCTTTACTGATTCCAGTATTCTTTCTGGTTTCTACATACAATACAACCTCCGAAGTAACCTCGGGGGGTTGTCAGATTTTATATGCATATATACGAATTTACAGTGGTGCCATATACGCAGGACAGGCGCCGTTTCCCTATGTAGTCGAGTAGCGCGTCAGGGCGTTTACCCAAAATACTGACGAGGCCTTTTATTCAAGTGCTTGCGGCTTCTATTGTTCGAGCAGGTGTTGCCTAGAAACCTGGTCTTCGGGTCCCTAGGAATAATTGAATATCCCTTGCTTGAGATCTGAAGGACAAAAGATGGTTGTTGGAGAATTGATTGGAAAGACGTTGGAGTCCTCGTTCCATATGCGTGTGTGCGTGCGTGTGCACGCTGGACATCGAAGGGGTTGATAACATATATACATACACACATATATATATATATATATATATATATATACATATATATACATATATATATATATATATATATATATATATATTTATATATACTGTATATATATATTAACAACCACAAGTGCCGTAGTAACTTGGTAAGTTACTACGGCACTTGTCATGTGATTGCTAAGTTCGAGTCCTCGGCAGTACCGCATTTATATTTCTGCATGTCGGCCTCCATTCGGTCTCCCGATGTTGATCGTCTAGAATTAAAGTGCATTGTGGTTGTTAAAATGTATCTCTAATCACTGGGACCCATTCAGTGTTGTACACACACACACACATACATATATACATATATATATATATATATATATATATATATATATATGTGTGTGTGTGTGTGTGTGTGTGTGTGTGTGTGTGTGTGTGTGTGTGTGTGTGTGTGTGTGTGTGTGTGTATACAATGTGTTCGTGTGTGTGTGTGTTATATGTGTGTGTGTGTGTGTGTATTCACCTCGGATCTGCTGCAGTCTCTGTCGAGACAGCCAGACACCACCGTACGACAGTGAGCTCAGAGCTCATTATTTGCCGATCTCTGGGTAGGTCTGAGACCACTCACACACTACACACCGGGACAGCAAGGTCACAACTCCTTGACTAACGTCCCGTACCTACTCACTGCTAGGTGAACAGGGGTTACACGTGAAAGGAGACAAACCCAACTTATCTCCGCCCGGCCGGGGAATCGAACCCCGGTTCTCTGGCTTGTGAGGCCAGTGCTTTACCAATCCGCCACCGAGCCGTGTGTGTGTGGGTGTGTGTGTGTGTGTGTGTGTGTGTGTGTGTGTGTGTGTGTGTGTGTGTGTGTGTGTGTGTGTGTGTGTGTGTGTGTGTGTGTGTATGTGTGTGTGAAAAGTAATTATACCTCAGGTTCAATCCTAGGCCACAGACGCGAATCATGCTTTGTGGGTGGTTTGAGGGTGTTAGTCCACCAGGCCAGTATGATTAATTCCTGAATAGAATATTTTTTGCGAAAAGAAATAAGATGCCATTTTTGTCATAAATGGTAATCGCATTCAAATTGCTCCCTTCACATGAACGATTCTAACTTTGTAACTGTAATAAGAAAAAATCATGATAATCTTAAAGGTATGATATATAATATATTATGTAGACTCGTGATCGGCAGCTATTACTCTCCAGATGAGAGCTCAGAGGTTGTATAACTCGATCTATGGGCATTGTGACCTTTACATCACACAACCATCTCCTTGCTCAGGGGGGATAGTAATGACTTGCAGTGTTAATGGAAGATTTCACGCCGTATGTGTGTGTGTGTGTGTGTGTGTGTGTGTGTGTGTGTGTGTG
>NC_134779.1:64790247-64792747 GCF_046742065.1 Oratosquilla oratoria
CACACACACACACACACACACACACACACACACACACACACACACACACACACACACACACACACACACACACACACACACACACACACATATATATATATATATATATATATATATATATATATACAGGTAAACGTCGACTTACGATGGCCGCGACTTACGATTGTTCGACTTTACGATGACGACGACGACGACGACGATATGATAATTTAACCCCTTCCATACGGTGCCGCACTCGTAGGCGTCATGAGGAGCAAGTGGATTCGCGACGCTGCCATATCGGCGTCTTGATTATATTTATTGTAGTCGCCCCTGTGTTTTTACATTCTCTCAAATGTGCCCTAAATCCCATTCTCTGTGGTTTTCAAAATTCGCGGGTGAAAGAGAGAACGATCGATATAAGCGGTGACTATATTTTATGATGCGAGTATTATTACGTCACGTCGTACGGCTGGCATTGGCTGCTGCCCGCGAGATTTAAGTTCCGTACTGAAAATACATATTATAGTGTTTGAATATGGTAAAAAGGATAAAAATAATTAAATAAACTACTGTACATGTTTAATAGGCTATATTCAGTATCTCTGGTGGTTAATATACAGGTAGGCTAGGTACAGTGACCACGGAACAGAGTGGGGATCGACTTACGATTAGATCGTCTTACGATGGCTCTATCGAAACCTAATGCCATCGTAAGTCGACGTTTACCTGTATGTATATATATATATACATATATATACATATGCATATACATATAAATGTACATATAAACGGATCTTCAGTTAGCGAAACTAGAGGCAACAATTTATCCTATTTTAGAATGTGTATTGAATATATATATCTTTTAACACCGGGTTTCTGTATTCGTAGTAGTACCTGTTTTTGGTACCAGGAATGCTGGAAATGTCACACGCGGTGAATGTATGCCGTAGTGATGTCACTGGAAGCGACAGGGCGGGCGGGGCTTTCCAACAGGGTGTTGCGTCATTTAGTCGAAAATGAGGTCCTTTCACATCCAGTGACAAAAAGAAAAGTTTTGTTCTGAATCCTTCAGCGTGACCGCTTTTACATTACAAAAATAAATGAATAGATAAAAAAACAAAAACGTGAGTTGGCAACTCATCTGGAAACTAAATCTTAAAAGAAAAAAAAATCACATAGTAACACCTTTCACTGGAACAGTAATACAAATTTCTTCCCCGTTTCCTCTCCCTCTTCACACTTTCCTTACATCCTCCTCCCTCCCTCCTTCCCTACCAACCCCTCCGTCCCTCTCGACTTCTCTATCTGTTCCTTCACTCCCCCCTCTCACTCCCTCCTCTCTCCTTGCTCTTCCCATTTTCCTCACCTCTTCTCCCTTTCTCCTCTCTCTCGTTCTTACTTCCTTCCTTCTTGCCACTCCCCTTCCCAGTCCCCCCAATCACTCATGCTCTCCTTATTCCCCTCCTCCTTTCTCTTCACCACCTGCACATAAAAGCAACATTGCCATGGAGAGAGAGAGAGAGAGAGAGAGAGAGAGAGAGAGAGAGAGCCTTTGCATCATATAAATATACAGACAGAATAACCTTCGAACGGAACTGACTGCACTAAGCATACACGAGTTCAACATTAGTTATGTTAATAGGGAGGGAACCCAATGGTAAACATTTTGTGGGTAAAGACGAGGCACTGCGAGTAATGAGCGGAGTACCACAGGACTCGATGCTGGTACCCTTCATATTGATTTCATATATATATATATATATATATATATATATATATATATATATATATATATATATATATATATATATATATATATTATGGAGGGGAAGTTTAATATAACCTCCTGGTGTCTGTGAAGGCGAATAAAATCACCTGACGACGTCATTGTAATGAACGTTTTCACAGAATAGAATCGTTTGGTGGCGTACACAAGGAGGAGTTTAGCTGCGGCCGAAATCGTCGCCTTAGCTCTATGTGCTCGAGCTCCGTCTGTGTTGTGCGAGATGTCGTTGGAAACCAGTCTGCTACTCTGTGCATTGGTGATAGATGTAGTAATACTAAGATTCCTCTGTCGCAACAAATATATTTTGTTTATCAAAACGAGAAATTTGTCTTCACTAAATATAATATTTTTTGTTTATAACCCTGAGATTATACTGAGTTGTTTATACAAAAATACAAGATAATAAACAAGTAAAATTAAGTTTTTCATCACTAAATATATTTTTTGTTTATAACCCTGAGATTATACTGAGTTGTTTATATGAAAATACAAGATAATAAACAAGTAAAATTAAGTAGAATTTTGAAGAAAAAAAATGCGGATTGGAGAAGAAATTTATAGTGTTGTGGCCAGACTGACTAGAACTGTCTATATACCAAAAGGCTTCTTTCCCTCTTAAAGGGGATAGCCATGCACCCACCCTTCACCCATGCCACACTCAGTTGTTTTCCTTTGCATTTTGTGGATGAAGGGTCATCCCTGTCTCCTGCCCACTGCCTGGGTCAGAAACAA
>NC_134779.1:64800247-64802747 GCF_046742065.1 Oratosquilla oratoria
TATATATATATATATATATATATATGTATATATATATATGTATATATATATATATATATATATGTATATATATATATATATATATGTGTGTGTGTGTGTGTGTGTGTGTGTGTGTGTGTGTGTGTGTGTGTGTGTGTGTGTGTGTGTGTGTGTGTGTGTGTGTGTGTGTGTGTGTGTGTTGAGACATTGTGGCAGGTTTGAGGAAGTTGGAAGTGTAAGACACGGTCTAGGGCCGAGTTTATTTGTGACCGGTTTCGCTTAGAGCTTCGGAAGAAGAAGCTCTAAGCGAAGACCCGTGTCTTACTCTTCCACCTTCCTCATATATATATATATGTATATGTCTGTATATCTATAAATCTATAAATATATATATATATATATATGTATATATGTATATATATATATATATATATATATATATATGTGTGTGTGTGTGTGTGTGTGTGTGTGTGTGTGTGTGTGTGTGTGTGTGTGTGTGTGTGTGTGTGTGTGTGTGTGTGTGTGTGTGTGTGTGTGACTTTCTCTATCTCTCTCTCTCTCTCTCTCTCTCTCTCTCTCTCTCTCTCTCGTGGTACGTTCAGCTACGGCCTCGACTCATAAGGACAAGAGATGTCCTGTCACAAAGGACAAAGGTGACTTTGGGGGGGGGGTTAGAAATAAGCGTCTTCTGCTCGGCCCTGTGACCGGCCTGAAAGATTTTGTGTTGGTTATCATCTTTTTTATCTATTTATCTATTTATTTATATATATACTTGGTTTTATTTATCTCTTTATTTATTCATTTATTTATTCATTTATTCATCTTAATCAATTTAGGTTTGGCTCCTGGTTAAGTGGAAAGGTTTAAGTCTGTATGGTTTAACTCCTTTCGACCTGTTAATGTTTTTATTTTATCTATTTATCTATTTTTATGATTTTATTTTACGTATTGATCCATTTTATGGTTTCGTTCTATGCACTTATTTTATTTTCATGGATTCACCTTATGTGTTTATTTATTTTCATGATTTTATTTTGTGTATTTATTTACTCTCCTGGTTTTATATGATGTCGTTTATTTTAATTTTATTTCATGTTGTTATTTCTAATAATGTCTGACGATTCCACACATCTTAATAAAGAGGGATAACATTTAATTTATTTTTTATAACATTTTATTTATCTTTTATTACCTCCAGAACAATGGCATACTTTAAAAAAGAATTAATTCAAACTAGCCCATTCTATTCAAACGAGAAGAGGTCCCTGACTGAAGGAACTCTGTGTGAACCGCGACCCACTTAAACAAAGCTCCTGACACCAGACATAATAAAGACAAAGACGTTTGCCACTAAGCCAAAGTACAGCCTCCTGTGGTTCAGGTCCTGTATGTGTAAGACATCTGTCGCCAGCACATCCAACTGAGAGGTTTCATGATTTTACGGAAACGAAATGGACATTAGATTGAGGTAGATAATTAAAAAAATAGATAAATTAACGAATAAATGAATGAATAGATAGATTCGTAAGATTGGTAAATGAATAATGAAATGAAGTATGAACGTGTTTCCAGTCTGAAAAAATAAATAAATAAAAAATGGAAATAAAAAATCGGGTTAAAAAATTTGGTTTGAATGAAGAGAAAAATTTGAATCAAATGAAAGAGCTTCATAACTAGTTTCCACTGAAGCTGAAGGCTTCAAAACGGCTCGTTGAATGCTAGTCGAGTGAAAAAATTCATTGTCTACTGTACTACTTGGTAGGAAGAGAAAGCGAGTGTTCATGAACGTTTCATAACGTTTCGAAGAATTCGAACCCTCCGATACGACTCATAAAGCCTCCCTTAGTTCGGAGGTGATGAAACGTCGCTTCATTTCCGAGCTGCTTCGAATCTCCGGGATTCATTTGACGATTCATGACACTCGGAAAAGCCTTGGCCTCGATCCGGGTGCTCTGTCCGTGGTGTTCACAAGCTGCTTCGAATGATTAGCTCGAAGCTCGTTATGATCACTTTATCGCTTTGAAATGTTTCACCTTGAAGCACTTCATTAATGTTTTGCAACATTTTCAATCAATCATGTGCGTGCGCGCGCGCGCGCGCGTGTGTGTGTGTGTACGTGTGTGTGTGTGTGTACGTGCATATATATATATATATATATATATATATATATATATATATATATATATATATATACTGTATATATATATATGTATATATGTATATATATATATATATATATATATATATATATATATATGATATGAAATAACTTATGAAATAATTACATATACATATATTAATCATTTAGGAACGGTATGCATCTTATAAACTGTTATGATTATAATGAAAAACACTAAATAATAATATATATTATAAAAACCTACCATATACTGACTAACACTTATTCTGTGATTCTATGGGGCTCCACATTCATTTACTCAACTGTGAGGGACACAACAAGTAACGGAGATGTTAGAGGAAGTTAGCTATTCAACCAATCACCGATTAAGAATTCCTGGAG
>NC_134779.1:64807747-64810247 GCF_046742065.1 Oratosquilla oratoria
AGCGGTAGCCCCCCCCACCCCTAAAGCATAATTAGCACCCCAAAATTTAATTCCTGGCTACGGCCCTACCCAATCTTCCCACTCACTGTCTCTCACTTGTACCCCTTCTCACATTCTATCTATTCCACAAACTCATTTTTAGGCCAATAATCCTATCCTGGTTAGCGCTAGACGATTTTATTACATTGTGGGAAGATCCTTGCGAACCCTTCCTTCCTTTTTTTTTTTTTTTTTTTTGAGATGAAGGAAAAGTGGTGAGACGGGGCGCGACCGTGTTATGAAAGGGATTTCAGTGGATCGTGACCCCTTTAGCTGAAGAGTCATCTAAACATCGGTTAAATATTTCAGACATCCAATACTACAAAGTCATTTGATTTTCTTCTCTATCATCTCTTGTTTCAAATCAATTGAATAGTCGGGCGATAGGCAGAATAGAATTTTCAAATTAATTCCCCGTTTCGAAGGAGTTCAATTGGTCTGAGGAACCAACTTGTCCTTGTGGCATCTGTACGTCACGCGTGTCATGTCTCAGACACCACGTGTGTCGGCGACACGTGTCACGCGTGGTGAGCACATTTCGCGTTTGGCACCGCTGGGTCCGGTACGTCATTTTCCTTTCCCATGAGAGGGCGTCGTGGTCCAGGATTCAGTGCGCTCGCTCGGCGACAGAGATTCAGGGTGGGATTCTCTCTATCTCCTTCTCTTTCTCTCTCTCTCTCTCTCTCTTTATTTATTTACTTATTTATTTATTTATTTATTTATTTATTTATTTGTTTATTTATTCATTTATTTATTTATTTTTATTTTATCTATTTATTTATCTTTTTTCTTTCTTTTTGAGAACACAAGAATGGATTCGTTCTAATATCTTCCCCATAAGCTTTCCCCATTGGTAATACATAATTATCATTGTTATTATTATCAAGATTGTTATAATTGTTGTTAAGACTTTTTTTTATTAGGATGTTTATATGACGCTGACGTCGAAGTGGTGGGTATATGAAAATTGTAGTATATTTTTTCTAAAGAGTGATATCCATTTTAAGATTTTTACACAAAAATAAATGCTTTAAAGAAGGAAAATCACCACACATACAATTATATGTATATACAGTATTATACATACTGTATATATGTGTGTGTATGTATTATATAATATAGAATACACACACACGCTATGTAAAATTATACCGTAATCGAGCTGCGTCGTTTGAGATGAATCGACTTGGATGTCAGCGATCGACCTTATCAAGACACAGCTCCCGTGTCCAGTGACGACCAAGAGTAATGCATCTCGCGCTCGACGGTGCGCAAGTGCGCGCGCGCACGCATGGGCGCAGAGTGCGGGAAATACGCTTTTACACTTCGGAGCTGTTGGCGGTTCGAACATTTTTTTCTTCTTTTTTTTCTTCTTTTTTTACCTTATTGCTTTGTTGTCATTATTGTTAGTATCACTCTATTGTTATCATATTATTATCATATTATTATGATTATTGTCATTATCGTTATCATTACTACAATTATTATCAGTTAATATCATTATTATCATCAGTACCATTACTATCATTATTATCATTGTTATTATTATTATTATAATTTTTATTATTATTATCATTATTATTATTATTATTATTATTATTATTATCATTATTATTATTATTATTATTACTATTATCATTATTATTATTATCATTATTATCATTATTATTATTATCATCATCATCATCATCATCATCATCATCATCATCATCATCATCATCATCATCATCATCATCATCATCATCATCATCACCACCACCACCACCACCATCATCATCATCATCATCATCATCATCATCATCATCATCATCATCATCATCATCATCATCATCATCATCATCATCATCATCATCATCATCATCATCAACATTATTATTATTATTATTATTATTATTATTATTATTATTATTATCATTATTATTGTTGTTGTTGTTATCATTATCCCCACTTTTATGATTGTCCTGTACCATTTCTCTGAATATTCGTTTCCTTTTTTACCAAACCATGTGGTAGGGGAGAAAGAATACTGCCACCGAGTATTCCCACTTGAGTCGTAAAAGGCGAAAAAAAATGGAACGTAAACAGGACTAGGCATCCTATCCTCTGTAACCCCAAAGGTAACATTAAAAAAAAAAAAAAAAATCAAAGGTATGGAAGGGACTGGTAGGAGTTTTCTTTTAATGTGCGTGGGTGTGGTACAGTTGAGAGTAAAAGGGAAGAGATAGGCAGTATGTTTCTGGGAATAAAGATGGATGTGTTGGCGTTGAGTGAAACTAAGTTGAAAGGGAGGGGTGAGTTTCAGTTTGGGAGTGTAGTTGGCAGGGTGTCAGGAGTGAAGAGAAGATGAGGGAGAGAAGGGGTGGCTATATTAGTAAATGAAGTGATAGGTAAGCGTGTGGTGGAGTGAAAGCAGGTTTCTTCAAGGCTGATATGGATGAAGGTAAAACTGGGAAGAAAGATG
>NC_134779.1:64820247-64822747 GCF_046742065.1 Oratosquilla oratoria
CTCCTCCTCCCCTGCCCTCCGCCCCACCACCTCTGCTCCGCCTTCCCCTGTGGCCATGGCGTGAGTCACCGCTCCCAATCTTTCTCTCTTTCTCACTCCCAACACTCCCTCCTCCTTCTTTACGGCCTCCCATTCGTCTCCCTCGTCGCCCCCTCCCTCCCTCCCTTCCTCCCTCCCTCCCTCCCTCCCTCCTTCTCCCTCTCACCTGCATCTCTACCTCCAATGTCTCCATAATACCTTCCAGCTTAAATTTTCTTTGATCTAACTTCATTCTCCTCCTCCTCCCCCTTCGATATTTTTCTCTTTCCCCTTTTCCTCATCACCTTTCTCCTCTTCCTCTTCCTCCTCCTCACCTACCTCTTTCCCCTCCATTATCTCCTTCACTTCCGTCTTCACCTTGTTCTTCGTCATTCACTTCCTCTCCGCACCAATTATTCCATTCTCTTCCCACCTCCTCTTCCTTTCCATCTTTCCTATAGCTCGTCGGATGAAATTTTCACTGTTTTTTTTTTTTTATAAAAATATGTGATTCATCATGTGACCAAAACCAAAAAAGAAAAAAAAAAAAGAATACCTGAGATTTGTATAGTGAATCAGACTTTTTCTAATTAGATATGCAATATGTATTGGTCGGACAGAGTATACACACACACACACACACATACACACACACACACACACACACACACACACACACACACACACACACACACACACACACACACACACACACACACACACACACACACACACACACACACACACACACACACACACACACACACACACACGTTTTGTACATGTAGGTATGTATAAATGTAATGTATTTATGTATGAATGTACAGGGTGCTCCGAATGTCTTTTACCCTTACCAATAGAGGTACAAGGATTACAGTAATACAAAATACATGTCCTGGGTTCAGTTTATTTACTGTAAGAACCATAGAACAAAATAAGAACACTGGAATAAAATGTTCCCATCGTAGTATTGTCATCTTCGGAGGAGCTGGTTTTCCGAATTCTTTCAGTGACGTCATGTCACACAGCCCCCATCCTCTTGCCTGAAAGCACACGCTCATGTGCCCATACACTTACAAGCAGCCTGGATCCAGGACATGTGTTTTGTATTACTGTAATATTTGTACTTATTGGTAGGGGTAACAAGACATTCGGAGCACCTTGTATGTATGTGTGAATGTATATTTCGCATGTATTTACAAATGTGCAAAATGTAGAGCACTTATTTATGGATACATGTATATAAATATTTTTATGTATGTATGTGTGTGTATATATGTGCGAGCATAAATTCATATCTACATGTATGCATTTGATATGTATGTGTATGAATACATGTATAGCTTTATGTCTGGGTGAGATATGTGAACATTCACGGACGCACACAAAGTATTTAGAACCTACTAATGACGAACTGCCGCCAAGCGATTTTATTCACTCCCCTCATTTCCCCACCCCCCCCAACCACCACCCGCCCATCCCGCCCACTTACCTTGTGTGAGACGGACAAGGATGTGCGTCCTTCAGGCAAAATTCTTTGTATGTAAAACATTCGAGTCTTGAGCGGCCGCAGCGGCGACGGGGCGGCTAACTCCGGAGGCCCTGCCTGACGCCGCCGTCCTGCTTCGTCAGCCCCGCCCAAGACAGGAGACAGCCAGCCAGCCGCCGCGCCGCCAGCACCGACACGCAAAACTGGCGTAGAGGATTTGCGTACATACGCAGTAGAAATTAATGTATATTGTGGGCGTGTGTGTGTTTATGTGTGTGTGTGTGCGTGTGTGTTTATGTGTGTGTGTGTGCGTGTATGTGCGTGTAAGTGTGTGTGTGCGTGTGCACTCCTGTCCCCTCTAAGTACCTCTAAGAATAAATCGTTCTAGAACGAGAGGAGAGTGAATGAGGAGGACCAGGTGGAAGTAGATAGGAGGAACGAAAGGAGATGGAGGAAGAAGAGGAGGAGACGAAGGAGAAGGATGAGAAAGAGGATAAAGAGAGAAGATGGGAGTAAGGAGGAGGGAGAGAGAAAGTGAAGAGAGAAGGAATATGAGTAGAAGGAATAGGAAGAGGAGGAGAGGAGGCGGACGAAGAAGAAGAAGAGGAGGGGAGGCGGACGAAGAAGAAGAGGAGGAAGAGGAGGTTATACCTGATGGGAAGGATGTTAAAAGTGAAGGAGATGAGAGAGGGAGGTGGAGGGAGAGAATGATTAAATAAAGATTTGAAGGAAGAGGTAGTGAGAGGTAGAAGGTAGAGAGACAGAGGGGGGGAGGTGAAGGGGAGGGAGGAAGGCTTGGAGGAGAGGGGGGAGGGGGAGGGGGAGAAACTAAGGGGGCACGCCCACACCGTCGCCCCATCCATCGTAGTTCCCTCCCTCTCTCCCTCTCTCCCTCTCTCCCTCTCTCCCTCCCTCCCTCCACTTCTTTATCAAAAGTCTTCATCTTACGATACTCTTTTGTTTGTTCTACGTCTTCCTCTCACATCCTTCATC
>NC_134779.1:64827747-64832747 GCF_046742065.1 Oratosquilla oratoria
GATTATCTGCTTTATTATTTGTTTATTCGCGACTTCATATGTTTATGGATTTGTTTATTTATGAATATTTTGTTTACAAATGTATGTTCTATTTGAATATATCTAAATATGATGTTATTTATCTATTTATTTCATCTTCTACTTGTTTGCGTATCTATTTATTCGCACATTTGGATGAATAAAATCTCCTGACGGCAGCCAGCATAAAATATATGAGCCCGAAGAGACGTCAGGTCCTTTAGTAGCGTAGTAGGATTTATTGATTTTATTCTGGATGTCGGCAGGTGATTTTATTCTGTCGTAATAGAGGCCGTAGTTTATTAACTCTTGACATAGTGTCTTTATTTAATAACATTTGTGTTGAAGATGTTTTGTCCTTTCTAGAAACCAAGTTACAAGCATTCCAAGACAAATGCCCCCTTCCGGTTTCCAAAATCATTGCGCTTGTACGTACCTGTGTGTCAACTAATTTTTTTTTTTTTTTTTGTTCTTTAGGCAAAGTTTGGCTGTAGTATGGGTTTTAACCTTTCTCCTGTTCTGGATAATATTTACATTGAATACTTCGAGAATGTTCTTCCAACAATAAAACCCCTAGGTATGATTTGATTCAGATGTGTTGATGATATTTTCACTCTTTGGGATGAGAGTTGGGGTCCATTTGATATTTTTTTAGATAAACTCAATCATTTAACAACTAATATCAAGTTCAAATTTGAATGGGAAAAAGATGACAAAATCCCCCTTTTAGACACCTTAGTCATGAGGAATGGGGATAGACTTGCCTTTTCTGTTTTCAGAAAGAACACCCATTCAGGAAGTTACCTTCAGTTCTTTAGTCATCACCTAGATCACATTAAAAGAAGTGCAGCTCTGGGTCTTTTTCTCCGAGCCTTCAGGATTTGTAACCCACAATTTTTAGAACATGAACTAATCTCCATCAGGTCCCAATTAACAAAATTAGCTTACCCTCAGTGGTTCCTGGATAAAGCCCTTGGCCAAGCTAGAACTAGCTTTTTCAATCCCCCTTCTACTAAGCCAAAAGAGAGACAAAATCCCCTTGTCATTTTTCTTTCAGAGTCCATTAGTCATTCGTCCTAATTTCTTCCTAAGGAGATGGTAAATCTAATTCATAATTACCCTAATACCATTAATATAAAAGTTAGTAATGTTCACCAGAGGTTGAGAGAAGATCATATCCAAGGTGTTTGCTCCCTTCCGTGTAAAGATTGTAATCTTTCATTCATAGGTCAGACGGGGAGAGACCTAAGGACAAGACTGAACGATCACAAAAGGTCTATCAAGTATGGTCAAGAAAGTTCAGCCGTGTTCCAACACGTGAATAAATTAACTCACCGGATGGACTGGGAAAATCCGATCTTATTTATAAATCTGGTAGTGGGTTCAGAAGTAAAATGGTAGAATCCACTTTAATTGAATATCTGCCCACAATTAATATTTCCAATGGTCAATCCCAGACATAATATCAGGATTATTCATCACCAAACAAATCGTTAACAAGTTTCCTCACCCCTCCCCCTGACCCGACCTCATGTCATCCTCAGGTCACATAAGGGTTGGGGTAGTGATATTTATTCTTTTCCTAGTTCCCTTCCCTTTGTAAGAGGTTGCTATTTAAGATAGCATCCTCCTTCCACTTTGTACTACTGAAGAGGACAGTATCACTTTGACAAAATGTTGTAGCACATTTGTAAATAATCACGAAGAACCCACAGTCGAAATAAAAGGAAACTTTAGAAGAAAGTGTAACTTCTATATTTCAGCTAATAGTTATAGCCCTCTTCAGGAAAGTTCTTAAAGAGGGCTATAGCTATTAGCCGAAATATAGAAGTTACACTTTTTTCTAATGTTTCCTTTTAGTCCGAATGTGGGTTCTTCGTGATTATATATATATATATATAGATATATATATATCTATGTATATATATATATATATATATATATATATATATACATATATACATTTGTTTTCGTCTAGACATGCCGATAGGGATTGTGATGTTTATATTTTTTTTCTCTCTCTTATGTCGCGTGTGGCATCGCAAATGTTGTAATCTCGGTCAGAAAGCAGTTTTTGTTACTTTTATTTGAGGTATTGTGGTTGTCAGATTTTCCATCCTTTTACCATCATCATTGTCGTCGAACCATCATTACCATCACCATCATCAACGGCAACATTGATTATATTAGCATCATTTCCCACACCGTCACCACCATCACCACCATCACTGTCATTATCTTGGTGATCATCATCACCATCATCATCATCATCATCATCATCATCACCATTCATCCACCACGACCACCATTACCAAAGTGGTTGTAATGAATCTTTATTAAAAAATTTCTTCATTATTTTTCAAATATTGACAGTCGTTATGTATACACACACCCACACACACACACACACACACACACACACACACACACACACACACACACACACACATATATATATATATATATATATATATATATATATACATATATATATATATATACATATATATATATATATATATATATATATATATACATATATATATATATATAGTATATATATATATATATATATATAAAACAAATTCCCAAGCGCTTACGAGTATTTCACATCTTTAGGGAAAAAGGGATGTTTGTGTTTTCCTTTTTCGTAAGTGGTTACTTGCATATTTTAGGATCATGTGCATTTTATGTAATTTTTCTGCATATATATATACACATACACATTCATATTTCATTTTCCCTCTTTTATCAAAACATCTTTCGTCAGCTACTGAATACTTTCCCCTTCCCCTCCCCTCTCACTTTTTTTTTGTCTTTTGTATTTATTCATTCTCCCAAAAAACGTCTCCATTGTTATTCTGCATATGACGCTCTCGACGTGAAGCCGATACTATCTCTCTATCCCTCTCCTTCTCTGCCTCTCTCCCTTTCTCTTTCTCTCTCACACACACACACACACACACACACACACACACACACACACACACACACACACACACACACACACACACACACACACACACACACACACACACACATACACACACACACACACACACACACACACACACACACACACACACACACACACACACACACACACACACACACACACACATTTTTTCTCTCTTTCACCAAAAAAAAAAAATCCTTCGTCGATATTTTCTTCAATCTCTTCTCATCTAAGTGTTACTTTTCTCCAGTTCCCAAACTCGAGCTGCTGCTGCTGCTGCTCCTCCTCTTCGCGTATCCTTGTTCCTTGTAGCGGTCGCTGGGCCTTGTCCCTTGTCTACTTGTTCGTTGTATTTGCAGAGGAAATGGGTAGGGCTCGCTTGTACCTGTTGCTCATATTGTGTAAACACACACACACACACACACATACACACACACACACACACAAACACACACACACACTCACATACACGCATGCACGTACACACACACGCAGGCACACACATTCACGCACGCATTCACACACATAGTACATACATACTACTTTAGTCAAGCGGTGGGGAGGGGGCAGTTACAGCATGCATCAGTAAAAGTTTTTCAAGGCGGGAGCGCAGCTCAAACTCGGAACATCAATCGTGGGATTCCGAGGCGTTAACCACTACACCTATAAGTTGTGTGCGATTCACCTTGGTCTTTGGATTACGGGTTGGACTCGTGATCGACAACTATTTCCCTCCTGGAAGAGAGCTCAGAGCTCGTATGACTGATCTATGGGTAATGCTATGACCTTACGCGCACACACACACCCAACTCCCCGCCCACGAGAGTTGGAATAACGACTTGAAGCGCAGCGATACTGAAATTACTTCACCCCTGGGCAGGTTTCGAACCCGGACCGCTGTAGTGACAGTCGGAGACTCTACCAACCGCGCCACCGAGTGTGTGTGTGTGTGTGTGTGTGTGTGTGTGTGTGTGTGTGTGTGTGTGTGTGTGTGTGTGTGTGTGTGTGTGTGTGTGTGTGTGTGTGTGTGTGTGTGTGTGTGTGTGTGTGTGTGTGTGTGTGCGCGCATGCGTGTGTGTGTTTTAAGAGGTAGGTCTGAAAAGACCAAGTCCATGTTCTTTCACTTTAAGAAAACTCGTTTACTGACTTCGTGAGTTCCCAGTCACGGGCCATATCCCCTTCGTGTACTCACGGAGAACACCTTCTTCGGATCTTCAGAGGTCCAAGGTGAAAGACCAACATGGAGAGGAACCTCGGGGCCAAAGGGCAAAGAGGTACTGCAGGGAGAGCCTCAGCCTCAGCCTCAACCTCAGGAACCAGATAAGAATCTTTCGTTGGTGCGAAGAAGCTTTCAAGGGACGTCTTCCTTGACGGAAAGGCTAAATTTTAAATGCTTAAATTACATTATAATAAGTACTATGGATGAATAAAAGGTTGCCATTATTGTTTTGAAAATACTTGTCATATTTCGTTAATTACTTTTTCTTGTATTATCATATCCTTCTTAACAAAACGCTTTGCGTTCAACTTTCCTTACGATAAACTTTCCTGAGGGCCAATTTTCACCACGGGGGAACTTTCTCTATGGTGAACCACGCATTTCCTTTTTATCTTAGATCCTTGTCGATGAAGGGTCATCCCTGCCCCCGCCCCACCGCTCAGGTCAGAGGCAATGCAGCAAGACACAGCACATCCACAGTTGGACCACCCGCTTCATTTGCACGGAGACGCCCCCCCCCCACTCCCCTCCTCGTTCCTTTATGCGTCCCCTCAATGGAACAATAACTGTCTTTAATTAACTCCGATAATTTTTTTTTAACTATGAACTACTCATCAAGTGAACCAATAACTACATTTAGTTAACTCGAGAAACTTTGAAACACAGTAAACCCTCGATATAACGGATCTCAATATAACGGATATCGGATATAGTGAACAAAAAATCTGAACGGACAAATCCTCGCTATAACGGTTATAATGGATCTTCGGATATCACGACAGACCTCCCGTCTCCATATTGATCGTT